>NC_089145.1:9648107-9953548 GCF_009819655.1 Sylvia atricapilla
TCCCAGAGGTTTATTTTTTGGACACAGCTTAGGAAGGAGAAATTAGAACCAGAGTGACCTTAGCTGGATCCCTCGTCCTTCACAGCTGGGGCTGGGACCAGGTCTGAGCTCCATGGGCCAAACCTGGTGACACATTCCTGCTGGAGTAACCTGGATTTCAGAACATTAGGACATGGCCCTGGGGCAGTAAGAGAAAGGGAGCCAGAAATATGACACTAACATGCAGAAACACTCCCAGCTATCGTCAGCTGTAGGACTCAAATGATTGGGTGGTGCAGAGTAAACAGCAGAGCGGGGTTTTTAAGAGCCCAAGTTCTCTTTTCCAGGTATCTCATGCTAATGCACAAAGAGATCCAGGAGATAGGAACAGTTTGAGGACTGTAAAAGGAAACCAGTAGACAGCTATTAACAGAGGAAAAATTCACAGGTACCCAAGCTTGGACACAGGGATGGGTTTTATTACACTCAGAGGGGTTGGCAGACCACCAAGTTTCTATTCTAATGTGGATATGAATTTATATCTCTTATAGGTGTGAGAACGGATTTCAGTATCAACTGCAAAAGAAACAAAAAAGGGGGAATTTAACCTACTAGCTATTAAAATGCAATTGAGAGTCCTTTCTCAAGCAGTGTCTCCGTACTGAGTGTGTTACTGTGACAGAAAACAAGCTGCAAGTTGTAAGGCCGAGCCCAAAACATGCTGGGGTTCTCCATGCAGCCTGTGTACAGCCAAGTACTTCACTGGCATCCCCATAAATGCATCCCTCTGACATCCCACTGACAGTTCTGATAAGATCAGTGAGAAAACTGTCTCTACCCTCACCTCAGGGTGAAGCACACAGAGCAAAATACCACAAGTGTTCCAGTGCAAGGAATAAATACGGACATGTAAGGAATCTAGGGCAGCCCTGCTGATGATACAACAAGCCCTGCAGCAAATAGTCAGCTCCAGAGGGGAAATCCCAGGTGTCAGGGATGACTCCAAAGTATTCCCTGGGGATTACACACACTTCAGCCTAGATTCAGTGAAGACAAACCCTTGGAGGAAGCTCCACCGCCTGCCCATGGCTGTCATGGCAGCCCTTGGCACATGCCAAGCACACTCAGCAGTTCCCTTGCAGGAAATCCCACTGAGGACACTGAGGAATTTCTTCCTTTAGGCCAGCAATAAGTATTTCAAAGCCAAACCACTGAATTCTGACAACCTTATTGTGAGGTAAGCAGGGTCAGACCCAGGCACAGAAGTGCCCCTGAACTTTCTAAAAGATACTTAAAAAGATTTTAGGACTTTGCCTTGGCTTCCCTTCAGCTCACACATGGATCAGAGTTGAAGAGCTTGAATACCAAAACAAATAATTCCCTGAGATCTTATTATATCTTGTTTTCAGGTTTTGTTTCTCTTCCCTTGCAGTTGTACTGTCAGAACAGTGCCTGGATATCTCTCACATCTTCTCCCACATTCTAATTCTCATTGGAAAGAAGAGGAAAATAATCTGTGCTGATCCTGTCTTTCTCTAACCACTCACCACAGTACATTTTCTTTCATCCTTGAGCAGCATTCCCATTTTCCTTTATGTGGGCAGTTCTCTTGTAAAGGTACTTTACCAGCTGGTGTAGAATTTAAAGTTACCACATAACAAAAGCTGATGGCACTCTAGGCATGAAAAATGACTTGGGGCACACAGCAACAAGCACATGGACACAAGGATCCGGGAGAGACCATGGAAACAAAGGCCACCTCAGTCCCTGTTTAACCTCAGGCAGGACAGTGCTGCTGGAAAAAGACATGCTAGAATGCCACAAAGCTGGGGTGTGCCTGGAATGGAAGGGCAAGAGGGAGAGGTGGAAGTAGGCTTTGAAAAAGCATTCTGGGATGTGTCACCTTCAGCCTAGGTCAGAGCAGTGAGAGGTGACTGAGAGCAGGGAGCAAACACCCTTGTAACTTACCTGACTGCTCCATCTGCTTGGAGACCTCAGCTTGGAGGCAGAGAGGGCAGGATGCACATGGATAAATCACCAGAGAGCCTGTTCTATAACCACTGACCCTGTCTCTTGTGCTTCTGCTGCAGTTGCCTGGCCTGTGAAGCAACATGAGTCACAAGGGATCCCTCAACAGCAACCCTGGCTCATCAAAGTAAGGATCTTCCTGTACCACTCATTCCTACTATTCAGGAGATACTCCAAGCAGTCCCACTCATCCCTAAAGTCCCTGGTGTTTGTTTCACCCCTCCTGGGCATTTCACAAGCTAGCACTGCCTCACACATCAGCTGCCCTGTGCACTGGGGTTTGATAATGGCATGTTAGGTGGAGAGAGCAGAGGGACACCAGGAGCCTCTCCACCTGCAGCCTCGGGCTACAGCAGCCCATGGCAACTTCCCAATGGAGCCAGAGCCACCAGCTCTCTCCTCCTTCCTTCACCAGGTATGAGCACCTGAACCACTGCTTGCCCTTGAGGGGATACAGTGACAGAGCACAAAGCAGCCCCTGGGCACCCATGGGCTCGCTGCTCCATGCAGGACACCCCGACCACAGCACCTCAAATCCAGCTTGGATCCTCCTCTGCTAGAAAAAAACACTATTATCTCCTGGGTGCCCATTCCTACCCACAACCCAGGCACGGGGGGTGGCCCTACATGTGGTGCTTAGAGACCTGACACCCCAAAAATCAACTGTTTGCACACAATTCCACCCTCCCACATTCTTACATGGGATATATGTTATATGTCCAAGCACCTGCCTTCAAGGGGTACATCTCCAACATGTCCATTGAGAAGGGATCATCACCTTGGCTCTTGCACTGCCTCAGGTTCATGTGGACTCAGGAATAACACGGAGGGGGTCTCCCTGTAACAACCCCACTTATGGCACACTGGCAGCTACTGTCCTTAACGCAGCCCCTCTGGAGTGCTGTCCTTCCAGGGGACATTGTGAAGGTAACTCTAGTGGGGCCAGGCCTGGCTGGGCTGCGCCGTGTCCTGTTTCCAGCACTGGGTTCAGTGACATGTGCCTGTGGTGTGGATAACGGGTAGGGTTGCACAGGGAGCCACCGGCACGGCCCAAAGGAAATGCTTTGCAAGGAAGGGAAGGGCTGGTCCCTGTGGGCAACTGCAAAGCTGCTGTGTGAAAACTGGTGTTAAAAATATTTGGGAGCTGATGGTTGATTTGCACCTTCTTTCTTTTCTAGTGGCAGCATGGGCAAAGCCGAGGGAGCCTCCAAGCTGAGTGCAAAGGACCTCTATGGTGAGTCGTGCCCGCAAACATATCCAAAGTTTCCCATGGCAAAGGCAGCTCTGGAGAGCTGGATGTGGATGTTGGGGATCTTTAGGCTGGAACTCAATCAAAGCCACGCGAATCCAGAGTTCCAAATGAAACAGGCTGGCCTGACCTGGCAGCAAAAACACACCTCACATCTGTGCTGACACCTCCCATGACACCTCCCACGCTGAGGACAGTTGGGATTTTGCGGGAACAGAATGTTGCTTCTCCTACCCAGATCCTCCCCAGGTCTGTTAGCAAGATCACCTGATAACCGGCCTCACAAAAGAAAGACTGTCCTCAGCAAGTTAATGATTATCCTCTTCTAACTGCTCAGTGAACCATGAAAATTCCATGCCCTTTGGCTCTCTGGAAGAGCAGGGAATGGGCAGGACGGGTGTTTGTGCATAGTCCAAGAGGCAGCTTATTTGGGTTTAGCACATTTAGGTATCAATAACAGTTATTCCTGATCTCAGCAGATCCAAGTACCCCAGGTGAAAATGTGGCCTCTGGGCTGGGCAGAGCAAGCATAAATCATGTGAGAAATCACTTCCCTCAGTTATTTCCTGAGTAAGAAGCTGGGGATTGTCTGGGGTAACACAAGCAGCTTTTGGGTAGTCCAAGCCTGAAGGCTCTCCCACCTGAGAGCTGTGGATTTACCTGGTTGATGTTTAATTGGGAAGGAACAGGCTGTGTGTGTTTCTCCTTGGAGATCTTCTATTTGATCAGAGATTGTCCTCGGCAGCTATGAACTACCAAGGTGGTTTATTTGTCTCTGGGAAGTGAGTCTGTTTGCCCAAGGGTTTTGGCTGGAGGTGTATCCTTGTGGAGTGGCCTGGAGCAGTGTCCAGAGAAACCAACCTCACCTGGGGAGAAGTGGGATGGCAGGGGCTGTATTTAGTGTTAAACAAAGCCATTGTTAATGTCAATTAGCTTCCAAGAAATAGAACATGAAGATAATGGCAGCGCAGAAATTTGGGCTGTTGGTGGCCTGGACGCTGCAGGGTGGGCAGGTGCGAGGCAGGGGTTTGAACTGTGTCAGTCACTTCTGGAGATGGAAGGACACATGATAAAGAAGGAAGAGGATGAGGTGTGGAATTTTGGGGGCACACAGGGCTGCTACTGCAGACAAACTCCTCCTGCCTCCAAGGCAGTGCACATTCCTTTGGCTGTGCACTGACACTGGGGCACTTCTGTCAGGGGCAGGAGGGCTGCAGTTGTCAGGTAATCAGCCCTACAGAGATATGTAAAAATGAACCTGGGAGCTCACAACGGTATTAAACACAAGCAGATTTGCAGGCTGGCACCCATGGGTGCAGGCAGCCTAGGGCTCCAGCCATCAGAATTCCAGAGGGGGATCTAATGGTGCCATGGCACAGGGAGCACCCCTCAATCCTGTGCCACAAAAGCCAGTTCAGGGAAAGGCTGACTGACTGCCTTGGAAACAAACACAGCTCTCAAATAAGCACTTTTCAACATAGAATTTAATCTTCTACATTTTTTGTATGAACACACCTCAAAAGCAAATTCACCAGGGTTGGGTCCTCTCTGACCAAATTCCAGCAAACCTAAAATGAGGACTCTATGTCCCTGGGCCAAATCTTCAGGAGGAGTAAAGCAGCCGCCTGCTATTTCTCTGCCACTACTGAAACACAGAATGAGCTCTGCAGGCATTCCCTGCACAAATCAGTGCCTCTTGGCCAGCCCAGCCCCTGGCATGAGCACATCCAGAGGGATTTCGTTTGGCAGCACTTGAAACCCACCCACTAATTCAGCAAAGGACACTTAGCACGTGTAAGCCAATATTTAAATGTGTTGGTCCCTTTCCCACTCGGATCCTCCCTCCCCCAGCATTAATTTCTGCTGCGAGCTGGCACATTTGGGGATAGAGGGCAAGCAAGAACTAAAATTCCAGGGGGAATTATGTTTCATAATGAAACAAATCACACCAAGCCGAGCTGGCCTTGATTATGTGATTGCAACACTGCTGAGGGACATTTGGAGCTGACAAGACTTAATATTTCCATCTTTCTCCAGTGCAATCAGGCTGGACCCTCAGCCTGTGTATACTGCCAGACCTCCAAGGAGTGCAGTGACTCCCAAATTCCCAGCACACAGGCATCACTTAAAACTCACTGGGTTGTGACGGCTCCAATGCACACAGGTGTCTAAATGTTATTTTTAGGTGAACAAGGCCTTGGGTTTAGCTTTCTAAAGATGCTTTTTCCAGTAATACTGGCCTAACATGACAGGGGTGCCAGCTGTGGGTACACAAGTGCTACCTGAGGGCCAAGGTGTCCCCAGTATCAACAGGGACTTACTGGGAATATTAAACCCACCTCAGGGGAGACCCTGAAGAGGGATATTTAAAATTGTCGTGGTGAGGCAGGAACACAGCAGCAGCTTCAGGCTGTGCACAGGAAGGCACCCAGATGGTGAAGGTGGAGGTTCAGTCTGGGTGGGCTCCAGGGCATAGCGTGAAGGTCCTCACAGGACACAGCCTCATCACACGGCTGTTGATGGATGGGGAAGGCTCTGGTGTCACACTTGGCTTGCTGAAATTGTTTTGATCACCAAATATGTTGCCTACTACTGTGTATTCTGCACTGTGGTGAGCACAGAGGGATGACCAAAGGGAATTCTACAATGAAACTGGCATAAAGCCCCTCAAAATACCCTCCCTTGGCTCTGTCCATGCCAGAGTTTGATAAGCTTTCCAGCTGCTCTGCCATCATCAGTGGAGTTTCCTGGCTCTCATGGGAGCAGGAGACTCATCCTTTCTTTCCTCCTTAACATAACAGCACCACATTCGTTCAGCTCCACATTCTGGAGGGATCTGTGGCTGCAGGGAGCAGTCCCCCCTCAGCTGGCAGCAGGGAATGGCTGGCCCCTCTCAGGTTGCCACCTCTCTCCCCACACAGCCACCAGCTGAATAAATGTTAATGCACACCATAAATAAATTAGGCTGCTTCTCTGCTTACGGGCGTCTGTTGCAAGCCCAGATGAAAGCCTGTGGGGGGGAGACCAGGCTCCACCAGAACCCATGGGAAGGACTGGCAGGAAGCATTTCTGCACAGCACTTCCCACAGCAGGAAAGCTGCTGCCACCCCTTTCCAAGGTGACTCCAGGTGGGCTTCTGCAGGTGTTCCCCTCAGCTGCTGCCAGAGCTGTCAAACAGTGCTGGCTGGCTCTCCTGATGGATTAGGCAGTGCAGCAGAAGTTGAGGGCACTTTGATGATTGCAGTGATTTCGTGTAGGGCTGTGGGGAGGAGCAGCTCATTTCTGTTTGGCTGCTGTCTGTCCCTGTGGTGCTCAGCCTCCTTCCAGCCCCCCATGCCAAGCCTATGGGACCCAGACAGCTGGTTCCAGCCTGCCCACCCATCCTCGATGCACTCACTTCTGGGAAAGAACCAGACTTGATAGGGCACAGGGCTGGAAAAGGGGTCTTGGAGCAATGAGTTAGGCTGGAGAAGCGCAGTGCTGATGCTGATCACTTGACACTGCACTGTAACCCAAGCCAGGCTGCAGGGCTGTAACAGGACACGAGGCACTATCACAAAGAGAAGAGCCACTTCCTGCCCAGTGTGGCCCTGGACAGGGATCATCTCCCTGGGGAGCCACGGGCAGAGATGCTCCACTGGTGCCAGCATCACTCCTGAGCCACAGGCAGCTCCTTGGTGCTGGCCAAGCAGAGCACACCAGTGGAGGAGTAAATGATGTTTAATGGTCATGGACCAACTCCTGGGGGTCTCCACAGACCCCCCTTGTATCACAGTGGGGCCCTCAGCCACATGGAGAGGCCTTTGAGATGAGACCCTCCAGTCTGTATGACCTCCAGCGCAGTGTAATTCCCCTGCTGCTTGCCTTCCCACACCCTGCCCAAACCATGAGCTTGTCACAATTCCAGCTGGAGGCCACATGGCTGTCACATCGTTATTGACAGGAGCGTGGAGGGACCGTTTGTTCCTTCTCCACAACCTTTAGGAGAGGATTTGTGCAGGACTTAACACACACTGGTATTGTCTACAAGAGACAACCCCGGCAGGAGCAGTGGCTAAACCCAAGCCTGCTCAGCCACACTGCTGGGTCAAGAGGACCGTGGCCGTGCCTAAATCCACAGGGATTTGGGCAACATCTGAACAGTGTCACTCACTGTCATGTCCTTAAAGGTTTCATCATACTGGAGAAAAAGCCTGAGGTTCAGCAGAGACCCAGCCTTCCTGCCCAGGCCATTAATTCCTCATGTCCTCTGCTGCCAGCCCTGAATAACTCCCTTATCCTTCCCCACTGCTTCCTCAGTGCCATTCCAGCTCCCCTCTTCACATTCTCTTTCCCACCCAAGATTCCAGCTTCAGATTACCCTTTGACACTGCGTGTATGGGTGACCCTTTGATTCAATGCCTTGGACAATTCATACACCAACTGGAAACAGGGCTGGAAGAAAAACTGGAAGCCAACAATCCTGTTGGCTCCTGCAGATCAAGCGCCAGTGGTGGGTGAGACAGGGAACACATTGTCTCAGTTCAGCCCTGACTGAAGCTACTGGGAGGAGCAGACACTGCTCCAGGTGCTGCTGGCTGTGAATTTGGGATGCAGTTAGTGACAGGGATGTTGCAGAGAGGGATCTCCCACCTCTGGTGCTGCTCAGCATCTCCAGTGACCCTTTTTCTTTGCCACCTTGAAAGTGCTGAGCACAAGTTCTCTTCTTGCATGGAGTAAGTGCTTAGAGCTAACACAGGGGAACCTTTTCCTAAATGGAAATGGGGTTTTGGATATGCTCAAGTATCTTGGGAATTGAAGTTGTGGCAGTTCATAAAATAACAACAACAAAAAAAGGGAGAACTTTTCATTATGATTTTTTTCAAGACTCAAATAAAGTGAATTAATTAAATCAGGATTCCCCCAATTTTAGTATGTTCTGACATTCAAAAAGTGTCATTACCAGCTATAGAAAATTGAGAAAACACCACTTTGGGTTTTTTTGGTGAAAAATAATGTGGCAGGTTTCTCCCAGGTCTGGTTGTAAAGGCAAAAGTGGATACCTCTACCGGTGAACTACAGCTCCTCAATGCCCTGATTATCCTGCTCCAAGCTGCCCGATGGACACCGTGCCGCCAGACACACTGAACACAAACACACACTGTTCCTCCATGTACTCAGTCCTTGCACAACCCAGGAGCTGTGCCAGGTTTTTATTTGCTTTCCTAGAGTGGGTTGTGTCTTCAGCTAATAAACCAGGAATGTGAGCACTTGGGGCTGAGCTGTGGCAAATATGAAGCGTGCCGAGCAGGAATTCAGCCGTGTGAAACCTGGAGCCGCTGCTCCCTGCTGCCACAGCCCATTCACACCTCAATGAGAGCTGTTCATTCACTCCCAACAGCTTCCAGATCCATCTACACACACCAGCCATGAGTGAGAGCTGACCAGGCAGACATTCCCAGTGCCCCAGGCACCGGTACAGACCAGCTCCAGCAGTTCAGCAAGTATCAGGGATCTAAAAGCAAAAGCAGGGACCTCGATGCTTCCTAAACTGCAAAGATATCCTAAAATGGAGCTCTCTCTGTGCTGGCCATAGAGAACAGGGAAGGAGCAAGGCAGGACCTGCAGATTCTTCCCTGTCAGGAGCTCAGGCACAGCAGGTGCTCAAAACCCAAGGCCCAAAACCAGATCCTTGACTAACCCTGGGTAACCTGGAGCATCCCATCCTCCTACCTGGCGAGGAAGCAGGAACCTGGCAGGTGCTGTGTTCAACTGCCACATGTGGCCCCACCTGGGATCCTGGAATAGAGGTTATTCCATACTGCTGCTCTGTCAGCTGGCCTGGCAGGTTTCTGTGGCTGCCATGAGCACAGAGCATTTGCTGCTCCTCAGCAGGCTGGTCCTGACCTGCTGTTTGGCACAGAGCAGCTCACGCTACGCTGGCAGGTTCCTATAAACCGTGTGTGCATTGCTAGATAATGTATAGATAACATAAAGATTATATAAGGAACTGGCAAGCTCCAGAAGTAACTGACAGGACTTCCCTTAGGCTGCTGTAATGGATGTGGAGGCCAGGGAGGTCAGCAGTGTGATTCAGGGAAGAGGGGAGAGGTCCTTGGTACGGCACTGGCAAGAAAAACAAATCCAATACCTCTCATTCCTCACAGATTGCTCCACACTTGTCCATACATCCCCGTCTTCTGCTGTGCCTTCTGCCAAACAACAGCTGTAAGCAAATGTAGGGAGGGACAGGGAGGATCAGGTAGGATCCTGTGTGGTAAAACTAATTAATCAGAGAAGGATGTGCCTGGAGGGGAGGCAGGGGCCACTGGCAGTTTGTACCAGGGGTGCTGTGCCCCTCTGGCTTGACAGAGGCTGTGCGTGGAGAAAGACAAGCCTGCTCCTGCCCTCCTTGGCACTGCTCAGCATTCCCAGAGACCTTAACCAATTATCCCGGCTGTAAGCTGCTCCCACGGGCAGCTTATCCCGCTAGTTGATCTCCTGTGCTCACTTAACGGCACGTTTGCAGCCACGTCCCAGCTCCCTGCTAAATAAGGTTTTACATGGAAATGGGGAGGGAACTTGGCACTAAAGGTGTGCTTTGGCTTCCCAAACCAAGTTGATAACCCCAGCCCTCCAGGATGTGTATCGATTCTGCTTTTTCCACCTCATTTATTACTCTCTTTCACCCTTTCCACTCCTTAACATAAAGCCAAACAGGACTCTTTCCCTGCCAGCTAAGATTTTAGTATCATTACAGGGATTTCAGCCCAGCACTGTTTTGAGCCCTCAGGTACCACCTTTTGCCTCTGCAGTGGTCTCAGCTCTTCCCATTTCCTCACTGGTGCCAGTGGGAAACGCTATTCCCACAGCACTGTTTATCTGTAAGATACCAGTGGTAGATAACATCTGCTGCCATTTTTCCCACTCCTCTGAGTGTGAGGCATGATTAAAGCCACCTGGTTAGGAGAGAACCGAAGTGAATTCCCTTAAAGAACCATTTATAGGGTTTTTTCCCTCAAAGGATTGTCTTAGGGATCCCTAGGCCAGGCCCTGAGAGGCAAGAGATGAGACAATTTACCAGAGAGTGTGCATGTTCCACGTGTACCCATCCTCAAGGCATTCAAAGCTTTCTGGATTCCCCATCTCATACACGCAACAAGTGTCTGGGATCAGCACAACTGCTCCTCAGGCCACAGGAGATCCCACCAGCATCCGCCAGGATACCCATGCTACGAGCTGGGTTGTTTCCTTGCTAGACACAAAATGGACAGGACAAAGCTGTATTGTTTTCCCATCTCTTTGGCTCTCTTGGCAGACAGAAAGGAAAAAGGACAGTGGTGGCCACTGTGAGCTCATGCCAGCTTTCTCACCTTTGGATGTTTGCTGTACTGGTGCCACAGCCCTGGAGCTCTCTCTGCCCTTTGCCTGTGTTATATCCAGAGTCCTCCACTGCCACAGACTCTGAAGGTCATGGCAGGAGATAAACAAAAGTGCAGATGGGTCTGAGCTAATTTGGGGAAATCATCACTATATTCCTGCAATGTTCATCTATCCCATGGGGATTATGCAAATTCTCCACATGCTGGGGCCAGGTTAGGGGTCGGATAACACCTCAAGGTGCAGAGGTCCTGTTGCAGGATGCTGTAGAAATGCCAAGTGTCCTGGTGTGAGGTGTCAGATGAAGCAGGAGGAAACGAGCTGCTGCTGCTAACAGGCTAGCATGCACTCATGCAAAATTCAGCAGGTCAGGGACAAGGCTGCGCAGAAGGGCAGGGTGGAGCCACACAGGACAGCTGACCTGCCTTCTGAGGTATGGCTGGCCAAGGGAGTTTTCACCTGGGCAAGGGAAAGGATCCCCCTTGATCGAGGAGTCAAACAGCCACAGGTTTTGCTAGAGGCATCATTTATAGAATGCCAGAATGGTTTGGGTTGGAAGGGACCTTAAAGCCCATCTCATTCCATCCCCTGCCATGGACAGGGGTGCCTTCCACTGTCTCAGATCGCTCCAAGTCTGGTCCAACCTGGCCTTGGATACTACCAGGGATGGAGCAGCCACAGCTTCTCTGGGCAGCTTGTGCCAGGATCCCAGCACCCTCACAGGGAAGAACATCTTCCTAAAAGCATTTTGGGATCAGTTCAGCCCAACCAGAGTCAGATTTAATCAAAGACAACTAGCGATGCATCTTGGAAATCCCAGTAGTGTTTCACCACATTGTTTTGAGTAAATAAACAAAAAACCACTAGTTTTCTTTAAAGCACCCATGCTCCTTGGATAGATGTGGACCAAACCTGATTCTTTCATGATCTGCAACCTGAATCTTTAATTCTTCCTGTGTTTAAACCAAAACTGAATGCTAGGAAAGAAGGAGATTTCGGTGTTTTGGCACCCTGCTGTCCCCAGAAAGTCTGGCTGATTCTAGACCTCATGGTCTTATTTGTGGATGCCAGCAGGAAACACAAAAATAAAAGTTTCCATGGGTGTGGGGGCCAGGTAGAAGCCAAGGAGACAGGAGGGATTTCAGAAGAACATGCAGAAACACCCCATTTCTTGCCCTGGGCAGCTTCTGGGACATCACTTGAATGACATCGGGAGACAAAATAGGAGGCACTTTGTTCTAGTTCTGTGACTCACAGAGGTAATGCAGAAATTCCCCCAGGGAAAAATCAACAGAGGGAGGGGAAACATCTGCATTTCTCCCTGTCCCAGCGCTTGCTGCTGTCTGAACAAGGCTCACTGAGTGCAGGTGATGGGATGCTGGGCTATGCAGAGTTCTGAGGATCTGGCTAGCCCCCAAAACTTCCAAGGGCTTCTCTGAACATTTTCTCAGCAGTGCATACTGAGATCTCCCCTGACTATGACACGTGCAGTTTCTTTGAGCTTGGATGAAGGGGAAAAGGCATTGGAAGGGATCCCAGAGAGTCTGAGGGCAAGCAGCTGCTGGCCTGACCACTGCTACAGCTCCATGGGCTGTTTTCCTACCAGGATCACAGACCTGTGCTGGCCTCCCACTGGAAACCTCATTCCCCCGGTATTCTTTCCCTCCCTCAGGGACTACCAGTTCCCAACACAGCTCCGCTCCCCTCCTCTCAGGGCTGGAGACATTTGCCTGTCCGAATGTAAACTCCCTTTCTTTCCAGACCACCCACTTCAGCCTTTTCCACTCCCTTTGGAAAAGGAGGGGATGAGATGTCTTAAAAGTCAAATTTGTCTCCATCCCACATGAATGTGGTGTTCTCATTTCCATCAGTGTCATCTATTTACATGAGAAATGCTCGGGGAGGAAATTGAGGTTACTGAGAGGAAAAAAGTGCCTCACATCGGCCCCGAATCCCTGTGGGATGCGCTGCCTGTGCCCTACCCCAGACCTTGCCCCACATTTCAAGTAGGACAGACTGCAATTAAAGCCCCCAGCAACCAGAAAGTGCCACTGAGCCTTTCCTGCCAGCCTGAGGTGGGAAGGGGCTGCGCTGCAATTTTAATTCTTTTATTCAAGGTCACTCTGGAATGGCTGAGCAGGGAGCTGGGCTGAGTGTCTGAGGTTTTTCCCCTGAACCATCCTCATCCACCTCTGAGCTGGTGCTGGTGATCTATGAGGCACGGGCTCAGAGCCTTGCAGTCTCCATTAATGTCTCTGCCAATATTCCCACTAATAAATCAATAAATCATTTCTACTGGGGAACAGCCACCACTCCAGGGCTGTCAGCAGTCAGGCACAGAGGCAACACACCGTTGTGTTTTCAGCCACAGGAGCAGAGCTAGAAGGTGTGAAGTACTCGTGTGTCCTGACAAGCTGATGGCACAGCCTAAAGAGTGTTAGGATAAGTGTTAAAAAGCTTCAGAAATCAGCTTGAATTAGCTTCTACCCACCCTTGCCAGGCTCCAAAAAAGAGCAGCAGCATTTTTTCATGACCCTTATTGCTAGGATATCTCCGGGTGCTCAGTATGCTCCCCAAGCTATGGGCAGGATTGTGCTCAGCCCAATGCACCAAGAGAAGCTTCATTTAAAAGCTCTTGGCTGTCCAAGAAGAAAGGTGAAATCCCCAAGGCAAAGCTCAGGGAAAGGCAAGGCTTGTTCTGGAGAGACACCTACTGGCAACGCTCGCGGAGCCTGAGCTGGAAGCTCAGGGACTGTGTGAAGGACTCAGGGTTGTAATTCTCAGATCCAAAGAAAAACAACCAATGCTTATTTTCTTGTTTCTTACAGAACAAAGGAAAAAATACTCCAACTCCAACATCATTATGCACGAGACTTCCCAGTACCATGTCCAGGTGAGAACACACGTGCAATGGAGTGCTAAGGGGCTGAGAGGCCAAGGTCACTGATAGGTGCCCATACTGCAGTGTGTTTCCTGTGTCCTAGACCTTTAGGAGACCAAGGGGGAGTTGGGAACCTCCTCACCATTAAAATCTGAAGTCACTGAGTAAAGGAGAATGGGGGAAAAAAGATTTAAGTAAACAAGGGGAATTTTGTACATGGAAAGAGGAAATGGAGAAGCTCTTGTCTTCTCCCTCCTCTGTGTCCGAAGTAGAGCAGGAAATGTTCCTCTTGTCACCCTGTGCTTCAAATCCTTCTGATCAGCACAAACAGGTTAAAAGCAGAGTTCCCATGGTGGTTACCAGAACTCAGCTTTCCAAACAACAGAGACCACACAGACTATCAGCTTTCAGCTCTCCTCAGCTACTGTGTCCTCTCAGGTAACACAAACCCCTTCACACAAGACAGCCAAATCCATCTCCCACTGCCACAGACACCCACCCCAAAAAGAGAAGCCAGCCTGGCCGTCCCAAACTCAGTGATTCCTGTAACACAACCTGGTGGTGCAGGACTCTGTGGAGGAGGTGGGGCCATCCATCACTGAGAACTAAGCAAGGCAAGACAGGAGAACACTTCCTGAGGTTCATATTTAGGACATGGGGCCCTTTAAAAGCCCACATTTAAGCTTGTAAAGTGCCTCTTTGGTAAGAGGTCCTGGTTTCTATCAGAGAAACCAACTCAGTGGCTCGGAAGTAACTCATGGATGCAGACTTTAAACGGTGACAAGTAAATGAATTCTTCATTAATTATGCCATAAGCCACCCGTTTGTGAGTCTCTCCCCTGAACTTTGACCAAGGCAAACAGGATTGCAGTGGCAGGCAGCGAGATAGAATGAGATTTCCTAACGGGAGGCATTTTACACCCTTTGAAGTAATCTGATCAAAGTTTAATGGTGGATGGAGTGATTGCCCATTCTAGTAAAAGCTGCTGTATTTGAATGTCCATCTGGATGAAAAGGGGTTTTAAGGGATAAAACAAAGATATAGCAGCAAGCTTCACCCTCTCAATCCACCCATATCTATAGAAAATAGGAAGTAGAAAAATATTCTAACGATTGAGTCAGACCAGTAGCTTCCCCTCCGTGAAAACTAACCGAACAGTAAACAGCAAAGGAATTTATGAAGCTTGTAAAGGTGCTGGATAAAATAATAGAAGAGATAAAAATGCCTGTCATCTTGAGTAAACCTCACTGCTCTGAAAGAAGAGGGCTTGTCACCTCTGCACAGATAAAACTGACTTGGCAAATACCTTCCCATGCACTATTTTACAATTACAGTAAATACACCCAAGCATGTTTTTCATTTGTGATTGCATTGCTAATCTCAGCTGTTGGCTCACACACCTGCCAGTTCTATTTAGACAGTGCCTCACCCCATACCTTTGTTTGATGAACACAGGAATGGGCCTTGCATTGTCCTCTTCTCTGCACCTTCTTCCAGCCTTTGGGAATCATCTAACAGCAAATGGGTCACCACAAACCCTATCCACTCCTAATGCCTAAGAGCATGTTTAAAGATTTCCTGCCAGTCAGGTCTACCAGTGCTGTAAATCTGAGCCTTTCCTTGCATCCAACTTGTGTGGAGCCAAGTGCAACAACAGTTCTTGCCTGTGCTTCCTCACAACCATCCAAGGCTCTGTGCTCCAAGTGCACACATCCCTCTTGGGTTCATCTGGTCTGTGTCAGACCCCAACATCCACAGCTTCCCCAAGGTTCCAGTCCCACAGCAGGACATGCTGGAGCAGCATCAGCTTTTGCTGCCTCTGAATCTGCTTCCCACTTTGCATTTACCTGGGCTTTTACAGGGAGAAAGGAATTCTTTCCCAGCAAATCTCTCATCCTCCTCCATGGCTCACTGATGCACATGTCAACTGTGGACACAACCCACTGGGTTACTGAATCAGCTCATGAGTGCATCAGCACCAGAAAGAAGCTACTTGATCCCTGAAAAGGTTATGTCTGATCACTGGAGAAGGCATAAAGATACAGGATCAAAGGGAAAAAAGCCAGGCAAAAAACCTCATTACTACAAAAAAACTACATCCCCTCAATTTAGGACTTGCTTTAAAATACCCCCCCATTTTTCCAGCTCTTGCTTTGAACCAGACTACAGGATGTGTGCAGAGAAGCAGAGATTTCACTGCTGCCCTTCCCACAAACTCTGAATGCCTGGCAGGGCCATTTCTGGGGTGGCCACGCTGCTTGTCCCTGGCTGCCCAGGGCAGCTCTACCTGCAGCACCTGGGTGTCCCTGCTCCAGGGGTTAATCTGCTCCTGGCTCTCCAGCTTAGCCATTGCTGCTGAAGTGCCTGTTCTGTACCCTGCTGAGCAAGGAAATGAGGATGAGAGGCTCATGCTGGTGGATGGGCCTTCGATATTCCAGGGACAAGAGAAAAAGCTGGGATCTGGCCCACTAAGCCTCCAAGGTTTACAGGCCCTTGGACTACACAGATGCCTTGGGCAGGCCTGTAACTTACCCATCCAAAAACCCTCCAGCTTTTCTCTGCTGGAGAAAGTTGGTAAAGACAGGGAAAAGCTTCAGCTGCTTTTTGACAGTCAGGCACATTCTCTTTTCCTTCTCACCAAGAACACAGCTGGGCCACAAAAGAACAAGGCGAAACAGAACCATCTCCTTTTCCATCCTGAATTTTTTTTTCCTTCCCTGCGATCACCTGAACATGTGGCCTGGCTGTGCTGTCACTGCCCCAGGGACAACAGCTGGGCAAACAGCTTGGCTGCTCCGAGACCCAGCTTTTCCTGCCTTGCAGTCCTCTCTGCCAGCAGACACAACCAGTTCTTCCACCCACAGGGAGCAGCACTTACTCACCTGGATTTTTGCAGTGGCCTTCACCCACTGCTTGCAGGCACACAACATTTGGATGTGACACACCTCTCCTTTTCACAGCTGCCTCCCTGCCCAACATTCCCTTCCCATGGAGCCCCAGGAGCAGACCAAAGCTGCAAGTGCTGCCCCATTACACAAACTCTGCGCATAGAGGTGCCAAGTGCAAGGCTTGGATCACCTCACATCAACTGCAGGGTGCAGTTGGAGCCGGGATGGGAAAGCAGCCTGGATGGTTACGCTGTAGCTGAGCTGCTCCTGGCCCAAGTGCACACAGCAGGGAGGGAAGGAAGGGAGGACAGCACAGAAGCCTGGCTGGGTTTACAGGACAGCTGAAGAGAAATAGGAAAATCAGGATAACCAAGCAAAGCCACAGGGCAAGACAAAGGCAAACAGCAAAATATCCTTTCCTACAGTCAGGAACACCCATTTTCACTACTGTGAGTGCTGATTTGGGTATTTTGCGGGGGAGGGTAACCTCAACCCTAAGGGGGGCTTAAAGGGCTGGTGGAGAATGAGCTGCCAGGTTTGGAGCTCCTGCAGGCTTTGCAGCATAGAAGCTCTTCAGAGTAGCTGTTCCCAGAGCGTGGGACACCACACATTGCATGGACCCCACTTGGCACAGAGGGTCAACACTTGCCCATGGCTTGTCTTGTGTGAGCTCTTCGCCTGGCACAAATCCTACACAAGCAGGTTTGCTACACAAGACAAGCAAAACACAAATGCTTTTATAGCATGGCAAGGAAAGCATTCGTTCGGCTGCCATAGTTCTACTTCCACACCAGGTTCAGAGGGGCCTGGGGAGTAATTCCTGTGTGTGCAGCATTTGCCCCGCTCGACGGGGATCAGAGCTGCTGGAATTGATGGCAGTAATATGCAAGTGGTGAAACTGGTTATGAAAACCCATTATGAAACCCAAATCCTTCACTGCCATGAACAGTTGGTACCACAGGCTGGTACCAACAATCAAAACTGTTTTGTGCAGCAACACCCTCACTCCTGAACTCTGAGAAACTACAAACAGTAATTGAAGCCTCTAGAGATGCTTTCATCACCAATTTACACACCCCAACAAACATTTTCCACCTGTTTTTATCTCCTTTCTCTCCCCAACTTCAGCACTTGGCCACCTTCATCATGGACAAGAGCGAGTCCATCACGACAGTGGATGATGCAATCCGGAAACTCATCCTGCTCAACTCCAAAGAGAAGATCTGGACACAGGAGATGCTGCTGCAAGTGAACGACAAGTCCATCCGGCTGCTGGACTGTGAGACACAGGTACCTGCAGCCCTGTGGGACTGACCCCAGCCTGAAGTGTGAGGTGCAGTGAGTGCTCTTTCCATTCTGCCCACGAGAGGGCAAGCTCTAAGGAACACAAACAAGGGTGAATCATTACCAAAATCCTCCCCTGGATTAGAGTCAGCCCTGCAGTGTGGGAACAAGATAGTTTTAGTAATGACAAACTAAGGAAGATCAGTCCAGGGATCCCAGGAGTTCCTGCACAGAACCATTCCCCCTCAATTTAATAGTTCCCCATTGCCTGACACCTTCCTCCTTCTCTTGCAGGAGGAACTGGAGGACTTCCCCCTGCCGACAGTGCAGCACTGCCAGACAGTGCTCAATCAGATGCGCTATTCCTCCATCCTCCTGCTGGTGTGTCAGGATTCTGAGCAGCACAAACCTGACATCCACTTCTTCAACTGTGATGAGGTGGAGGTGAGCAGAGCCTTCCTGTTTGGTGTGAAACAGAACAAAACACTTCTTGCTGTCTGCCCTTTCTCCCTTCCTCCAATCCTTCCTAAAGCCAAGCCCTTATAAACATTCCTGTTTTATCCTTGAGGCGGAGATGGTTCATGAGGACATAGAAAGTGCCCTGGCAGATCACAAGCACGGGAAGAAGATACGGCCACAGACACTCAAGTAAGTGCTGTGGGATACAGCTGGGAGCAACAACAATAAACCCCTGTTTCTGGTGGTTTAGACACACTCCAGTCTCTTGGAAACAGGATCTGTAGCCACTGATGGGGTTGTTCTGTGACATTTTCCTTGCAGGGCAAACCAGGAAAAGATCAAGCAGAGACAATCCATCCTCCCCCCACCTCAAGGGCCAGCTCCCATCCCAATCCAGCATGACATGCGAGGCTCAGCAATGAACAGGAACAGGGTGGCACCTCCTTCCCAGCATGATCCAGGTACAGGGAGCACTCAGGAAGTGTTTCCTGGGGATGAGAGACTAATTAACCAGGCAGCCAACCTTCCTGAAGTGGTCTGTGGTGAAAATAAGTGTTGTACCCACTGGGCAGCTTCTGCTTAACAAATAAGAGCTCCCAGAAACTCCTTGGACTCTGTGGACTTGTCATGGTCAAAAGTGCCTTTGCCAAAAGTGCCTCCCCAGTTCTCCCACTTGGCAGATCATGCTGTGCCAGCCCTTTCCAAGCCCCTTCCCTGAGCTGACACTGTTTGTTTTGCACGAGGGGCCACCTCAGTGACTGTTCCCACTAGAACATCTCCCCCCCACACTGGGTGTGTGGCTTCTGGACGCCGGGAGCAGCCTCAGAATTGTTTTTTTTTCAGAATTACTGGAATTTAGCTCCTATTACAAACATTATTCCTGAGGTGCCCTCACAACCCAGAACAAACACCCAAGCGGGAAGCTACCATCCTATGGATCCCTGCTTTTCATGGAGCCTGTTTCCATCCTCTGATAGTAAATATATTTTTCTCTCCCTTGTTTGCAGACTATGAACGACGAAGCTCTGGTTCTCACGACCATGAGGAATCCCGCGCCATGTTAGCACAGAAGATTGAAAAGGAAACGGTGGGTGACAGGGACACTGTCCATCAGCAGGAGCACAGTCCATCAGCAGGAGCAGAGGCAGGGAGGAAGGGGCTCCTCCATGAGCAGACATTTCATGCATCATCTGGGCATTTTTCCAATTGATACCTGCTGTGCATAAAGATAAGGTGGCCAAAGGCAAGTGTTCATCACCATGTCAGTGATGATGTCCTCTGACCTGAGGACATTGTCACTGACCTGACCTGAGAGCTGATTACAGCTCTGCTCCTCCCCATCCCACTTGGGTTATTTTCCAGCTGTCCATTAGCAGGGGTCACTTGTCACACTGGTAAGGACAGCACAAAGCCAGGCCCAGCAGCTCTGTGCTTGCAAAGGGATAAATGAGTTACATTTCATACCTGGATTGCCCACTCATGTGCATTCTCCTAGGAAATGCAGCAGGCCCTGGGATTCAGGCTCCCAGCCATGTGCAGCCCAGGCTTGCTTTCATATTGATCCCTTGGGTTTCTGTCCTCACAGCAAATCCTGAACTGCACCCTGGATGACATTGAAGTGTTCGTTGCCCGGCTCCAGAAGGCTGCAGAAGCATTCCGACAGCTCAACCAAAGGAAGAAAGGGAAGAAGAACAAGAAGAAAGGGCCAGCAGGTGCAGTGCAGCAGCCACAACAAACGGGGAGCACGGGGGGGTCACAGATGAAGGCGGGGGGACACCTCATCCAGGAGGGCTGGATCGATGCTGCAGCTTAGCCATGGATCCAGGCACACCAGTACGGGAGGTGCCACTGTCCGTGAGCACCTCTGGTGGAGCACACAGAGCCTCCGGCACACAGAGGGAGTTTGCCTTTCCCTGAACCCCTGATTTTCAATACTTCTGGTCTCAACACCCATTTCTGCTGTGCCTTCTGCACAGGAGGCAGATGGAACCTGCTCAAAGGGGATGCTCTCACTAATGCGCCCCTTCTCTGCCCCTTCTCCTGGCAGAGGGAATGCTGACCCTCCGAGCAAGACCCCCGAGCGAGGCCGAGTTCATCGACTGCTTCCAGAAAACCAAACTGGCTTTTAACCTCTTGGTAAGATACGGAGGAGTTTCCATCCCATGCAGGGACAGGGCTTTTCCCCGTGTATCCCAGCAGTGAGTGTTTAGAGAGAAACTTGAACAGACAATACTAACGAGGGACAACAGTGTGAATTCCAGGTTCTTCAGAACTCAGGACAAACATTGTGTCAGGCTTGTGCAGGTTTTCTGGGACAAGCTGTTAAACCAAAACTAGAAGCATCAAGTCCAGGATGGGCCAGAGCAGCCAGAGGGTTGCAACACCTGGGTCTTTTCAGATCCAGGCCTGGGAAGTCTCTGCTTGACAGTAACTGAAGTCCCCCATTGCCCTGATATTCCTGACCCCTCACCTTCTCCCCTGCCAGACCCCCTGTATTGTGGAGGGGATGAAAAGCAAGAGCATAAAGATGTTCCCAGTGCTACCAGGTCAGCTCAGTGGAACACAAGAGACCAGGAGGCTAACAAAGCAGCAAGAATTCTGTCACTTGTGACCAAACTTGTCCAGCAACACATCCTCCAAGCTCCTTCCTGGGCAGTCATTAATAAGAAACCCCAGAGATTGTAATGTGGGACACCAAGCTCCAGCCTTTTCTTTGAGAAGCAAATACAGATAATTTGTGCCTGCTTAGGATCAGGAGCAGCTTATTTCCTGGCAAGAGGCCAGGGTTGAGCGTTAAAACAGAGCTGGGACTCAGTGGTGGAGCCCTGCCATGTTCCTCACCACATGGTTGCTGAGTCCCAGGGAAGTGCCCCTTCACTGTGTCACCCTTCTGCCAGCAGTTGTTTCTTCCCACTCCACATTAATGTTTAATCTCCAGAATTTCAAATGCTTTGCATTTTGGTAGGAGTGGGGACCCTGTCTCCCATGGCAGTAGTGCTAGGAGGCCAGGACAGGAGAAGGAGCCTGAATGGAAGCCCAAACTGGAGAGGTTGCTCACAGGAGCTCTGCTGATTGCTGATACCAAAACCCAGTTCTTACAGTAAATTAATCCCAAGTGTTCGCTCCTCCATTCTGCCACAGTTCACCTCAAGCTCTGGGTACCACAGGCAAGACCTTGGTGGAGACTTTCCCTTGTCAGCAATTGTCAAGGGACCCTCAAAACATCTACCCTGTTGTTTTCATTCATGGAACTAGTGGGATTCTCAACCCTGCAATAGGCAGAAGCAACCACAGCCCTGGCCTTTCCTCACTAGGACTTTAAAAATGAGCCAGGGTTATGGTGTGTCTGTTCAAATTAGCTTCCAAAGCACTGATTTAAGAGAGAGGGTATTTCAGCCCTCCTGAAATTAATAGGGAATTAGAAATGGATACAAAGTAAAATGAAAGGTTCCTACTCTCCCATCCCTTACTCTTCTCTTCAGCCAGCAACACTCCCCCCAGGTGACAAAAAAGAGAAGGCACACTCAGGTTAGGGTTTCTAAGGAAGGTTTCTAAAGGAAACCTGTGTTTCTCTTTCCAGGCCAAACTGAGGAAGCACATCCAGAACCCCAGCGCCTCGGAGTTGGTGCATTTCCTGTTTGGGCCACTGGAACTGGTAAATCTTATTCCAAGGTCTCACTGGGAACTCCCCTTTTATTTCTACTTCCCACTTAAAGCAGACAGATTGTGCAGAAGGGTTAGAAAATTGCTCATGCCTGGCCACAGCTTTCTCAGAAACTTCCAGAAGTGGTACTGGTTGTTCCTGGCTTCTGATCCAATTTGCAGCTTGAAGTTAATACAGGAGTTCCAGCAAATATGAATCCTTCCATCCAATCAATTAAGCATTACAGTGAACAAAAGGGGCAGTCAGCTGAGGTTCCCACTGGAATGTGTCTGGTCTCACCTTCTGGGAAACATGGCTCAGTATTTACACTGAAAATGTTTGGAAGCAGAAATCCCAACTTGGAAAAGGAGCCAGAAAGGATACAGGAATAGCAAGATACTTTCCATTTTTTCAACTGTCAGTTTGTGACACATCACTTGTCTGTAGCAGCAGCTCATTTGTAGATCAGATCCTGTGTTGACTCCAATCCAAAAAAAAAATCTCATGTTCCCCTGAACTGTCCAGTCTCTTTCAAAAACTTAGGCTGATGTTTCTTGAGATGACTGAGCTGATCCAAAGATCAACTTTGTCATTGATTCCTGCTCCTCTGTGTGTCCCTGGTTTGACATTTTGATTGTTCCTTGCAAGTTCTCTCCTCTTTGTGTGGTTTGTGTGTGACCCAGATCATCAACAGTTGTGGTGGTCCTGAGCTGGCCCGGTCTGTCCTGAGCCCACTGCTTTCTAAAGATGCCACCGATTTCCTGAGAGGTCACCTGACACCCAAAGAGATAAACCTCTGGGATTCCCTGGGGGAGACATGGACCAGATCCAGGTGAGGACAGAGCTGCCATCTCCCCAGGCTCCCCAGGCAGATGGGTGCTTGGATGCCCTGAGGGGATTCTCTCAAAGACATATTCCTCGTGAATGTCACCTCATATTCCCACTTTGTGTCCTAGAGCTGAGTGGCCCCGAGACACGAACATCCCCACCTACATCCCCAAATTCCGCAATGGCTGGGAACCACCCACAGAAATCTTCCGTGGAGCTCCCTGGGAAATAGACATCGGACACTTGCAAGAGGAGGTTAGTCCTGTGTCCCTGGGGATCCTCTCTTCCCTCTCCTTCCCCCTTTTCCAGAAAGATGGAGCTGCGGGGGGTGTGGTGGTGTGTAGCAAGTAGTTGACTCAAAAGTCAGTTGGATCTGGTCGCTCCAGTTAATTACGGAAAGCAAATGAGGCTGGAAAAGGGCAGCAATAATCAGCCTCTCCCAATTCAAGGCAACAAGACCCTACAATATCACTGAGCTCCAGGGACACAGGCTTCCCTGAAGAACATCTTGACCAAAAGCTGCCAGGCCATGACTCATCTCCCACTATCCCTCTCCTTTTCTCCAATCAGCTTTCCCTTTTCCTGGTAACACTGACTCCATGTCTGCCTTTCCAGCTCTCCTCAGCCAATGGATATCCTTACCGGAACTCCTCACTCAAGCGTGGCCAGACAGCTGAGCAGACACAGGCTGGGGATGCCTTCAAACAGAATGTCACTCCACATGGAAATAGGTAATGGATGTGCGCCCCCATAGCTTCAGCTCCCACCTTGGAACCTCATGAACACACATAGACACATACGGTGACACTGGGAAGTTTGGGCATCCTGGAGACAACTCCCTGCCACTATTAATAACCACCAAGAGAAGATAAAGATCAGCTGAGGGATTATTGCCATGAGCACTGTCTGCTGTTTAACCCCCAGCAGCTCTGCAAGGAAAGGAATCCCAGGTATTTTCTACCACAGGAGGGAAAAATATTGGCTGACTTCATCAGTCCATCCATAGGTCTTGTTTCCCAACATCAGCCCACCAAAGTGACCTTAAGGATAAGGTGCCAAAGAGGCTGCACTGCACTGCACTCTCCATGTGTGCAGAGACATTGGAATCATGGAATTACAGAATGGATTGGGTGGAATGAGACCTTAAAGATTACCCAGTTCCAACCCCTTGCCATGGCCAGGGCCACCTTCTGCTATCACAGGTTGCTCCAGGCTCTGTCCAACTTGGCCTTGAACACTTCCTGGGATGGGGCAGCCACAGGTTCTCTGGGCAACCTGTGCCAGGGTGTCCCCACCCTCAGAGGGAAGAATTTCTGCCCAATATCCCATCTAAACCCACCTTCTGGCAGTGGAAAGCCATCCCTCCTTGTCCTGTAACTCCAGGATCTTCCCTAAAGTTCCTCTCCAGCTCTCTTGGAGCCCCTTTAGGGACTAGAAAGGGCTCTAAGAGCTCCCTGGAGCTTTCTCTTCTCCAGGTTGAACATTCCCAGCTCTTCCAGCCTGTCCGTGTAATGTTTCAGCCCTTGGAGCACTTCCTGGCCCTTCCTGGCCCCTCTGGACACTGCTGAGTATCTCTCCATTCATCCCACAGCCACCACAAGTTGCACAGACAGAACCTGCCTACAAAAGGAATTTGCCCTAAGGGAAGAGCACAGCCAGACCTTGTGCAGGGCCAGGGAAGAGCAGCCCGAGCTTCCAGCACTGCTGGAAAACATTTCAGCTGAGGAAGGAGCTTTGTTTCACTGCAGACAGCAGCTCCCCCTTAGCTTGAGGGAGGCAAATCCAAAGGCAACAAAAGACAAATCCACTGATGAGAGGCTGAATAAAATAATATATTCCAGTCCTGCCCACCTCTCCCCGAGGGAACTGACAGGGCGCCGGGGCTCAGATAACTCCTCTGAATGAGACAGAATTCTGGAAAATGGGGGAAAAAAACCCTCCTCTTTCTTCAGAAGTCTTGGAAAGTTCACTAGCAAATTCAGAACTGACCAGGCTGCCCTTTACCCTTAGGTTTTTTCCCAAGGGAAAGATGGCTCTTCTGCCTTTTAAGAGCCTCAATGCTCAATTTCCATCACCGGATACTCCATGGTACAAAACCTTCATCAAAATACTTTTAGTTCAGAGTTTAGAGGCTCCATCTGCTTCCTTGTTTACATGAGCTCACACCTTGGAAACTGTCATATCTCCAAGTGCCACCAAACTCTTACCAAATTCCACATGAGTCCTCTGCTGTGATTTGACACATTACTTTGCAGGGATATGAGTAAAGTTTTCAGCTGACCATCCATTTTTCTGTCACCAGCTCTAGTCCGGGAAAAAACTCCTCAAACCAGGCTGTTTTTCCATGGTTTTCTGTTTTAATCTAAAACGTTTATAAGCTTTACTACAAAGTTCAAATCCAGAGCAATATCATTAAAATAACTTATTTTTCTCATTCACCCTATCACTGGTCCTGGTAGGAAGATCAAGTAGTAGAGATGCAATGTAGAACAGGGAAAGAATTAGGATAATTTATCTTCTCTAATTCAAATTTTCTTGGCCTTGTAATTGGATAAGCCTCCACTAAAACTCCAATTTTTCTCTCCTGCAGGAATTTTGAGGCCCAGGGAGTGGCTGCGCCCAGGAGATTTGCCAAAATCCGCTACGATTTCACTGCACGAAACGCCAACGAGCTCTCGGTGCTGAAGGATGAAATCCTGGAGGTATGTGAGCACTCCTGGGAAAGGTTTGTCCCCTCCCCTTCCCAGGGGCAGGAGAGAGCTCAGGATACCAGGAAGCACCAACTCTGCTTTCCCTGCTGGTGTCTGAGCAGTGCCAAGGGAGCTCTGCTCAAATCCAGAGCTGGAACAGGCTGCCTGTGCTGTGCTGTGTCACTTCCTCAGCTCAGACACATCGGTCCCATCTTAAACACAGTGAGGAGGGAGCACAACAACTCCCTGTTGATCCCTGCTCATCCCCTGCTGGGTCTGTGCTCCTTATTGTCACTTCCCTCTCCATGAGGAATTGTTTTCTCCAAAAACCACCTTTTTCATAACCTTTCTGTTCCTGCAGCTGGAGAATGTGAGACATGATTTGGGGTAACACTGATCTGTGAGCTGTGGAAAAAGGTTTTTGTGCAAAATGTAGCTTTGTAAAATTATTTATTTTAACACAAAAAAAAAAAAAACCAACAGAAACTCAGTCATTGGAAAAAAAAAATCTAGAGAAACAGGGACATTACATAGCAACTATGAGTTCTTCAGCACCCAGAGCTCTCCTATTCATCCTTATGATAAATTCTGATGCCTTCCAGGAAAAGTTTCAATCCTGGATTGCATCTGAGAGCAGCAGATCTAATCAGAGCTTCCGGCATCAGTGATGTCTGTCTGACAACTTCACCTTCTGGGTGGTCCATCCCCACTATATCCTGGTTGTATATGCCTGAAATCCCATGTTCCCTCCCACTAGCAGGTTTATTTTTGTCCCTCTCTCAGGTGTTGGAAGATAATAAGCAATGGTGGAAGTTGCTCAACCGGAGTGGGCAGGCCGGTTACGTTCCATACAATATCCTGGATGTGGTGAAACTGGAAGAGCTAGAACAGGTCTGTAGCCAGGTGGTACCTGACTGGTACCAGCTGCAGGGCACAATCTGCCTCTGGGAATAATCTTGTCATTAGACCTCCCTGGATTTCCTAGGATACTATGCATGAGTCAGGATGAACCATCAGAAGTAGACAAAGTGAGGAGATTCCTGAGTTTCCTATGATAAAACTCCGGTTTTGCCACGATCACCTTCCCAAATAAGGCCTATCCTTCCCATTTGGGCAGCAAACTCCTGTTTTCTGTATTTTTCCATGTCATGATTTTTGTTGGGGGTTAAATTAAAGATAGACACTTCCCTCACCCAGTTCACTTCAGCAGCAGGAACATGTCACTCGAGTAGAGGCAGATGGAAACATCATCTAAGTGGGAATTAAGTGAACACTGCAACTTGCACTACAGAAATGTGGAGCTGGAGTGTTCTAAACACTCTTGGGAAGCATGGAATTGCTTCCCTATTTTGATATTGCAGAGTTTGGAGAAAGCTTAAGGGGCCCCAGCAGACTTATGGATAAATCCTTGCTAGTTTAATCGAAATGTCAAAAAACTTCCCAGTCTGCTTCAGGCCCTTAGCAATGGTCACGCTTCACATCCCAGCTATGGAGCAGCGAGGCTTTGCTATCCAATGGGATTGAACACGTTTGGCATGTCTAGGAATTCCCTTGAGCAAACTTCAGACTTTGCTTTGGGTTTTTCATTCACAGAAATTAACTTCCTCCATGCAGTCTCACCAGCTCCACATCAGCACAAAGACAACACAACAGTTTGTTCCTCTGTGGGTGCGAGGTGGAAAGTTTAAGAAAATGAAAAACGGTGGAAAAAATTTCTTACTTCTTTTTTTCCCTTTCTATCCAGTCCAACCAGAGGTACAAAGGAGACCTAAGCCCCAGGGGCTATGGCCCATCCAGTCCCACTCACAAGCTGCCTGCCAGCTACGCTGGGGATAAGTGGGGCAGTGAGATGTTATCACGCAACTCTCCACAGGACGCCAAAGAACGTACGTGTGTGTCCACTCTGTGTCCCACACTGGGGTCCCCTGGGTTTGGGTGCTCTGGGACCACACCTACCCATGGGGCTGCCCTGCACCTTTCAGTGATCAGCAATAGAATAGCACTGGGTCTGGAGGCCATTGCAGGTAGGACAAGAGCTGAGAGAGCAGCCCTGGAACTTGTGACACCTTCTGGGCTCTCAGGCAGCTCGGGATGAGCAAGGCAATAAGTGATCACACCATTCCTGCTTCCTCCAGCTTGACCTTCCTCCTCCTCCTCCCAAAGAGAGAGTTTTCCTTTATCTTCCATTTAAGTGTGTCTAAGGAACAGCTCAGGTCAATCCCTTTCTCTCTCTTCCTTTTGCTCATATCCTGTCACACACGCAGAGCGCCTGCTAGCTGGTTCCTTCATGTGGTTCCACAGAATTCCCAGCCAAACAGGAGATCCACATCCCTCCTTCACCCTGCACATGTTGCAGGGGTCACAGAGCAGGAGAGAGACCAGGGGCCCTGCTCACCTCACCTCTTATTCCCACCCTGTCCACTCCTGGAAGCAGGAGCCCTTTTGGGATGATGGAAAGTCCCACAATACAAAGACATAAATCTGTCCATAACAGCAAGTTATTCTCCAATGCCCTCAGGAGTTTCATGGGGAAAGTGACACTGGATGAAGTGTCACTGGAGTTCTCACAGAACCACAGGATGGCCTGGGCTGGAAGGGACCTTCAAGCTCATCTCGTCATGAGTGTGTTGCTCACTCCCAGTTTGTGCTTCCTGCTGCTTCTGTTCCCCTGCAGAGCAAAACCTGGAGCTCTGGGATCAGCAAATTACTGACTAGAAGTGGCAGAGAGGATTGAAAAGTTCTCAATCCCAAATCTCCAACCATAGATTCTCACAGATCTATCCTTCCACCTCAGGCAACAGCCAAGGGGTGATGGGAGGAAAATAAATGGCAACACAGGGGCAGAGGAAAATGGGAACCACTTCTCTGGGCTGAATTTAAATAAAAATGCTGAGCTACACCCCCATTTTACTTATAATATCCCCACAAACACATTTAATGGGATTTTTAACTGAAGACTTGATTTCATTCCCTACCTGTTTCTACAGAACTTATTCACCAAATGGATGAGCTGAACGACGAGCTGCTAAAGAAGATCACAAACAATAAAATTCAGCCTCCCCACAGGAATTTCAAAGTGGAAAAGCCTCAGCAAGTTTTTGTGCCCCTCACCTTTGAATCCAGCACTGAAGAAGTCAAAGCCTGGCTGGAGGCCAAGTCATTCAGCAAAGAGTAAGATTTGCTCTCCTGCCACATGAAATGCTCATCCTTCCCTGGAGAAGGAGCAGGAGAGGCTCTGGCACCATCTCACCTGGGACAAGTCACTGGGATTTACTTACAGAGCCTGTGATGCAAATCAGATTTCAACCCTATTAAATCCAGGCTCTATAACCAGGATGCTCAGAGCCCAAACCAACTCCCTTTCTCTCTTAGAAACATTTTCTTGGAGAAAAAATAATTAAGGAACTAAACCCACGGCCTGAAATGCCACTGGAATTGCAGCTGCCATCCTGGCACAGCCCCAGGGCTCTGTGACACGGTCCCAGTGCAGCTCCCAGCCTCCCTTCTCCCACTCCTCCCCTCTGGCACGAGGCCACGTGCAGCACAACCATCACCTCCCCACTTTGTGTCTCCCCAGGACCGTGGAGCACCTGGGCATCCTCACTGGAGCTCAGCTCTTCTCCCTCAACAGAGAGGAGCTAAAGAAGGTGTGTGGTGATGAGGGAAACAGAGTCTACAGCAAGATCACGGTGGAGAAAACCCAGCTGGAGGTAGGTGTTTTTCTGGGTAATTCCTGCTGCAGTGGGGGGCTGTACCAGCAGTGTCAGACAGCTCATTAAACAGGCTTTTAAAGAAATACAATTGGGGAAAAAAATGTAACCAAATCTACACAAGCAATAAAACACATGTAAAAACTGTGAAGTGTCTTTTAAGCAAAAGGCCCCAAATCCTTAAGGGAGATCCCCCTGTTTCCACTAATTAATCTGCTTTTTACTGATCTCACCCATCTCTTTAAAACTAGCTCTACTCCTAGGTTCATTAAATACTGTAATATTAATAGCATTCATTAAATACTCTAATTTAACTACAGCTTGAAGTTCAAACCCAAACTTCCTGTTTTGTTTCCATTCCAGAAAAGCGGAAGAGAGTCAGAGCTCCAGGAGATCATGAAGCGCCGCCAGGAAAGGATTGATTCTGCTAATTAAAGTCTCTCTGCTTTAGTTCAGCTCTTAGCCCTAAGTAGTGCAGAAAAAAAGGGAACGAAAGCAATGATTCCCGGCCCAGGCCGGGGGCAGCAGAGCTCCCTTGGGGTCCAGCTGCTATCAGAGTGACAATTCCTTGAACACTCTTGGGAAGGGTTGACAATAAGACCACGTCCCACTGGGAAAGGTGTTTAATTTTGCATGAAGTATTTTTTTTATAACTATATATTTTATACTGAAATTTTCCATGCATGCGATCGGAGCAGGATTCACACGGGGCTGGATTCAAACAAACAAAGCCCCCGGCTTTTCTCCGAGGGCTGTCCCTGCTCCCGCCCCCTCGCCGGCAGAGCAGGCGTGGCACAGCTCAGGAGAGTTCAGCCTCAGGCCTGGAGCCTGCACCGCGGGAATGAGGCTTTGGAACCCTGCAGTGTTTGGCTTTAAGGAAAGGGCGCCAAAGCTCATCCCATTCCACCCGCTGCCCTGGGCAGGGACGCCTTTCACCAGCCCAAGTTGTTCCAAATCCTGTCCAGCCTGGCCTTGGCCACTTCCAGGGATGGGGAGTCACGACCTCTCTGGGCAGCCTAAGGCAGCCCCATCTCCATTTCCTCCTCAGTGCAGGTGTCCCCTGCAGCCCACGAGCACAGGCCTGGTGGCAACTCCCTGTCCCCCTCCTGTCCCCATGTGCCCCCTCACTGGACAAGGCCAGAAAGGCAACACACATTCCCAAAGTCTGGCTGCTCCCTCAAATCCACAGACCAGTTAGTGCTGTCTCTGAACAGCTGAGATGAGCTGTCAGTGCCCAGGAACGAGCAGGGGTGACAAACAAGGGGCTCTGAATCTGGAAATAGCTGAGTTCCCCCTGCCCTCCGCCGCTGATGCAGAGGCTGGGGCTCAGGGCGGCAGTGCAGCCCTGCCCTGGGGCGCCGATCCTGCCCTGGGGCGCCGATCCTGCCCTGGGGCACCGATCCTGCCCTGGGGCGCCGATCCTGCCCTGGGGCACTGATCCTGCCCTGGGGCGCCGATCCTGCCCGGGGGCACTGATCCTGCCCTGGGGCACGGATCCTGCCCTGGGGCACCGATCCTGCCCTGGGGCACCGATCCTGCCCTGGGGCGCCGGTCCTGCCCGGGGGCACCGATCCTGCCCTGGGGCATTGATCCTGCCCTGGGGCATTGATCCTGCCCTGGGGCACTGATCCTGCCCTGCAGCGCTGATCCTGCCCTGGGGCGCCGATCCTGCCTGGGGTCACTGATCCTGCCCTGGGGCGCCGATCCTGCCCTGGGGCGCCGATCCTGCCCTGGGGCACTGATCCTGCCCCGGGGCGCCGATCCTGCCCTGGGGCGCCGATCCTGCCCTGGGGCGCCGATGCTGCCCTGGGATGTTGTGGTGTTGCCAAACCCGGCCTCAGACCAGGAGAAGATAAGCCCTGACCATTTGCTCCTGACCCAGGCACACCCACAGCCCTTCCCAGGGTGTTGGTCCCTCGACCCCGCCTTCACGTTAGATTCCCAAAGAGCTGAAACCCCAAGGCACACTGGGAAGGGCAGGTTTAACTCCAAATAAATGGGCACAAGAAAAAAAAATAATCTAATTTAGCACAGAATGTTGCTCTGGACTTCCTGTTTTCCTTCATAAAGTTATGTGCATTTATCTATAACAATCTGTAAATAAGGGTGAGGAAAATCTCTCTCCCTAGAGGCAAAATGCTTCCAAATTTTATGCTTCCAAGATTTACTCACAGTTTCTGAACTCAAGCAAGCAGCGTAGTTCCTGTGCACAGCAAGTTTGGCACATTGCATTTCTATCCCTGTTTAACTGGCAGACCAACCTGATTGCAAAGCAGAGAAGCAAACACAGCTCCAGAGCTGCCCACAGCCCAGGGACAGTTGGGTTTTCTCTCTCAGCACGTGCAGAGTCTTTGCCCAAATCTGTGCCTGTCCTTGCACATTTAATGGAAAAAGCTTTAAAACAGTGTCTGGGGAATTTGTGTCTAAATCTGAGAATGCCAGGGCACCTCAGTTTTGGCTTTATTCTTAAGTGTCTCCGATGGATAATGTTTTTTTCCTTTGAAAGAGGACACTGCTGGCAGCAGCAGTGCAGGCAGGGCGGGATCCTGGGTTTAGTCACAGCCCTGCTGGGATCTGAGAAGGGCACTCACCTTGTCAGGGAGGGATGAAGAGGACAATCCTCCTGAGAAGCCCTGGCTCTGGATTAGGGTGGAGAAGGGAAGCAGGATGGCAAGCACAGGAGGCAAGAAAGTTTCTAAAATGAAAATAAAAACAAATGTTCATATAGGAAACACACCACCTTCTAGCCCTGGGGTGTAGAGAGAAAAGCAAATACAGGGAATTAGAGTTATCTGGGATTTTAACAGGAGTGCACACAACAGCTCTGTAAAGCTGGGAGCCACAGGAGCACTTCCCAAAACAAGTATCTCAGCAGACCTTACTGCAGAGGTCACTTTTGCAGATTTCCATGTGACTGAGCTGTGCATCTGTTCTGTTTGTACTGCCTGCAGACACTGCTATAAAGTACTGTACACTGATGTACCTGAGCAAAGGAGACAATGATATAACCATGCACTGTACAAGAGTTATTAAAATAGTTAAGTTATACTTATAAATCCATCTTTGTCTCTTTCACTGGGTTTTCATAAAGGTTTGTCACTGAGAGTCTCAGAAACTCAGCAAAATGTCTGAAACCACACATTTCCTTTTGGGTTTGGGCACTGATATTCAGTAAGAGTGTTACAGCCTGGATAACTGTTTTAAAAATGGGCAAAGCATGAGAAGGCTATACAAAAGCACATTTATGCCTATCTGGAAGGGGAACGACTGTGGTAGCTGTCCTAAGTGGAACAATATAGAAGGAGGGAACAGCATTAACCACTTACTCAGGGCCTGTTACATGGATTCTCCAACAGTTCCATCCAAGAGCCAACCTCGGTTTCAGGAGGCAAAGGTTTGTTTTATATTTTCCTTAATAATTAAGTTACTCAGTTGAAATAACTGGTAATACCTATTGTAGATGTTTAGGGGAGTTCAACTCCCAAGTGGGACCACGCTAACCAGATCACCTCCTCTGCAGCCTAAATAAAGTTTAGGCAAACCAAGAGCCCAAAACACCCGCCCTGCTGGGTCAGGGGCTCTCTCAGCGGCTGCCGCTGTACCCAACAAGCCATTTCGAACTTTGCCACGGCGGCAGGGAAGGGAGCACAGAGCGCAGAGCTCCTGCAGCGGGGCAGCACGGCCGCCTCCCCTCAGGGCCGCCTCCCCTCAGGGCCGCCTCCCCTCAGGGCCGCCTCCCCTCAGGGCCGCCTCCCCTCAGGGCCGCCTCCCCTCAGGGCCGCCTCCCCTCAGGGCCGCCTCCCCTCAGGGCCGCCTCCCCTCAGGGCCGCCTCCCCTCACGGCCGCTTCCCCTCACGGCCTGCCCGCCGCCATCTTGCGGCACCGGCGGCGGCCGGGCCCCGCGCGGCCGTGAGGGACGGGTGGCTTGAGGGCAGGTCGGGCACCGTGCCGGCCGTGGGGAATACCCCCGGGGGGTTCTGGGGACCGGAGATCCCGGGGCCAGGAGCCCTCCGGACACGCTCTGCTGGCGACAATGGCGGCGTCAGGGTCGCCAAGGCGACCACCCGCCCCGACCCCCGGGACCAGAACCAGCCAATCAAAATCCTTCTTCCTCCCGCTGCCCCGCCTCGGCTCCTCCCGGCCGTGTCCGTCTTGTGTCCGCGCTCCTGATTGGCCGGTGCCGCCCAGCCGGGCTGGGATTGGCGGCGGGCCGCGGGAGCGCGCGGGCCGCGGGTGCGCGCGCAGGCTCGTACCCTCCGGGCACGCACCGTCCCTTATAGGCGCGGAACCGCCACAGCCGTGGACATGTCGGTGTCCCCCGTGAAGCGGCAGAAGATGGAGTCGGCGCTGGACCAGCTCAAGCACCACACCACGGTGGTGGCCGACACCGGGGATTTCAACGGTGAGAGGCGGCGCGAGGGGATCCTGTCACGGCATCTTCTCCTTTGCCCCCTCTCACGCCCCCCTTCACGGAGAGTGGGCGCGCCCGGCCGAAGGGGCGCGCACTGGGGGGAGCGAACCACCCTGCGGCCGGAGGGGGGGCGCGGGGAAGGCGCTCGGTGGTGGCGCCTTGGTCCCCATCCCAGGGCAGATCCCGCCCAGCCAGGACATTTTCCAGACGCTCCCGTGATTTTCTCGCAGTTTGCCCTCGAGTGTGCCCTGACCACCACGTTCAGCTCTGCGTGCTGTCAGGAAGAAGTGCCAGACTGAAACCAAGCTCTGCTATGCTAATGAATTCGGGTTTTTTTCCAGGGACCTGTCTAGATCTGGGACTTGTTTGGGGGTTTTCCCAAACTCAGGGTTGGATGGGGTGTGGAGTAGCCTGGTCCAGAGAGAGTGGAACTGGATGTGCTTCCATATGCCTTCCAACCCAGCTACTCCAGGATTCCATCATTCTATGCTATGCTTAAAAGGTGGTTTGGGGTTGGAGAAGAAGAAAGGAAATGGTGTTTTTATTTGTTACATTGGAGCTGTGTATTTACCTATTTCCCTCTTACATTTCCAGGATGCAAAAAGCAAGAGGGAACTGGAGAAAATGTGCTCAGTCTGAGAGAACTAATTTTATTGCAGACACAGTAAAATTCCAAATGGGTTGCATAATTCCAACTACACTTCATGGAGAAGGCACAAGAGTTTCAGTAAAAGACCCAGCAGCACAGCCAGGAAAAGATCTTGGAATTAATAGATAAAATCATGGTTTATTTCCCTTTTTGCAGCACTGCGGATGTTTTATTTGAGGATCCCTAAAAATGTTTTATATATTTTACATCACACACTCTACCTAAGAGCCTTGGTGGTGAGCTTCCACCTCCTTTCTAAGGAAAACTTCCAGGCAAAAGCTATTTGGTGTAACCGTTTCATAATTATGTTATTCAGTTGGAGTAACTGATAATGCCAGTTATAGATATCTAGTTCCAGGTAGGATGAAGGAGCTTTTTCTGGATTTCTGCACCATCCAAAGTAGATTTTATGAGATTCATTATTCAGGGAAGTGCAGAATTGAAGGCTCCTGGGCAGTGAGGGGGGCCAGGGGTCCCTCGTAACTGTGTGACAACATAAATCCCATGGCACAGGGGCAGTAGGGCTTTTGGGAATAGGGAATTTAATAGCAGCAGTGCTAGTTCAACTGATTAAATCCAAGACTGCTCGAGAGAAGTACTTTTCCTGTGTATGTGTAAATAGAGGCATACCTTTTTACTCTCAAGTGAGTGAGGTTTGGGGTTGTTCCCCTTAAATTTTAAGTTTCCAGGCTTTAATTCAGCTCCCCTAGCCAGGCCAAATGTGCAGCAAGGGTGCAAGGGCTGGAGCTGGAGTACAGAGTCCATTGCAGCACCTAGAAGTAGTGGTCTACAAGTAGCTGACAGCTGGGAGTTATCCCCAGGCCCGGCCCATAAATTTTCTACCCAAAACCTCATACACAAGAGAGGAGCCATAAAGTTTTATAAGTGTTCAACCTAGCTGTGACTTCACGTGCCAGGGAAGGGCAGTTCCAAGCACAAGTGGCACAAGGACACGCAATGCACCAAATACAAGCAAAGATGACACAAGGACTTGAAATAACTCTCCAGAAGATAAATTTTTTAGACCAGTGCGCTCTGAGGCAATGGAACCTACAGAACTACTGCAGTGAGGAGGGTCTAATACACTCCATATAGACGTCCAAGGGAATGGCACATGAAAAAAAGATCCTGCCAGGACTGAGAAGGAAGATGGATGAGAACATCTTGTGTACTTTTGGTCTCAAAAAGTAAAAATGTAAAGATGCCAGAATTAGCCCAAACTGTGAAAGTACACAAGTAGAGAGCCCCACTGCTGATAAGGCCTGGAATGATGCTGATAAAGCCTCGAGACAAAACAAAGCCCTGTGAGACTGAAGAGGATTGACACAAACTACATAACATGGACACAAGCTGAAACTCCCCAGCTGCTTCACCTTATGGACCCAAGATTGTTAGCACAAGATGAGCCAGAGACTGATGATTCTGAAGGAAAGAAGGCTCTACAGCAACAGCTGGAGACAGTGAAATGTAACTCCTTACAAGAAGCTAGTGCCAAAGCTGTTAAGAGCATGCCTGAGAAGCTTAGTAGGTCTAGAAGAGGAGGTAACAACTGCCAGGTGATCCCTAGAGAAAGACACTGCCATCAAAGGCCAAAGTGACATTGCAAAAGGTGACAGGCCAGCAAAGGGCTGAGATGTGAGATGCACATGTGCTATGCTCAGAAGTGCTCAGGGGCAGCTATGCCCAAGAGTAGGTAAAATTGAGACAATTTTTCTGGCAATCGTGCCAGACCCAAAGGTGGGCTCCTCTGGCAAAAAGATCCATGATGACATTAAGACTTGAAGGCTGACGACACAAAGCTCACAAGAACAGAGACAGGTTGGAACTGCCCTGCCCGGCAAAGGCTCAGGTGGTGCTGAGGAGAAACTGCCTCTCCTTTACTTTTAAGGTGCCTGTCCCACTACAGCTCTCTCCTCTAAGCTAACTTCAAATTGCCTTCTGTGATTCCAAAAGGTTTTTCCCTTCTCCTGTCCACCAGTCCCAGCACTTAGCTCTCTGAAGACAAGGGGACAAAATCCATCCTTGACCAAACAGAACACATCAGCTCTGTGGACATTGATACATTCCCTGTGATCCACTTTGGCAGCTGCAAAAGATGGAGAACATCAAGAAAATTCAGACTGTGATGACATGCCAGAAGAGACCCCTTCCACAACGCCCCTCTCCCTTGTAACTGCTGAGGCTCATCACCTACCTGCCATTTCCAAACTTCAGCTCTGCACCTGCTTGTGGTACCTAAAACAACCAAACAGAAAACATGACTACTGCCTTCAGTTAGAACAATCCCTGGGCTCCTTCACACCACTGCCCCAGGGCTCACCTCAGACCTTCATCCAACTCTGGAGGTGGCCCAGAGGGCACCTGCAAAATTAAAAGGTGCACATTCAGCACATTCCCACATGCTGCTACCCCACCTAAATGCCAACTCACCCACTCGCCTCTATTCCTTGGCATGCCTAAGGCAGCAGCATCTGCAAAGAACCAAAGCAAAAAAAACATGCTGAGATACTGTGAAACCACACCCTCCCCCCTCCAATGAAGGATGCCACATTTATACCTTCAGCTTGCACCTGCCTTCCTTCTGGCATCCAGGGTCAGGACATCTTGGAAACAGACCACCTAAAACACACAAACAGAAATGGATGCTTAGAACTACACCAGAAATTGACACCCAAGCAACAACAAATTGTTCTGTCCACCAGCTGCCACTCACCTTGCTCCACCAACCTTGACTGCTGATACCTAGCATTACTTCCTAAAAATAAAGAACAATGCAGTAACATAATCACCTTTTACACACTGACTTTTCTATGGGAACCCCCTCACCTGGTATGGGGCAGTCTGCCACAAGTTTAATCCATCTGCATCTGAAAGAAAGTTATTATAAAAGTCAAAGTGCTGCATGATAAATTAACAGCCCTAGACATCTTGTGTCAATGTAGGAATATCATCTAGAGCCCAATTAGGCCAAACATTACAAATTTTAAGTTCCCAGGCTGCAGCTCTCGCACAGATCACACACATAAGGCCATTGACCAGGAGGTGTGGGATGACTTAAAACCATGGGCTTGACTGGCTAAATTAACAGTACAGACTTATTCCTCTCACACCTACACACCAGACTATGCAGCAGGGCAGAGCAGCTCCAGGCCAAAACCACACAGACACCCATTACACACGAGATGGCAAACCTGAGGATGCAATAAGGAGAGAAAACGCTCAGCAAGAAGAATGACCACAAGGACGGAGAATGCGGAACAAGGTGACCTAGGCGAGACTAATGTTGAGCCAATGACACTTGAAGAACCCTGGCAGAAGACGACACTAACAGAATGAATCACTCCAAGAACCACGCAGCAAAACTGCAAAGATGGATGCCCGAGAAACGTACTGTTGAAATCCTCTACCTATCTTCACATTCTTACAAGTTCTAATCTGCTATAACAGATTATTGTGGTGCACAGCTGTTGATACAGCCCAGAACAAGACCATAAAAGACATCTGACTGGATGCTTCTAAAGAGAGATGTGATTCTGATGCATGTCCAAGCTTGCGAGTCAAAGGTTTGATGGCATTGGTGCCAGGTTAAGGAATACAGAGATTGGGGATGCTAAGGATGAGGCCCAGCCTTTCTGATAATCCCCTCCGAGGGGTAAGGCAAAAGACATGCAACACAAGATGCCCAAAAGACACAGAATACACAATAGCCAAGTGACAAAACACACCCAGACTGCTCTGCCCTGTGCACCTCAGCATTGTGATCAAAAGTGAGGCTTTCCCTTTAATGTGGCCTAAGGGGCCCTTTCTCAGGCATCCCAATTGCCAAAGCTAATTCAAAAATCCATCCTGATCCAGCAGACCATTTTCATCCCTTCTGTGGGTCACAGCCCTTGACTTATCTCTCGGATGTGTGGGGATGCAAATCCACATCAGGTGCAAAAGAAGGCCGCCTCACCATCTGGGAAGTTGCTGCCCTCAGTGGGCTCTTGTCTCCTAGTCTGCCATAATAAAAAACCCAAACATTAACACATGAGCTTAGCAGCACATCAGCCAAACCCCAACAATTCCACTACTCACCATCTCCTAGGAACACCCAGGTCCTTGGGCTGCATGCTCCAGCCACACCTGGAGGCTGACACCATCATTGCAAGGGATACCTCGGTTAAGAGGAGACAAGGTTATGTGGAATTGCTGAAACTTGAGTGGAACCTCACTGCTCCTCCCCACCTTCTTGGCATTGGCTACCTGGACAGCACCTACAAATGGAAAAGGTGAAGACTTCGTCACAGAGTCCTCTAATACTTCTGGGAGGCTCACAAGAGCAGCAAACTGGCTCTGTTGGCTGGTCAGTGAGTGAGTTCAGCACTGCTTGGCATAATACAAGTGGACTGCCTGAAACACACAAACAATAGTGGATGTTTAGAGCTACACCAGAATTTGGCACCCAAGCAATAACAACCTGTTCTGTCCATTGGTTGCTACTCACCTCACTCACTTGGCCTTGAATGCTGGTATCTGGCTTTCCTTTCTAAAAACAAAGACAAAGAGCAACTCTGTAACATAGCCACCATTTACATCTTCCCTGAAAAGCTGAATGATGACAGCCCTTCCTAAGAAACAAGGGGCAAAACAAAACAGAAAGGCATGTACCAACCTAGGGTCCAAAAGCACTGCATTGCTGAGGTAGTTTCCATCAGAAAGTACTTGACTGTGACCTCTTCCCACAAGGGTCTCTGGACTAGTGATTTGAACGCTGCAGATCACCTGTAAAACACAAAAAAACCAAAAGATGCTTGCAATTCAAACACTAATGCAACAACTCCAGTAGCATCTAGCTCTGTGCTGGAATTAATACTCAGTTGACAGTACTCATCTGGCTGATGGTCCCCCTGGTGCTGATATCTGGCTGTGCCAATTGCTTTGCATCTGTTAAATAAAACAATAAAACAAATGTAGAGGCAAAAGTCACACCATCACTCAGACATCAGGTACCGACCCACCTGGTCACTGCCCTTCTGTTCACAACAGGTTTACATCCCATCCCTCTGCAAATAATTATTTGTCCAAGTCACCCAGACACATAGGGAAAGCTTAGCCTTTCCAGAGTTCTCATTTCTCAAAGCAAACAACCTAAGGCCTGAGAACAGTGTACATTAAGGCAAACAATTACAAAACTGCGAGACCACTGTATTGCTCCCACTGTCTCCACCAAACCCTCCCTGGAGCAGCAACAGTTGCTCTGTCCGTGGTTGGCTTGGATAGGGAAAGCAAAAGGCTGCCTGTCAAGTCATCTTTCTACTCTGCCTAGCCCCCAGTCTACTCCACAGGGCAGAGCAGTTCCAGGTTGAAGACAACACATTACACTACAGGGTGACAATAGAATGATAAAGAGAACTCTCAGCAAGAAGAATGATGGCAAGGACTGAGATGATGCCAAAAAAGATGACCAATGGTGTGGCAATGGTGGACAGTGGAAGCTCTAAGGAGCAGAAGACAAGACTGCAACAGAGTGACCTGTTCTAAGAACTGTGGGTCACAATGATCAAGATGGCTGTGAGACAATGCTGCATTCAGAATGCTTCTTCCCATGGCATAACAATCTTACAAGCCCCAGGACATTACAAGTCATGGCTGGAAAGGATGAAGGCAGTATGGCTGGGAACAAGGCCTCAAGAGACATGTGCCTCGATGCTTTCAAGATGCAATTCAATGAGACAGCCAAGCCCACTGGTAAAAGAACAAATGATACTGGCATCTTGCCGAGAAGTGCAAATGTTCAAGAACCTAGAGATGACAGCCAGCATTTGCAATAAGCCCCTTGAGGGTAAAAGGCAGAGAGCTCTGATCCAAGGGATGCTGGAGACACAGAAGACACACCAGACAACACAACACAGACTGGAACTACCCTGCACACCTTATGGTTGCAATTCAAAGTAGAGTTTGGCTGTCCTAAGAGGCCCCTTAATGGGCATCCCTTTCCTCTGTGCTAGCATTTAAATCTCTCCCAGGAATTTCCTACCCCATCCCGGAGTCACAGACCCCAACTTAACTTTTGGATGACTGGCAACATGAATCCATATTGGATGCAAAATGACTCAGCCACTTCCACCTCAGCCATTGTTGAAGGCTACATGATTGTCAGGTTGATCTCTTAGCTATGACAAAGAAAACCAAAATCAATACATGGATTTAAGTGGCACACAGGCCAAATCCCAATAAATCAGTTACTCACCCTCTCCTAAGTGTGCCCAGGTCCTCAAGTCTCTGGCTTCAGCCCAGGCAAAGGCTGTGGCACTACAGTGGACAAATAGTTTAGGGAAAAACAAAACTTTTGGGGGGTTTTTGCTTCTGTATGGTGTTTCTGTACATGTATTTGTGTGCCTTAAGGCATGTAAATGCATCCACTGTGCTTGCAGAAAAACTGTAGAGGGCCACCCCCAAACAGACACTGTTTCCCACCACACTACCTTCAAATCCCCCCCCAACAATTCCCAACCTGGCACCCTGCTCACACTCCCAATATGCAACTTACCTATCAAAAACCTCAATTTCAGATGTTATCTCTGGTACAGGACAGGTCCCTTTTGTGACACAAAGAAACTGCTGAAAAAGTTTGAAGTTACATACTCAACACAACTAGGAATTTTAATAAGCTATAATACTCCTAAGAAAAACAAACAAAAAAAGGAAATTACAAAAGCACCTTATCACCAAACACTCAACCCAAAATCATAAACTTACATAGTCGCTGAAAAAAAGCTGAAATATCCTGGAAGAGCCTCTTCATTGAAATAAAAGAGAGCTCTCAACCCCAGAGAAAAACTAAGGCTCTTTTCTAAGGGATGGGGTTAATATACCCCTGTCTGGGCCCACCTTTTGTTCCCACAATGCCTGGGAAAAGGGAGGAGGCAATTACCATGAGGGATAAAACCAGTGAGAAGAGCTGCAGCTGTTTTGCTCCTCTGACTTGAATTTGAGGTGAGTAATGGGGTCTAGATGCCTTCTTTTCCTACAACCGTGTTGACCAGAAGGGTAGGCAGCATGTAAGAAAAAAGCTTCGTGTTTTGGCACCATAGATAGGTAAGTTGGATAATTTGTTAACTTAAATAATTGTTTTTTGGTAGTTGCTAAGTTGCAGCAACTAAGTATGGTAGAGAAAAATAGACCAGTATAAATTGCTTAATTCTCCTTAGAACTTCTAACTAGGGCTATACAGATTATAAATAAAAAGAATAATGTACTCTTAGGTAGCCTTACGGTTCTGGGCTCGCTCTCTTGTGAGATATTTGATGCTAAGGCATGGGTAAAAGAATCTTGAAGTACAGCTTTAAATTATTAAAATGCTGAAAAGGGGGAGGCTTCCTTTTGTTGAACTCCTTAGCATGAGGGAACCAGCTATATTTGCCTCTTCTTAAACTTATGTCATGGCATTAAATGAGCTGTCTTCCCTGAATCCCCTAAAATATTAGAAAAAAAAGAAATTCTCATTACTTCAAGCCTCTCAAATGATAGAAAAAGGGGGATTTTTCCCCTCAATTCAAGACAAAAAAGGAGAGACAACAGGGCTTTCCCCTCAATTCAAACCTTAGGATGATGAAAACAAGACAGTTACTCTCAATTCAAACCTGTAACATAGCATTGTCAAGGTTTTCCCCTTCCATTTAAACTGGTAAATATTGGAAAATGGGGATTCCCTGTCAAGTGATACCCCTAAGAGCATGGAAAAGGCAGGGTTTTCTTCAACTGATACATTTAAAGGGGAAGGGGTTTCCTACTAAATTTAAACACGGACAATTATAGAAAAGGAAGTTTTCCCCTCCGTTTCAACTCCTTTTCTCCTAATGACACCCCTGCCCCCCCCTTTTTTTTTTTTTTTTTTTTTCTTTCTTTTTTTTTTTTTTTTTCTGGGAGTATTCGGGAAGGACTTACAAGATGAAAGAGGAAAGTTGAATGGGGACCCCACATGCTGTTCTACTTGCTCAGGTGCTGCCCCTTGGCATGAGGAGTTTTCCCTTGGCAGCACCTGGAAACAACATGGGAAAGGCAAAATTAGAATTAGCTTTTCTGTCAGAAATTGGGCGTCTGTGAACATAAATATTGGACAAATTAAATAAGGTCACTTTCTTAGAATAACCCCAGGCCATGGAGGTCTCTTCAGGCAGGAGAGCTACAGCAAGTGCAGGGAGATGGAGTCAGGGATTGGCATTTCCTAAAGAGCCCTCTGTACCAGGATGCTGTTTGCCCTCTATTTGTAAAGAAGGGGGTGGCAGCTGTTCAGGAATGCTGCTCAGAAACAGGGCCCTTGCACATGGAGCACATGAGGGAAGTTGTGAGCAGAGAGCAAAGAAGCAGGGCCTGTTTTCCTTGTTTCTGTTCTTCAGTCACAGGAACTCTGGGAACAGGGGCAGATCCAGGCTGTGAGCACTGCCCTGGCTTTGATGGGCCATTTCTCCCTTTGCTTAGGGCTCTCAGCTCTGTCCTCTCCAGAGAACTGCTGCAGGAGCATAGCTGTGTTAGTCACAATCCAGGGATGCAGCCATTCCAGAGGGGGAGCAGTTGAAAGTAATCAACAGGGACTTTCATCACACACAAAAATCCCACACAATAAACACTGAGCTCAACTTCACTGAGCTGCAGCATAAACCTGCTCATAGCAGGCAAAGGCAAGAGGTGCACACAGCACCACTGAAACAGCACTGGGGCTTGGAGGAACACAAACTTGTTGGGTCAGGGGATGACATTTGGGAACAATCCTTGCTGCCTGCACAGGATTCAGGCATCAGGGCTCAGTCTGCAGTAACAATCCAGCAAGTCCCTGCAAACAGTTCAGCCTCAGCAGCAGCAGCATTTTTTTGCCCCTCACTCCAAGAATAATTGGGAATGAAGAGGGAGCAATGAGCCCTGAGCAGACACTGCAGGACTGGTGATGCCTTGGGAAGGCTGACCTGGAACAGAGACTGGACAGAGATAAGAGAATGAAGTAGATATTTATTAAAAGGCCTTTAAGAGTACACCTTGGGTAGGACAAGAGTCTGGCCAGGGCTGCACCCAAGATGGACTCAGAATGGTCACAAAATGGATGACTGGTCATGAAGTCTTACACTTATTTTTAAGTTTTGGTCCATTTGCATATTGAGGTGTAGTTGTCCAATTACAGCTTCAGGTTATGAGGTCTCATCCTTCTTGTTTTCTCCCTTCAGTCCACTGTTGTTTGTGCTTCTGGGCTTGAAAACTTGTAATTATTGCCCTTGGTCTCCAGCAGGAAAAGGATTTGTTTTGTCTACCTACTCTGTAAAGGGAGCTTACTGGCATTTAAATGAGGCTCAGAACTGCAGCCCTGGGCAGCACAGAACAACATGAAAGTTAAAACTTAAGGCATCACCAGCACTGTGGAGAATTGACATCAAGCAGCAACCCTGGTGCTTGGCAGGGGCCTGGGACATCCCAGTCCAGGTTCTTGGCTTCATTTGCCTGCTTCTACTGCAGGTAATCTGGCATGGGAACTAGTAAATCACAGAGCATACAATGAGACACCTCCTGAAACAAATAAATTCCAGCTGCAGCAAATCCTACTGCTACTTTTAGAAACCCTTCACTTGTGCTTTTCCAAGGGTTTTCCTGATGTGTGGGGATCTGGAGCTCCAGGGGATTGAGAAGAAGGTGGGCACAAGCAGCCAGGAAACAGCTTCCACTCTTTCTCACTCCAGCCACTACAGCAATGGCATCTTCCCTGGAATTTCATGTCCAATGTGTCCTTCAAGCTCAACAGGTGAACACACAGGTACTCGAGGACTGATTGCCTTTGGGCCTCAAGCAGCACAGACTGTCTGGGAGGAAATGGAATCCAAGGGCTGATATTAACAACTGTCTTCCCACTTGCACTCCTCCTGCATTTTCTCCTTCCAGGGGGATGCAGGTCCCAGAAGGCAAAACTGCCTTTCAATCCAATACAAAACCTGCCTGAAAAGACCAGGATTCCAGGAGTCAGCAGCCATTTCTCCTGGGTTTTCTGCTTACAGATATTTTAGTTCTGCTTTGCTTCAGAGGTGCTTTTCTACCAAGATCATGTCCATCTTTTTTTATCTTGAATAAAGTTTTAAAAAGCTGAGTTTCATGAGTTCATATTTCGATTACTCTTAACTTGCAGTTTTCCAGGGCAGCACTTGGCATGATCTTGCTGGCTCAAGGAACCTGCTGGTCTGCCCCAAGCTTTTACATCCCACTTTCTCTGATCAGTGTTCCCATGAACAGAGCACACAACTCACTGTGGACATGTTCAGCGTCCAGTTTCATGCCTGAAGGTGACAGACCAGACACAGCCAACACCGAAAGGCAAAATCCAGGTTAGTTTTTCTCCTTCGAACTCCTGTCATCGTTTTGCCACCTCTCCAATGTTCATTCCTTTTCTCACTGGAGTTGTTCACAGCCTCAGGATACCCAGTGCTGCCCTGTTCTCCTCCCAGCCCTCGGTCACTGATAGCTGCTGGGAGCTGAAATTCTCCCAGCAACCTTGGTCCCTCTGCCTGGAAAACATTTCCTTCCAGCTCCTGTCCCCCACCTCTCGCCTCCTGGAGAAGAGGGGCTGTATCCTGCTGGGTGCTCCCAGGTCTGGGCAGATCCTGCCCTTCAGCAGGGAATGGCAAAGGAGCTCTGGTGCCTGTGCCAAGGGCAGGTGACAAGGACAGGGGATCACAGCAGTGCTGAGGAACCTCAGGGGCAGGCTCTGCTCTTGGCAGGGAATGACCAGACTGGAAGGAATGCTTTTCCACTGAAAGGGAACAAACAGGAACAAGAACTAAAGAGGCTGGGACAGCACAGCCCCAAAACTGGCCTAATCTGCAGCTGCCACACCCCTCTGTAGCCAGACAGGACCCAAATCCACAGCCAGCACTGCCTTGGGGGAGGTCCAGCTGCTCCTTTCCAGCCAAGACCAAACATCCAGTGCTGGTGTCCATCAGCCCCTGTGCCCTGAACCACTGGCACTTGAGGCACGTTGGCACCTCTGGACTGATGAAATACTCACAAACCCATATTGGCACTATCAGATTTCTCTGCCCACCCAGGACACACCAACCAAGTGTGTTCCTTTCTCCCACTCTCCCAACAGAGACCTCCTCACTCCACATCCAGTTCAGGGAGCAGCAATTCAGCCCTGGGCTGGGAAGCAAAAGACAACAAATATGTAAAAATCATTCCTGCCTTGAGTGTCTCCAGGCCTGGAAAAAGCCCTTCCCACCATACTCTTGGCCTTTCCCTATTGGAGTAACTGTGGAAATGCACATCCGACCCTGGAGCAGACAGGCTGGAATGTTGTCTGAGCACCAAACACTGTAGTCCCAAGCACAGCAGCCTGCAGATGTTCTGGATTGCACTTCACAGCCTCAGTCCATCCCACAGGGGAAAGCCAAGTGGTTTTTCATCTGAGACAACACACAACAGCAAGGCCATCGTGGACAGCTGCATCACTGAACAGAATCTTTCCATCCTGTTTCCCACTGCCACTGGAAAACACTGCACGCCTGCAGGTCTGAGGTTTAAAAACTACTTTTAGGTCAGCAAAATGGTCTCTGGCCAGAACAATTCACTGAATTCATTGGTAGATCCCAAAATCCATTTCCAAGTGCATAGAAACCCAAAGGAAAAGGTGCTGAGCACATGGGAGTTCAAGGTGCTCCAGGCACAGATTCCCTGAACTGCTGGGAAATGGTCCTGAGCCTGGCTTTGGTCTGGTCCTACTGCATTCTTCAGAGCACACATCCTGCCTGGAAATGCCAGGGAGAAGGGAAGGGGCATTGGAGCCCCTCTGGGAACCCCCATCCCCACTGCCAGTGAGCAATGACACTCAGTGCCTGGAGCTCCCACGCCAATTCCTGTCACTTGGTGGGTGGCTCCTGACTTGGTGTCGGGATCGCGGTCGTGATCATGGCCAGATTCAGGCAGTCAAGAGGACGTCTTTCTAGGGATAGGGTCCTTTCGCGGCGCAATTTTTCTCCCTATCGAAAGCGCATAAGCGAAATGTCCCCATATTGGAAAACGCACCATAAGCCTAAGCCATCATCTTAGGCGTGGTTATGGGACTTCCGCCCAAACTTTTTTTTTTGGTATATTGGTGAAGCCATTTCTGGTCTGCCGGCCATCTTTGATATGGTATGGCGTGACCTCAACCCGGGGCGGCCATCTTGCTTTCTGGCAAAAGTGACGTTGGGTGAGGGCCGCCATCTTAGGTAGGGTATCACGTGATGCTGCCCAGAGCCGCCATCTTGTGTGCTGGCAGCAGCCGGCTCTGGGCGGTCCCGCCACCTCCGGCCCGGGCCGCCCTCTTGGGCGTTGCCGACTTTGAGTTGCGGCCACCTCCGCCCCTTGGGAGCGGCGATGGTGGCTGTCCGTCACACACACATACACGCACAAACACGCACCTGCGCCCGTGCGCTGACATCGCGACCCCGCGCAGCTCGGCCGAGCCCCGTCCGGCAGCGCCCCGCCCGCTGTCCCTCATCCGGGGTCTGTCATGAGGTTTTTTTGCACGTGTAACACTGAAACAACTTCCCATCGACGCCGTGGTCGCAGCTCGTCTCTTCTGTGCGTACAAAAGCTTCATTAGTCACAGGCATCACAAAGGCCTTCGGACTTTGTGAGTTAAGGGCAGTGGTGAAAAAGAAAAAAAGCTTTTTGCTATTTCAGTGTTCTTTATTACAAATATCTCTGTTATTGATCACATTTCCAATAACAGCAGGCAGCTGTGTTGCTTGCAGGATATTCCTGTCCAAGTCCATGGCGATTTGGGTTTTTTTTTTTGCAGCTGCCTCATACGTCAGTGTTTGCAGATCCTGAATGCAGAAGGGAGAAAGACATCTGTACTCTTGAGACCCTGCAGATGTTGGATTTTATAAAGAGCTTCACTTTCAGAAGAGAACAGCCAGTCCCAGCTCAATGCAGTTCCCGGCAGGAACACGAGAAGGTGCTGCAGGACACGGTGTAAGCCTGTGGAGCTGTTCAGCGCTTCGCCTTCTGCCCAGGTTGTCACTCCTGAGCTCTTCCCTCTGCCCCTGTCAAAAAGCGCAGGAAAAAAACTGGTCTCACTGCGCGATCGTGCTCCGGCACTGGAAGCAGTGAGGAGATATTCCTAAAATCCTAGAATGTTCCGGGTGGGAAGGGGCCTTAAAGCCCATCCCATTCTATCCGCTGCCATGAACAGCGACACCTTCCACTACCCTAGGTTGCTCCAAGCCCCGTCCAACCTGGTGCTAGAAACTTCCAGTCACTCCAGACTCCTGTGAATTACTACAGCCTCTCAGGCTAATTAGTTTTTTCTTGGAATGCTGTAGGAGAGAAGGTATTTGATGGGATTGAGCATCACATTAACACAGTCATACACTTCTGGGAGTGGCGAACTATTTATTTTTCAGGGTTACCCAAAAAGGGAGGTTCTTTGTGACACCAAAGCAGAATTCATAACCAGTTGCATAAAGTGAGCGCCTCAGGAAAAATAAAAGGATGAATTTAAGACAGAGAAATAACACGGAGAAGCAGCGAGTGCCAGCGGTTAGCAGAGGGAAAGGGCGGAAACACACGAGAGCAGGAACAGAGTGTATGCCTTTCAGATGAGATTAACTGCAAACGCATTAATTATAAAATAATTTATTTCCCTCCGCCGGCGGCCGCGCTTGAGAAGAAAACTACATTTCCCATGATGGCCCGGGGCGACGCAGGACGGCGCCAATCAGGCTGCGGGGCGGGGCGGGGGCGTGCCCAAGGGGGAAGTGGGCGAGGTTTGAATTCTGAGGCGGCGACAAAACTCCGCTGTTTTACCGGCGAAAAAGTGTTCTGTCGGTCGGGGCGGTTCGCGATATAGGGAGCTGTGTGCGGAACGTCCGGGCTGCTGGGGCGCGGGTCCAGGAAATATTTACGGAGCCTGCGGAGCTCTGAGCTAAGGCGGACTGAGGAGCTGTGAGGTCCGTGAGGGCTGAGGTACTGTGGGGTTAGAGGTGTGCGAGGCTGAGGGCTGTGGGGTCCGTGGAGGACTGAGGCAGTCTCAGGGGCTGTGAGATGCGCGGGGAAGAGGTTTGTGGTGTCCGTGAGGGGTGCGCGCTTGCGGGGTCGGGGGTGTGGAGTCTGTGAAGGGCTGTGAGGTGCGCGGAACAGATGGCTGCGGTGCTTGGAGAGGAGCCCTGGGGAAGCATGAGGTGTGTAGGCCTTGAGAAGCTGTGGGGGGCTGAGGCATTGCTGAGGGGCTGTAAGCCGTGAGGTGCGCGGGGCTGACTGCTGCGGGATTCCTGAGGGGCGCGGGCTGAGGGCTGTGGGTTGCGCGGGACTGAGGGGCGCTCGGAGATCCGTGAGGGGCTGTAGGCTGTGAGGTGTGGGGCTGTGGGTGTCTCGGGGGGTCTGTGAGGTGCTGTGTGGGGTCCGTGAGGGGCAGTGGGCTGTGAGGTGTGTAGGGCGGAGGGGCTGTGGCTGTGTGGGGTCCGTGAGGGGCTCTAGGGGATGAAGTACTTGGCGCCGGCGGTTCTGTCTCTCTCAGACATATTTTCCTGGCCGGCACGGCGCTGGGGCTGCCCGGTCCTGCGGCGGCGCGTCCCGGGGAGCCAAGAGCCTCGGGTCCCCTCGGTGCCAGCGGCGAGTCCCTGCCGCTGTACCCCGCCAGCGGCCCCCGGCAGGGGTCGAGGCTCGGCTGTGCCCCCGCCTGCTGCAACCGCTCGTCTGAGTGGGGAAGGACCAGAGGGGCCCGGCCAAGCCTGGCTGAGGCTCCCCCTGCCAGAGCGCACCCGTGGGCAGCCCCTGTGAGGAGGGTGGGGGTCTCGGGCCAGGGAGAGGACTATCACTGTAAACGGAGACGGCTTAATCTTAGCGGCTTTTGCTGCTATCGAGGTGCTGCTGTTATCAAGATGGGCTCTTTTTTCATGTATTTCCCATAGGGGGGAATTAAACCTCCGACTCCCTCTAGAACTTGGGTATCTAAGCGGTGGGTTCTGGCTGCACAGAAAATCCGGTGTGAATGGGCTGAAGAAAGCTGGCTCTGTCAGGTTTCAGGTCAGCACCCGGCCTTACAGGTGTTCATTTCTTGTTAATGCAGGATTAAAGAAGAGGTGGTCATGTCCCAGGAGGGCAGCCACGAGTGGGAGCTGAGCAAGGAGAATGTGCAGCTCCTCAGGCAGAGGTGGGTGATGTCCAGCCTGCAGAATTACCTCAGTGCAGGATCTTAGAATGATCTCATCCAGGATCTGACAGGGTAAGGAGGCTCAAAATGGACGGGGAAAAGAGAGGAAGGTGTATGTAAGTTGATGACTTCTACACTCTGAGATAGACGTTGTGTCTTTCTCCCTTTCCTGTAATGTGTGTCAATTGCAAATACAGCTTTCAACATAGAATTGTGAAATTGTTTGGGTTGGGAGGAACCTAACAGACCATCTGGTTTCACCTTCCACTAGACCAGGTGACTCTGAGCCCCATCCAACCTGGCCTTGGACACTTGCAGGGCTGGAGCAGCCACAGCTTCTGTGGGCAACCTGTGCCAGGGCGTTAGCACCCTCCCAGGGAAGAATTTCTTCCCAATGTCTTCATCCAAAGCCACCCTCCTTCGGTTTAAGGCCATTCCCCTTTATCCTGTTGTTCCATGGCCTTGTGAATGGTTGCTTTCTTTCTGAAGAGTCCCTGGCCATGTGGACTCTGTTCAAGTTTAACAGGCTGGTATTGGTCAAATGAAGTTAAAAAGCTGTGTGTAATTTTAAATTCAAGGAAAGAAACTACTTGGTAAGCAGAAGAATTGTCAGAGGTGGCCTGCTGAAGGGGTTAGAGGGCAGAAAAGGAGTGTAGGAGGGACAATGTTAGCCAGGGAAGGAGAGAGGAGCCTGGCATTAGTTCAATCTGTTAAAAAGAAGTGTAAAAGTTGAATTCTCTTGGAAAATATAAAAATATCTAATTCATGGTCTGGAAAAGTATGTGTTCTATTTCCAGGCATCAAACGTGTGACTTCCTATTCTTCTTTTATCAGCTACAAGGAACATGGAGACACTGGGGGTTTTCTGAGCACCCATGAAACAAACCTGATCTCACAGGATTGATTCCCTTCAGACAATGTCTTGCATCACTTCCCTAGAACAGCCTGAACACCTGTAGCAGAACTGTTCCTTTTGATGTTTAGTTTAAGCCATTGGAAGCTACTTTCTGTCATCCTATTGCCAGGATAAATATTCCATTGATACAGCAGTTGGATTCTTTTGATCTCTGCTCTTCTGTTTTCCTCACAAGCACTTCAAAACAAGACTTGCAGAATGCTGTACATGCCTTCTCTGCAAAAGACAGCCAACAAGCTCTTCCTTCAGGTTTGTTTCCTGGGTGCTCAGAAAACCCCCAGTGTCGCCATGTTCTTTGTAGCTGAGAAAAGAAGAATAGAAAGTCACAAGTTTGATGCCTGGAAATAGAACACAAACTTTTCCAGACCATGTTTGGAATGATAATATAAAAGCAAACCTTTACTTGAAAGCCTTCAGGTACACATCATGGCCAAAAAACAGTGCTCAGGATTCAGTCCTTAGAACTGAGCCAATATTGTCCAATGAGAGGAGCAGTTAGATGGGTAATCCCCTCCTCCCCTACCTTTATTGTGGCTGTGCTTAGGTGGTGCAAAAGAAAATGTCCTTGGAGAAGTAACAGGCAAGACATAACAAAACTCTAGGAATGTGTCAGTAAGTGCCTGTTCACTGTGGGAAAGTGCTGGGAGTTACAGTGAGGTGTTTGACCATCTGCAGAACTACAAATACAGGAAGAACACTTAAAATGAACAACTTCAGGCATCGGGATGATGGATATATTTTCATCTTCTCAGTTGGGACGTTGTTATAAATGAAGCTTGGTCACAAAACCTTGAATGAGGGAGGGATGCAACCAGGCTGAAATGGAGGGCAACTCCAGGAATGTTCTTTTCATCTAGTGAGCTGTTTGATTAGGTGAATGGAAAAGTAACTAACAGGTTTCATATGGCTGAGAAGACTGAAGAAGAATGATTGGTAAAAGACATTTCATATCAGTCTCTTTATGCTGCTGGAAACACTCATTCTCATCTCTGAATGCTTTCATATTTGTTTTCCTGTCTGCCCTTAGAGTACTCTCTGCTCCCCTCTTAATGAAATTTCTTAGATGGAATTAAATAAAAGATCCTGTTTGTGGCAGAAGTGTTGAGGATGTTTAATTCCACTCCACTGAAGGGCAGTGCAAGGAAAACCTTTGGTGAATGCTGTGACATATTAAAACCTGCACAGAGAAGAGGAGAATTCTCTTCCTGCTGGTTTCAAGCAGCCTCAGGAAGCAGTTTGGGAACTGCTGGAAAAGAGGAGAGGGTTTATGAAGGATTCCCACCATGTGACTTTTTTGTGCTGAAGAGTCCCAGTGAATTGGAACAGGCTGATGAGAGTAGTGTGTTGTCAGACTAAATTCCACCTCTTCTCTTTGCTAATGGACCTTGGAAGGTGTTTGGGGATTTTTGTGGTGCTGAAATGGCCTCTGATGGGAAAATAAAAAACACCATTTCCCAAGTCTAGAGGGTGTTGGTGGACAGGGGAATGAATATTATCATAGAATTGGGGTAGTCTTGGCTGTCAAAGGAGAACTGTGGGGTCTGTGGAGAATGAGGAGCAGGTGGAATACCCACCCTGACCAGCATAATGTGTGTCTATATCCCTGGATATGTATAAACCACCCTCTCAGGATAACAGGACCATTAGCTGCTGAGGACACACGGGAGGGATGTGCCTTGCCTTTTAGATGCCCGTGTTCAGCTGGTGGGCTGTGACTGTGTCAGAGGGGAATTTGTCTGGGAAATGTGTCAATGAAGTTGGATTTTCCATGTACCAAAGCCTGGGAATGAGCAGAGGATGAGGACAAGGGACTTGCAGAGTGCAGAGGGGTGTGGGGAGAGAAATGAATGCGTGAGTTGTTGATGTTGCCTTTCGTCCTGCAGCGCCCTCGCGGCCCTGGGAGTTCTGGCATGGAAGTGCCCCACCCACTGCCCAGCTTCACCCCCTACGTGGACGAGTCTGCTCAGCCACAGATGATGTGAGTATTGAGTGTGAGGAGGGGGTTTGAGTTTGGAATTCTCCAAGCTGCTTCCTGAAACTGGGACTTGTTTTGCCAAGTACTTAAGGCTCTGGAGCTGCAGGGATTTAAAAATGTGTCAGGCTGGAAGCAATTAGTGCTGCATCTTGATGACAGAGGCTTCAGCAGAGGTTGCACAAGGACACGAGGAGTGTTGAGTGCTGCTGCTGATGTGGGAGCCTATATCGTATTTATAGATGCTAATTAGTTTAATAGCTGATCTCAGTGTGTTTACAGCAAAGCACAAGGTACCTGTCTTAGGGTGCTGTGGGGCAGCCCCAGACTGAGGCAGACTTGTGGCTGTTTGTTTTTTGTCTTGGGAACTCTGTGCTCAGCATATCTGGAGTTCTGTTCTGGAATAAGCTATCAGAGTTGCCATGCCAACAGCGTTGCTTAGGTCGTGGAGGAGTGAGTGTGCTGCCTGTGCAGTGCTCCCTGAACTGCTGATAAACCCCAGGAGATGGGGAGGTTTGGGTAGAGCAGAGGAAAACACCTTATTTTGCAAGGTTGCTCTTCCTCCCTGTGGCCAGTGATGGCCAGGGAATAGAGAGGGAATAGACACCCCTCTCCTGAGGGAGGAGTGGAAAAGGCTGTTTGTTGTTCCTGACAGTTCCCACAGGGTGAATTGCATGGAGTCAAGGAATGCTGAGAGGTGGTGAGCAGCTCGGATTGCCTGAGCACTGTGGAATGGCTCTGGCCAAGTCTGTGTCCCTGAAGGACTGAAGTTTGAACTGAAGTACTGTTAGTTTCTCCTGAGAGTCAGTGATGGCCCAGAGGCCAATCTCTCGGCATTCCGGTCCCTGGGATGATGATTTGTTACTCCTTGAAGGGAGCAGATTTTCACACCAGGGAGAGGGAAGGAGTGGGCAGGAGTGGACACCAGGATAAGTTAGCTCTAAGGGACTTAGGCAGAGACTTGCTAGGTAGGTTTAGATTATGTTGTGATTTTAAAAGTCCTTTTTTTTTTCTGGTCTTTGAATCCATTTTCTCCTGATGCCATGGTCACCTGCCAAATGTGAGGTGTTATGCTGAAACTGTGAAAGTGATGCAAATCATGTCATCAGTTCTCATCCATGGTTCTTGGCAGAAAGACCACGCTGTGATTTTGCTGCTGATCCCCACACTGCCCCAATAAAGCTCTAAACCCACACACATGAGGAGCTCCTGTTTGCCCCACGATCACTCCCAGAAGTGAGTTTATCCAGCTGAAGTCAACTTGAGTGCTGGTGTTGGTGGCAGCATTGCTTCTGTCCTGAAATTAGCACGTAGGATTCATGTGGCCCAAGAGTTTCCATTTTTATGTCCCTTTTCTGCCTGATAACCATCCTACAAACCAGAGTTTAGGGACTTGTCACGCCTGTGGTCACACAGCTCAGTGGAGCAAACTTGAACAGGTCTGGATTTAGGATGTACTGCATCATAAGAATTTTATTTCCTTTTGACTGGAATTTTTATACTCTTTATTTGGATTTGTTTTGTTGTTTGTTTGTTTTAGTTATCACACAATTGTGAGTAGTATGGTGGCCTTTGGTGTTAGCCATTCCAATTTTCTTGTGTATTTTTTCTAAGCACAGGACAGGATGTCTTTCCACTACTCCAAAAGCAGGTCCTGAAATTAGCCCCGTTGTCTCCCGTGCCTGTCTCTCTGTGCTACAGTGGAGTTCACACAGGCCAAGTCATAAATCCCTGGTTTTTCAGGACTCCCTGCAAAATCGAGCCCAGCATCAACCGTGTGTTGAGCTCTCGCAAGCCCGAGGAGCGGGAGGACCCACTGCAGCGAGTGCAGCACCAGCAGCAGGACGCTGAGGCAAAGAAAGAGATGGTGATGTACTGCAAAGAGAAGGTTTATGCCGGAGTGGATGAGTTCTCTTTTGAAGAGATCCGAGCTGAAATCTACAGGAAGAAAGCCAGAAAGAAAGATGAAGGTATGTTCCAAAGTGGGCTGGAGCAATACGGCTTTCCAGATGGAATCATGAAATTGTATTCTGTCTGTGATTGCAGCTGCTTCTCTTTTTCTGCTGGAATAGTTGTTTAACTGCTGTGAGGTACCGAGGCAGTAACACGTTCAACAGCTGTACATGGAAAAGACCATGGAAAGACCACCAGAAGTTTTGGCCCCTTGACAATTTAGGCTGCAGCCCCCAATTGTATGTGAGACAGGCTTTGGGCCATAGAGGTGTTTTATTTCCTTAGATGAAATACAAGCCATAGAATGGAAGAAGGAAGAAATACAAAGGAAAATTGAGGAGCTGGAAAAGAAATTAAAGAAGAAAGAAGATGACAAGCAGCAACAACCACATGAAGAGGTATCGTCCTATTTCACTGTTCTTTTCCAAGTGGCTGCCATTTTAAATAAAGTACCCAAGAAAGCCAAAAGGAAATATTTCTGATATTCTTCTAACACCTTTTCAACTTCTTTTGAAAGGATTCTTCACTAGTAAAGCATGTTCTCTCTCTCCCCTCCTTCCCTGTTTCCAAAACAATGCCTTCATAGCAAATATTTTAAATAATGAAACAGAGTTGTGACTTTGTAAGCTACCTAACTGCTGACATATGTTGTTAACAGTTGCAGGGTAACTAAAATCTATGAAAGTATAAATATAGTTTCAGAGAGTAAATGATGCCTTTTAACTGGATTATGCAATAAAAGTGGATTTTCCTCATGCAGGTAAGCTAAGCACAAACAAAAGTGGCTAAAGGCAGCCATTATCTCTCAGGGGTTTAATGACTGCATGGGATTATCTTCATGGTTTGGGGACCTTTTTGTCTGGCTTGCAATTCTGTCACTGTAGAACTGAAGTGTGGCTTTGTTTCCACAGGCAGCAGAGGTAATGGTAGCTTCCACACCTTTGGGGGCTCAAGGATTTACTTTTTCCAGTGCAAGGGAATATGGGGAGAAACAGCCTCAGTCACCAAGGTAAGAGAGGGTTTTTAGCCAGCAGGGAGAGCACTTGTGGGGCTCTGTATGTACATCAGGTGACAGGGATCACTAACAGCTTGTTTTCTCAGGTAGAATGGAATACAGCCCTGGCATCAGTCTGTTACCAGGATCTGTGCTCTTTCTCCATGTGTTTAATTATTTGCTGAGGGCTCTTAACTTCTTGCAAGTAGCATTTGTCAGCTTGGCTTGCCTTTTTTCAGAGTTGACTTGCATTTTGTGTACGTCTGTAGAATACAAACGTGTTAATTTGGTCTTTTCCACAGTGAATTCCAAATCTATGAAGATTCCCAACTACATAAACTGCCTTGTTCTGAGGGTAAGTAGTCGAGTTTAGCATTAAGGAGAAGGTTTGCTTAAAGGGAAGTGTTCCATGAATACCAAAGGAGGCAGCAAAGTAAAACCCAAAGCTTAGGTGGATTGGAAGGATGACAGTGTGTGTGCTAGCAGTGCATTTTACCACACTGAGCAAAAGGTGGAGCATCTGAGAACTGCCACTATTTGAAAGGACTTTGAAGCAGAAGACCATTTTTCTTTCAGTAGCTGGAAAGTTCTCTTCCATCTTTCATGTTTGCAGTCTTAATAACATCTGAGAAGAGTTTAGTGCTGTCATTAGATTTATAACCGCCTTTAGTCCGTTTTACTCACAGGTTTATCTAAAACCAGAAATAGTATATTGTCGATTTTGGTAAGTTTTTTTGGGGAGGTCACATGCTGAAGAACTGATCAGAGTTGCCTCCTGGTGCTGTTGACAAAGGTTATCCAGACTCCTGATGAATCCCCAGAGATCCGCAGTGGAAATACAGTTTTAAACTCAATGGAGGGACAGACAAAATGAGGGCAGTCTTGCAGAAAAACATACAAACTCTGAAGCCTAGGGTCAAGCCAGCAAGTGAGCTCACCTAGTGTGGTGATAAAGGGATGGTTCATTAATGTGACCAAACCTTTTTACATGGGTTTCTTTGTATGCCAGCTCTGTAACTTCCTGTTGGAAGCAGTACTTTTACGACTGTGTATTAGGTATTTTAAGTAATGTGGGATATGCTGTTTTGAAAGAACTGTGGTTGTGACAGAGCCTCTTGGATTTTCTTTACAGGTGCAGGCCTGCTTCCCCCACCAGCTGCCGCTGCTCCATTTTTCTCTATATTTGATGAATCCTCTACTTCGACAAATCAGAATATAAGGTAGAATTATTCAAGACCTACATTTCAGAGGGAAGGAAAACAGAAGCATCAAAGCCCTTGCTGTATCAGCTGACATAACTGTCTCTTGCAGGGGTGTGTGGGGGGTGTGTGTTTTGTTTGTATTGGTATTTTTATTGAATTACTCAGAGTCTGTGCTGAGGAAATACTCTCCTGTTCTTCATCCTCAACCTAGAACTGCTTAAGCTGCTCTATAAACTTCCTTTGTTCTGGAGATGTGTATGTATGGCTCACTGCTAGTTCTGCAGTAGGGACTGGTTGATTGAAATTATCAATAGACTTAAACTCTCGTGAGGAATTTGTTGGAGGTGGGAAGCTGCTCTAATAAATGTGTATCTGACCGTAACTTGTTCTTAGTTGTTCATCAGGTGGAAGCCGGAAAAGTGCCCGTCAGCCTCTCGCTGTTCGTCAGCCTGTGGATTCTCTGAGTGCCAAGGAAAGCTCAGCAGCAGCAGCAGCAGTTGTTTGCTGTGTAAGGAAACAACTCAGCCCATGGCAGATTTCCTGCCCAGGAGACACCAAGGCAGCCTGTGCTGCTGTCAGGCTGAGCCAGCTGGGCTGGACTGGCATCCCGTGTCAAAACCCAGGGTTCTGAACTGCTGTGTGGCATGGCAGTGATTGAACCGGGGGATGATGAGATTATCCTGGAAATATCATCTTGTGGCCGTGGTTGCCTCGTCCCAGGAAATGTCCCAGGCCAGGCTGGATGGGGCTTGGAGAGAGCTGGACTCTAGTGGAAGGTGTCCCTGCCCATGGCACAGGGGTGGAAGTCGATGGTCTTTGGGGTCCCTTCCAACCCAGACAACTCTGGGATTCTATGATAAATAGAATTCATGAAGCCTGACTGTCCTATTCCCCTTGGAAGGGGGTGGAGTGGAAGGAAGGGAAAGGAAATGTCCAGCTTTTAAGTGAGGGCAAGTGTGTGATGAAATCTGCAGGCTTTCACTGCCTTTTCTTTTTTGTTTTTCAGGATGAGCTGAATGGGATTGAACGCTTGGCTGAGGATGCAATTGTGACAGGCTCCTACAAGAACAAGATCCTCTGTGCCAACCCAGAGGACACGTGTGACTTTAACAGGGCTGCCCACCTGGCCTCAACGCCCTTCCACGGGGTGGTGGCTCAGAGAGTCCCAGCTCCTGCTTTCTGTCAGGGTGAACTGAAGGAAGATAGTCCAGAATGCAAGAGTGCCCCTCTGAATCAGGAGACACCTGTGTGTGAAGAAGCATACACTGAAGGTCTCAGTGTAAAAAAACTGAGGTAATGAAGGACCTTACGGCCCTTCTCATGGCTGTCTTTCATGTAATGGTTTTAATATTGCTAAGGAAGTTTTCTGCAAAGCCCGGAATATCCTGGAGAGCCCAGTCTTTAGTTTAGGGTCCTCTTTGCCTTGAGCAGGTTGAGGATGTAACAGAATGTCCACTTGGCTTTTCGGCATTGCTGCCGTGGGACTTAATTACAAGGGCTTTTTTTTAACCAAATAACTCGTAAAGAAATTAATAAATGCATTGTGTCTTCGTTATCAAACATGAAAAGCAGAATCATCTGTCCTTTTATACTTTTAGAAAGAAGGTGGTCAGTGGGACTGAGCATCATATTGACACAGCCTTACACTTGAGGGAGGCACTTTTGTGAGTGTGAAACTATTTATTTTTCACGGGTACCCAAAAAGTTAGGTTTTCTGTGACACCAAAGCAGAACTCATCGCCTGAGTTGCATGAGTTGAGCACCGCAGGAAAAATGACAGGATAAATTTTAGTTAGAGAAATAACGTGTAGAATCAGCAGGTGCCAGCAGTTAACAGAAGGAAAGAGCAGGAACGTACGCGAGCAGGAACAGGATTGTGCCTTTTAGAACAGATTAACTGCGAGCGCAGTTTTTCCGCGCCTCCGCGGGTAAAGCGGAACCTACATTTCCCGAGATGCCCCGGGGCGACGCAGGACGGCGCCGGTCAGGTGGGGCGGGGCGCGGCCAATGGGGAGGTGGGAGAGGTTTGAATTCTGCGGCGGTGCTGCCGTTACGGCTCTTGGGCTGCTGGCGTTCCGTGTGGGTCTGGGCGGCGCACGCCGCTGGGAGCTGTGTGCGGTACGTTCGGCTGGGAGGGGTTCGCCAGACTGGAGCCGCCTGCCGTGTAAGAGGCTAAGGCAGCCTGAGGTGGTGTGGTGTCCGTGAGGGGCGCGCGGGTCCGTGAGGGGGTGAGTGCTGAGGTGCTATGGGGTGAGAGATGCTCGGGGGCTGAGGGTTGTGGGGTCCCTGAGGGACCGAGGCGGCCTCAGGGCCTGTGAAATGTGCGGGGCTGCGGGTTGTGCAGTCCATGAGGGGCGCGTGCACCGGTGGAACTGGGGGGCTGAGGGGCTGTGGAGTCTGTGAGGGGCTCTGGGCCGTGACAAGCCTCCGAGGGTCTGGGGGGCCTGTGGGGTCCGTGAGGCGCTGAGAGGTGCTCGGCGCTGATGGTTGTGGGGTCCATAAGCGACTGAGGTGGCCCCCGGTGCTGTGAGGTGCGTGGAGCTGATGGTTGTGGGGTCCTTGAGAGGCGCTCGGAGACCCGTGAGTGGCTGAGGTGGGATGGGGCATCCCTGTGGGGCTGAGGAGGCGTGAGCTGTGTGTAGGGCTTGAGGAGCTGTGGGGGGCTGAGGCATTCCTGTGGGGCTGAGGGGCTGTAAGCCGCGAGGTACGCGGGACTGAATGCTGCGGGATCCGTGAGGGGCTGTAGGCTGTGAGGTGTGGGGCTGTGGGTGTCTCGGGGGGTCTGTGAGGTGCTGTGTGGGGTCCGTGAGGGGCAGTGGGCTGTGAGGTGTGTAGGGCGGAGGGGCTGTGGCTGTGTGGGGTCCGTGAGGGGCTCTAGGGGATGAAGTACTTGGCGCTGGCGGTTCTGTCTCTCTCAGACATATTTTCCTGGCCGGCACGGCGCTGGGGCTGCCCGGTCCTGCGGCGGCGCGTCCCGGGGAGCCAAGAGCCTCGGGTCCCCTCGGTGCCAGCGGCGAGTCCCTGCGCTGTACCCCGCCAGCGGCCCCCGGCAGGGGTCGAGGCTCGGCTGTGCCCCCGCCTGCTGCAACCGCTCGTCTGAGTGGGGAAGGACCAGAGGGGCCCGGCCAAGCCTGGCTGAGGCTCCCCCTGGCCAGAGCGCACCCGTGGGCAGCCCCTGTGAGGAGGGTGGGGGTCTCGGGCCAGGGAGAGGACTATCACTGTAAAGGGAGATGGCTTAATCTTAGCGGCTTTTGCTGCTATCGAGGTGCTGCTGTTATCAAGATGGGCTCTTTTTTCATGTATTTCCCATAGCGGGGAATTAAACCCCCGAGTCCCTCTAGAACCTGGGTGTCTAAGCAGTGTGTTCTGGCTGCACAGAAAATCCGGGGTGAATGGGCTGAGGAAAGCTGGCTCTGTCAGGTTTCAGGTCAGTACCCGGCCTTACAGGTGTCTATTTCTTTTTAAATGCAGTATTAAAGGAGAAGTGTTGAGGATTGGAGGAGAGGTGGTCATGTCCCAGGAGGGCAGCCATGAGTGGGAGCTGAGCAAGGAGAATGTGCAGCCCCTCAGGCAGGGACGGGTGATGTCCAGCTTGCAAGAGGCATTGGCTCAGCAGGACTGCTCCAGCCACACTGCTGTGCAGCTTAAAAAACAGTAAGTGATGTTATAACAGCTCCTTTCCCCTTATCTTCCTCCTTCCTCATTTTATCTATGTCTTTTTTAACTGTATTAATCTCACAGGCATTAAAAAAGGCATAAAAGAAGTTTAGTAACTGATGTCTGTACTATTACCACACTCTAGAATTACTCGCTGCAGGTGTTGTGTAGCACAGACTTCAGCTTCTTTAGGTTTGCAATGCAGCATTTAAACAGCAAACACCAGGGAGATTTGGGTGTGCTTTTTGATAAATAATTAACTCTTAGTTTGTAATATACAAGATGTATTTACAGTGGTCCAAATGTATTTATTGGATGAATGATGTTGTGTTGTAGGGAGTTTGAAGCAGAAATACGATTTTACTCTGGAGATGATCCTCTGGATGTGTGGGAGCGGTAAGTTTCCCTTTATTTCTGGAAAAAGAGTTGAATAGCCAGATAGCCTTGTAAAAGCAGGAGAAACACTTTGTAATTTAATAAGAAACTCATTGAAAGCTAAGTTCTGTAATTGTTTTCAAATATTATATTGTGTTTCAATGTTAGGCCTATTTTTTCCTAATCTCTTTATATTTTACAGACACTTATTAAGAACTGACTTGCTCTGAACACATTCTGTCTCCAGGTACATCAAGTGGACAGAGCAGACCTTTCCCGGGGGTGGCAAGGATGGCAACCTGGCAGCAGTTCTGGAGCGGGCCGTGAGAGCCCTCCACGGGCAGCAGCGATACTACAAAGATCCTCGCTATCTTCATCTCTGGCTCAAGTTTGTGAGTGTTTTGGGAGCCTCTCTTGGGTGCTGCTTTTGCTTGGGACCCTGTCATGTTGTCTGCACCCAGCTGATTCTGGTGACAAGAGTCAAAAAGTGTGGTACAATGAATGCAATTATTAGATGTATTTTTCTGCTTCTTATTCCCAGACTATTTTTTAGGGTTGCTCACTTTGGACAGCTACAAACTCTAGAAGTTTTTGTTTTGGGAAAGCTGTCTTGAATAAATAGAGATCAAATATTTATTTAAGGAGAAAGAGAAGTGATTTAAAGATAGAACATTTAAAATATATCTGTCCTACCAGATATTTTAGCTTCTACCTGTCTTCTGTCCCCATCCTTTTAAACTCTAAAGCAAGCTAAGCGTGTTCTGGTCCTGCCCTGTCTCTCCATTGTTGTAATATTTCTTTTTTCTTTTCAAAGCAGCTTTTCCCCAGCTTTAGCTTGCTGAGTGAATTTACCAGCTCCAAAACTGGCAAGGAATGTGTTATACTTCATTTGAAGCTAAAATAACTGCTCGTTCTCAGGAATATTAATATGGTGTAATTCAGACATTGAATTAGCTCACATTCAAATAGGAAACGATAAAATTCTGTGTACTGGCCTTAGAGCTGCTGCTGTCAGACTTGTACTGAAATCACTGGGGCCTTGCTGGGGGCGTTGAAATGCAGATTTTGCTGGGGATCCCTCTGCAGTGCCGTGTGATTACGGACATGCTCTGGTCATTTCAGGGTGACTGCTGCAACGAGCCCTTGGATTTGTACAGTTACCTGTGCAGCCAGGAGATCGGCACCACGCTGGCCCTACTCTACATCACCTGGGCAGAGGCGCTCGAGGCCAGGGGCAGCTTCAGGAAAGCAGATCTGATATTCCAGGAAGGGCTCCAGCGCAGGGCTGAGCCTTTGGACAAACTCCAGGCTCATCACAAGTAAGGGAAGAACTTGGATGCTTCGTGGGGTTCCTGCTGTAGGGAAGGTTATGCTGATTTCTCCAGTGTTTTTTTTCTAGGCAGTTTCAGGCCCGTGTTTCTCGGCAGACAGTACTGGCACTTGAGGAAAATGCTGACGGCGACAGTATGGGATTGCTGGAAATTGCAGAGCCTCAGAGAAGTTCACTGGCAGACCTCAAAGGCAGAGGGAAGAAGAAAGTGAGAGCCCCCATTAGTCGGGTGGGAGATGCAGTTAAAGGTACATTCAAGAGCTAAAACAACCTCTTATTGGAGGACTTTAATCTCTTTAATGTGAGATTTGCAATTCAATGTGACAGTTGAAGATTAATTGACATAAATCTTCTTGCTTATAGCCATGAACCCAAACAGAAGCTGCCAGCCTCAGGCTTCTCTGCAGATTCCAAATAATCCAAGTTTTGCTGTGTTTGATGAAAATTCTGTGTCTGGACCTGAGATTTCCACACTTACAGCACAGTCATGGCCAGCACCACCAGTTCCCAAGGCCAAGGAGAATGAACTCAGTGCAGGACCATGGAACTCTGGCAGGGTAAGGAGGCTCAAAATGGATGGGGAAAAGAGAGGAAGGTGTATGTAAGTTGATGACTTCTACACTCTGAGACAGAGGTTGTGTCTTTCTCCCTTTCCTGTAATGTGTGTCTATTGCAGATACAGCTTTCAACATAGAATTGTGAAATTGTTTGGGTTGGGAGGAACCTAACAGACCATCTGGTTTCACCTTCCACTAGACCAGGTGACTCTGAGCCCCATCCAACCTGGCCTTGGACACTTGCAGGGCTGGAGCAGCCACAGCTTCTGTGGGCAACCTGTGCCAGGGCGTTAGCACCCTCCCAGGGAAGAATTTCTTCCCAATGTCTTCATCCAAAGCCACCCTCCTTCGGTTTAAGGCCATTCCCCTTTATCCTGTTGTTCCATGCCTTTGTGAATGGTTGCTTTCTTTCTGAAGAGTCCCTGGCCATGTGGACTCTGTTCAAGTTTAACAGGCTGGTATTGGTCAAATGAAGTTAAAAAGCTGTGTGTAGTTTTAAATTCAAGGAAAGAAACTACTTGGTAAGCAGAAGAATTTGTCAGAGGTGGCCTGCTGAAGGGGTTAGAGGGCAGAAAAGGAGTGTAGGAGGGACAATGTTAGCCAGGGAAGGAGAGAGGAGCCTGGCATTAGTTCAATCTGTTAAAAAGAAGTGTAAAAGTTGAATTCTCTTGGAAAATATAAAAATATCTAATTTGTGGTCTGGAGACGTTTGTGTTCTATTTCCAGACATCAAACTTGTGACTTTCTATTCTTCTTTTCTCAACTACAAAGAACATGGCGGCACTGGGGGTTTTCTGAGCACCCAGGAAACAAACCTGAAGGAAGAGCTTGTTGGCTGTCTTGTGCAGAGAAGGCATGTACAGCATTCTGCAAGTCTTGTTTTGAAGTGCTTGTGAGGAAAACAGAAGAGCAGAGATCAAAAGAATCCAACTGCTGTATCAATGGAATATTTATCCTGGCAATAGGATGACAGAAAGTAGCTTCCAATGGCTTAAACTAAACATCAAAAGGAACAGTTCTGCTACAGGTGTTCAGGCTGTTCTAGGGAAGTGATGCAAGACACTGTCTGAAGGGAATCAATCCTGTGAGATCAGGTTTGTTTCATGGGTGCTCAGAAAACCCCCAGTGTCTCCATGTTCCTTGTAGCTGATAAAAGAAGAATAGGAAGTCACACGTTTGATGCCTGGAAATAGAACACAAACTTTTCCAGACCATGTTTGGAATGATAATATAAAAGCAAGCCTTTACTTGAAAGCCTTCAGGTACACATCATGGCCAAAAACAGTGCTCAGGATTCAGTCCTTAGAACTGAGCCAATATTGTCCAATGAGAGGAGCAGTTAGATGGGTAATCCCCTCCTCCCCTACCTTTATTGTGGCTGTGCTTAGGTGGTGCAAAAGAAAATGTCCTTGGAGAAGTAACAGGCAAGACATAACAAAACTCTAGGAATGTGTCAGTAAGTGCCTGTTCACTGTGGGAAAGTGCTGGGAGTTACAGTGAGGTGTTTGACCATCTGCAGAACTACAAATACAGGAAGAACACTTAAAATGAACAACTTCAGGCGTCGGGATGATGGAAATATTTTCATCTTCTCAGTAGGGACGTTGTTATAAATGAAGCTTGGTCGCAAAACCTTGAATGAGGGAGGGATGCAACCAGGCTGAAATGGAGGGCAACTCCAGGAATGTTCTTTTCATCTAGAGAGCTGTTTGATTAGGTGAATGGAAAAGTAACTAACAGGTTTCATATGGCTGAGAAGACTGAAGAAGAATGATTGGTAAAAGACATTTCATATCAGTCTCTTTATGCTGCTGGAAACACTCATTCTCATCTCTGAATGCTTTCATATTTGTTTTCCTGTCTGCCCTTAGAGTACTCTCTGCTCCCCTCTTAATGAAATTTCTTAGATGGAATTAAATAAAAGATCCTGTTTGTGGCAGAAGTGTTGAGGATGTTTAATTCCACTCCACTGAAGGGCAGTGCAAGGAAAACCTTTGGTGAATGCTGTGACATATTAAAACCTGCACAGAGAAGAGGAGAATTCTCTTCCTGCTGGTTTCAAGCAGCCTCAGGAAGCAGTTTGGGAACTGCTGGAAAAGAGGAGAGGGTTTATGAAGGATTCCCACCATGTGACTTTTTTGTGCTGAAGAGGCCCAGTGAATTGGAACAGGCAGATGAGAGTAGTGTGTTGTCAGACTAAATTCCACCTCTTCTCTTTGCTAATGGACCTTGGAAGGTGTTTGGGGATTTTTGTGGTGCTGAAATGGCCTCTGATGGGAAAATAAAAAACACCATTTCCCAAGTCTAGAGGGTGTTGGTGGACAGGGGAATGAGTATTGTCATAGAATTGGGGCAGTCTTGGCTGTCAAAGGAGAACTGTGGGGTCTGTGGAGAATGAGGAGCAGGTGGAATACCCACCCTGACCAGCATAATGTGTGTCTATATCCCTGGATATGTATAAACCACCCTCTCAGGATAACAGGACCATTAGCTGCTGAGGACACACGGGAGGGATGTGCCTTGCCTTTTAGATGCCCGTGTTCAGCTGGTGGGCTGTGACTGTGTCAGAGGGGAATTTGTCTGGGAAATGTGTCAATGAAGTTGGATTTTCCATGTACCAAAGCCTGGGAATGAGCAGAGGATGAGGACAAGGGACTTGCAGAGTGCAGAGGGGTGTGGGGAGAGAAATGAATGCGTGAGTTGTTGATGTTGCCTTTCGTCCTGCAGCGCCCTCGCGGCCCTGGGAGTTCTGGCATGGAAGTGCCCCACCCACTGCCCGGCTTCACCCCCTACGTGGACGAGTCTGCTCAGCCACAGATGATGTGAGTATTGAGTGTGAGGGGGGGGATTGCGTTTGGAATTCTCCAAGCTGCTTCCTACTGGGACTTGTTTTGCCAAGTACTTAAGGCTCTGGAGCTGCAGGGATTTAAAAATGTGTCAGGCTGGAAGCAATTAGTGCTGCATCTTGATGACAGAGGCTTCAGCAGAGGTTGCACAAGGACACGAGGAGTGTTGAGTGCTGCTGCTGATGTGGGAGCCTATATCGTATTTATAGATGCTAATTAGTTTAATAGCTGATCTCAGTGTGTTTACAGCAAAGCACAAGGTACCTGTCTTAGGGTGCTGTGGGGCAGCCCCAGACTGAGGCAGACTTGTGGCTGTTTGTTTTCTGTCTTGGGAACTCTGTGCTCAGCATATCTGGAGTTCTGTTCTGGAATAAGCTATCAGAGTTGCCATGCCAACAGCGTTGCTTAGGTCGTGGAGGAGTGAGTGTGCTGCCTGTGCAGTGCTCCCTGAACTGCTGATAAACCCCAGGAGATGGGGAGGTTTGGGTAGAGCAGAGGAAAACACCTTATTTTGCAAGGTTGCTCTTCCTCTCTGTGGCCAGTGATGGCCAGGGAATAGAGAGGGAATAGACACCCCTCTCCTGAGGGAGGAGTGGAAAAGGCTGTTTGTTGTTCCTGACAGTTCCCACAGGGTGAATTGCATGGAGTCAAGGAATGCTGAGAGGTGGTGAGCAGCTCGGATTGCCTGAGCACTGTGGAATGGCTCTGGCCAAGTCTGTGTCCCTGAAGGACTGAAGTTTGAACTGAAGCACTGTTAGTTTCTCCTGAGAGTCAGTGATGGCACAGGGGCCAATCTCTCGGCATTCCGGTCCCTGGGATGATGATTTGTTACTCCTTGAAGGGAGCAGATTTTCACACCAGGGAGAGGGAAGGAGTGGGCAGGAGTGGACACCAGGATAAGTTAGCTCTAAGGGACTTAGGCAGAGACTTGCTAGGTAGGTTTAGATTGATTATGTTGTGATTTTAAAAGTCCTTTTTTTTTCTGGTCTTTGAATCCATTTTCTCCTGATGCCATGGTCACCTGCCAAATGTGAGGTGTTATGCTGAAACTGTGAAAGTGATGCAAATCATGTCATCAGTTCTCATCCATGGTTCTTGGCAGAAAGACCACGCTGTGATTTTGCTGCTGATCCCCACACTGCCCCAATAAAGCTCTAAACCCACACACATGAGGAGCTCCTGTTTGCCCCACGATCACTCCCAGAAGTGAGTTTATCCAGCTGAAGTCAACTTGAGTGCTGGTGTTGGTGGCAGCATTGCTTCTGTCCTGAAATTAGCACGTAGGATTCATGTGGCCCAAGAGTTTCCCTTTTTATGTCCCTTTTCTGCCTGATAACCATCCTACAAACCAGAGTTTAGGGACTTGTCATGCCTGTGGTCACACAGCTCAGTGGAGCAAAATTGAACAGGTCCGGATTTAGGATGTACGGCATCATAAGAATTTTATTTCCTTTTGACTGGAATTTTTATACTCTTTATTTGGATTTGTTTTTTTGTTTGTTTTGTTTTAGTTATCACACAATTGTGAGTAGTATGGTGGCCTTTGGTGTTAGCCATTCCAATTTTCTTGTGTATTTTTTCTAAGCACAGGACAGGATGTCTTTCCACTACTCCAAAAGCAGGTCCTGAAATTAGCCCCGTTGTCTCCCGTGCCTGTCTCTCTGTGCTACAGTGGAGTTCACACAGGCCAAGTCATAAATCCCTGGTTTTTCAGGACTCCCTGCAAAATCGAGCCCAGCATCAACCGTGTGTTGAGCTCTCGCAAGCCCGAGGAGCGGGAGGACCCACTGCAGCGAGTGCAGCACCAGCAGCAGGACGCTGAGGCAAAGAAAGAGATGGTGATGTACTGCAAAGAGAAGGTTTATGCCGGAGTGGATGAGTTCTCTTTTGAAGAGATCCGAGCTGAAATCTACAGGAAGAAAGCCAGAAAGAAAGATGAAGGTATGTTTGAAAGTGGGCTGGAGCAATAAGGCTTTCCAGATGGAATCATGAAATTGTATTTGCTTCTGTCTGTGATTGCAGCTGCTTCTCTTTTTCTGCTGGAATAGTTGTTTAACTGCTGTGAGGTACCGAGGCAGTAACACGTTCAACAGCTGTACATGGAAAAGACCATGGAAAGACCACCAGAAGTTTTGGCCCCTTGACAATTTAGGCTGCAGCCCCCAATTGTATGTGAGACAGGTTTTGGGCCATAGAGGTGTTTTTTCTCCTTAGATGAAATACAAGCCATAGAACGGAAGAAGGAAGAAATACAAAGGAAAATTGAGGAGCTGGAAAAGAGATTAAAGAAGAAAGAAGATGACAAGCAGCAACAACCACATGAAGAGGTATTTTCCTCATTTCACAGGCCTTTTCCAAGTGGCTGGCATTTTAAATAGAAGTACTCAAGAAAGCCAAAAGGGAATATTTCTGATATTCTTCTAACACCTTTTCAACTTCTTTTGAAAGGATTCTTCACTAGTAAAGCATGTTCTCTCTCTCCCCTCCTTCCCTGTTTCCAAAACAATGCCTTCATAGCAAATATTTTAAATAATGAAACAGAGTTGTGACTTTGTAAGCTACCTAACTGCTGACATATGTTGTTAACAGTTACAAGGTAACTAAAATCTATGAAAGTATAAATATGGTTTCAAAGAGTATATGATGCCTTTTAACTGGATTATGCAATAAAAGTGGATTTTCCTCATGCAGGTAAGCTAAGTACAAACAAAAGTGGCTAAAGGCAGCCATTATCTCTCAGGGGTTTTAATGACTGCATGGGATTATCTTCATGGTTTGGGGACCTTTTTGTCTGGCTTGCAATTCTTTCACTGTAGAACTGAAGTGTGGCTTTGTTTCCACAGGCAGCAGAGGTAATGGTAGCTTCCACACCTTTGGGGGCTCAAGGATTTACTTTTTCCAGTGCAAGGGAATATGGGGAGAAACAGCCTCAGTCACCAAGGTAAGAGAGGGTTTTTAGCCAGCAGGGAGAGCACTTGTGGGGCTCTGTAGGTACATCTGGTGACAGGGATCACTAACAGCCTGTTTTCTCAGGTAGAATGGAATACAGCCCTGGCATCAGTCTGTTACCAGGATCTGTGCTCTTTCTCCATGTGTTTAATTATTTGCTGAGGGCTCTTAACTTCTTGCAAGTAGCATTTTTCAGCTTGGCTTGCCTTTTTTCAGAGTTGACTTGCATTTTGTGTACGTCTGTAGAATACAAACGTGTTAATTTGATCTTTTCCACAGTGAATTCCAAATCTATGAAGATTCCCAACTACATAAACTGCCTTGTTCTGAGGGTAAGTAGTCGAGTTTAGCATTAAGGAGAAGGTTTGGTTAAAGGGAAGTGTTCCATGAATACCAAAGGAGGCAGCAAAGTAAAACCCAAAGCTTAGGTGGATTGGAAGGATGACAGTGTGTGTGCTAGCAGTGCATTTTACCACACTGAGCAAAAGGTGGAGCATCTGAGAACTGCCACTATTTGAAAGGACTTTGAAGCAGAAGACCATTTTTCTTTCAGTAGCTGGAAAGTTCTCTTCCATCTTTCATGTTTGCAGTCTTAATAACATCTGAGAACAGTTTAGTGCTGTCCTCAAATTAATAACTACCTTAAGTCCTTTTCCCTCAGAGGTTATGCTAGAAACCAGAAATTGTATATTGTTGATTTTGGTAAGTTTTTTTGGGGAGGTCACATACTGAAGAACTGATCAGAGTTGCCTCCTGGTGCTGTTGACAAAGGTTATCCAGACTCCTGACGAATCCCCAGAGATCCGCAGTGGAAATACAGTTTTAAACTCAATGGAGGGACAGAGAAATGAGGGCAGTCTTGCAGAAAAACATACAAACTCTGAAGCCTAGGGTCAAGCCAGCAAGTGAGCTCACCTAGTGTGGTGATAAAGGGATGGTTCATTAATGTGACTAAACCAAACCTTTTTACATGGGTTTCTTTGTATGCCAGCTCTGTAACTTCCTGTTGGAAGTAGTACTTTTACGACTGTGTATTAGGTATTTTAAGTAATGTGGGATATGCTGTTTTGAAAGAACTGTGGTTGTGACAGAGCCTCTTGGATTTTCTTTACAGGTGCAGGCCTGCTTCCCCCACCAGCTGCCGCTGCTCCATTTTTCTCTATATTTGATGAATCCTCTACTTCGACAAATCAGAATATAAGGTAGAATTATTCAAGACCTACATTTCAGAGGGAAGGAAAACAGAAGCATCAAAGCCCTTGCTGTATCAGCTGACATAACTGTCTCTTGCAGGGGTGTGTGGGGGGTGTGTGTTTTGTTTGTATTGGTATTTTTATTGAATTACTCAGAGTCTGTGCTGAGGAAATACTCTCCTGTTCTTCATCCTCAACCTAGAACTGCTTAAGCTGCTCTATAAACTTCCTTTGTTCTGGAGATGTGTATGTATGGCTCACTGCTAGTTCTGCAGTAGGGACTGGTTGATTGAAATTATCAATAGACTTAAACTCTCGTGAGGAATTTGTTGGAGGTGGGAAGCTGCTCTAATAAATGTGTATCTGACCGTAACTTGTTCTTAGTTGTTCATCAGGTGGAAGCCGGAAAAGTGCCCGTCAGCCTCTCGCTGTTCGTCAGCCTGTGGATTCTCTGAGTGCCAAGGAAAGCTCAGCAGCAGCAGTGGTTTGCTGTGTAAGGAAACAACTCAGCCCATGGCAGATTTCCTGCCCAGGAGACACCAAGGCAGCCTGTGCTGCTGTCAGGCTGAGCCAGCTGGGCTGGACTGGCATCCCGTGTCAAAACCCAGGGTTCTGAACTGCTGTGTGGCATGGCAGTGATTGAACCGGGGGATGATGAGATTATCCTGGAAATATCATCTTGTGGCCGTGGTTGCCTCGTCCCAGGAAATGTCCCAGGCCAGGCTGGATGGGGCTTGGAGAGAGCTGGACTCTAGTGGAAGGTGTCCCTGCCCATGGCACAGGGGTGGAAGTCGATGGTCTTTGGGGTCCCTTCCAACCCAGACAACTCTGGGATTCTATGATAAATAGAATTCATGAAGCCTGACTGTCCTATTCCCCTTGGAAGCAGGTGGAGTGGAAGGAAGGGAAAGGAAATGTCCAGCTTTTAAGTGAGGGCAAGTGTGTGATGAAATCTGCAGGCTTTCACTGCCTTTTCTTTTTTGTTTTTCAGGATGAGCTGAATGGGATTGAACGCTTGGCTGAGGATGCAATTGTGACAGGCTCCTACAAGAACAAGATCCTCTGTGCCAACCCAGAGGACACGTGTGACTTTAACAGGGCTGCCCACCTGGCCTCAACGCCCTTCCACGGGGTGGTGGCTCAGAGAGTCCCAGCTCCTGCTTTCTGTCAGGGTGAGCTGAAGGAAGATAGTCCAGAATGCAAGAGTGCCCCTCTGAATCAGGAGACACCTGTGTGTGAAGAAGCATACACTGAAGGTCTCAGTGTAAAAAAACTGAGGTAATGAAGGGTAAAGGACCTTAAGGCCCTTCTCATGCATGTCTTTGATGTTGGTGATTTAGTGTTGCTAAGGATGGAGTTTTCTGCAAAGCCCGGAATATCCTGGAGAGCCCCTGTCTTTAGTTCAGGGTCCTCTTTGCCTTGAGCAGGTTGAGGATGTAACAGAAAGTCCACTTGGCTTTTCAGCATTGCTGCCGTGGGACTTAATTACAAGGGCTTTTTTTAACCAAATAACTTGTAAAGAAATTAGTAAGTGCATTGTGTCTTCGTTATCAAGCATGAAAGGCGGAATCACTGATTCCTTTTATAATTCTAGTCTTATGTACTTATTTTGACTATATAAAATATGTTTAGTGTTTGTAGTTTAGGTCTGCTACTGAATAAAAAATCTGGATAGAAGAAAAATGTTTTTGTTATATTGAAGAAAAGCATTTATTTTATGGGAGTTTCTTAATCTAAAGCTGAGTTGGATTTGCTGGCTGTTACAATGCAAACATGTATACCATGCTGAAGGTGTTTTTTACTCAGGAGATTCCTTGAAAACTCTGCTGATTTTAATTAGGAGATATTTCCCACTGAACCTATCACTGGTTTAAAAGCACTGAAATTTTGTAGCGAAGGGAGTGATAAATATTCAGAATGTCTTCTCTGGTAGAGCAGTCATGTTTGATGGAAGAGAAGATTAAAATAATCACCTGTAGACTAAGATTCTGAGTGTAATAAGTCATCCAAACTGAAATGAAGCTCTGACATGACTTCTGGTTTTCTGCTTGGGCTGGGAAAGAATTTCCTCATGGTAATTAAATCTGGGTGTGCACAGTGTCCGCTCCTAGTCCCCGGGTTGACATTATCTACAACTTGTATCTTTGGGAAGTCTGAGTAGTTGATGGCTTTATTTACAGCCCCATCATGGAAGCAAGCCTGGAAGATACTCGCTCATCAGGTTCTTCAGTCTCAGGAGGTTCTCTGTCCTCTGTTACACAAATGTCTGCTATTAAATACCTGCAGATCAGTGAGAAACTGGAGCTGGCTCAAAGCTTGCCTGCTGAAGTGGTTTCTGATTCTGGAGCTGGAAACATTACTGGTTAGTACTAACCTGGGTTTCACTCACAACAAGTAACTTGTAGCCGTCATTAAACGTGGTGGGTTTTCTGTCCTTTCTATATCCTGCTCTTCTTTGTATGTTTCCCTTTACTATGGCTTGTGATTGAACTTGTCTCCCTTGTCTGAAGCAGCAGTGAGGTGCAGTACAGGATGCTTGTCAGCATCCAAAGCATGTCAATATCAAGGAGACAGAGAGGTTACTCAGGGTGGTAAAGCAGGCAGTCTGTAGCAGTAATGAGGTTAAACTCCAAAATTAAAAATTTGGACTGGATGGCAGTGGTAACTTCTAAGATAGCTTTGTTTTGGTTTGTCTTTGTTTTTAATCTGTAATCATGCTGTGTGTCTCCTGATGTACTGATAAGCTACTACTTTGAAAAGGATGAATATGAATTTGGAGTCTAGTGCAAGGTGCATAATTTTGGTTTAAATCTTCATTTTAAGTATCCTGTAAACTGTTGTGCTGCTTCACAGTATCCTTATTCTTACTGAGGGAAAACAGTACTGGTACTTGAATAGTCCATTTCTTTGCGTATTTTTCTTCTAGTTAAGGGCCCTTGTTTCTCTCTGTTCTAAATATTTAAATTACAGTTAAAACAGAAATGGTCACAAAAAGCCTTCAAAATCTGGGTTGTGGAATTAGAAGTGTGTTGGATGGTGGTGTTCAAGGTGTTTAGCCTGCTTTAACTCCTTTGATTTTGGTTTATGGTGCTTTATTATAATTTGTACGCAGGTGTATTTGAAAAATTCAGTGTATCTACTCTGGAGGGCTATGTTCTCACGTGCCTGCAGACTTTTATAATGAAGTATATTTGGGGCTTGGAATGAAAATACGATTAGAAATTATGTCACTGAAATAGTTGGGATACTTTGAATGGATCTTTGTGTTGTTTTTATCTTATGTACTAAACTTTAGAGCAAGATGAAAAATCTCTTCAGAAAAAAAGAAAGCATTTGTTCAGATGTTTTAATGGTCCTTTCTTAAATTTCTATCTTTCCAATTGCTTTGTTTCTTAATTTCTGCACATCTCCCTTGAACTGCAGCTCTCACCCTGGATGTAGTAATTGTTAATACTGTGTAAAGAAAAAAAAATACTTCAGATGTCTGGCAGTTTATTTCTGCAAAATATGCCAGTAAATTTCCTAGGTTTGTGATGGCAAAAACTTGGAACACATTCTAGCCTCCAGCCTACACTGTTTCCTGGATCTTTCACAGAATTGCTTCCTGAGCAGTACTTACTGCAAATGCTTTCCAAATAAGTGTGGGTAACAGTAGACAATCTGGTTCTTACCTGTGTACTGTGAAGGTTTAAAAGGTTCTTCCTCATTACAGCCATGGCATTTGGGAGAAAGCAGTAGAGGACATCTACTTCTTGTGTTTTATCTTAAATGATCAAGCAGAGTCAGCACTTGAGGCTACCTTGTTTTTTTACAGATCACCTCATCTACTGAATGACCTTGTGTTGTGTTATGAAGGAAAATAAGTCCAGTCCTACAGGTGTCTTCCAGGAGATAAAAGCCATTAAATTCTTAACGTTGCAGTGAGCAGCAGAGTTGGAGCCCAACTTTGTTTTCATTTTCTTACATAAAACCTCTGCTGTAATCGCAGGACTAAATTCCCCTAAACCCCTTAATGTAAAAACCCCAAACTAATCACTTGCTTTGGGCGTAGATTTAAAAAAGCAATGTTGATTTGCAGAATGAGTTTGAATTCTGCTACTGCTAAAATAATTCAGAGCTTTTTCTCTTGTGAAAGATACATTTTGCATGATGCTACAGTAGAACCCTTGAGACCTCATGAAAAAAGTCTGTAAGGCAGTTTTAAGGACAAGGGTCACATTGACTTCCCAGAGCTGTTGGAGAGATGAATTCACTTGCCAAGAGATGAAAAGCAAATCAGAATGTAGATTGAAAGTTCCCAGGTTACTTTTACTCACAGATGTAACCAAGTTGCAGAGAGTTAACACTTCATCTCATCTCATAATTTCAGCTCATCTCTTCGTATCGTTTGTTTTCTTAGATGATGATGTGACTCAGTTCCCATGGAGCCCTGAGCAGCGTAAAAAGCTTTTCGGTTCTGTGCTATCATCACTGGTTGCTTCTCCAGGTTTTCACTTGGAGGCTGGAGCTCTGCCTCACATGGAGGTTGAGAATGACGTTGAGCTGGGTAGGTGTGCCAGACCCTCTGCAGTGCAGTTTGTGTTCTAATGGGTTTGAACTATGGTTCATATTCACCCTCTTAGTTTTATGTGGTGCAGGTGGGGAACGACTTGGGAACAACTATGTACTGTGACAACTTATGAATGTAAACTTTCAACACAGGGAATGAGACTTACTGCATCAAAATGGAATATTGGAACAATGAAGAATACAAGATGTTTTTTGCCATTCCAGCTGGATGCATTTTCCAGTGGGATGCTAAGGGATTTGCAATAAAGGTAACACACATGATGGTTATTGTAGAGGAAGTGTGAACTGGTAAAATCTTGTCCATTAATATAAATTCTTCATTTCTGAATTCCATACATGAAGCTTGCTTCAAGTATGGAATTCAAGTCCTCTTCCTAATTGTGGATCTAGATTAAAAGTTTCTGACTGGGAAAAGTGTCTTCCTTGGTCAAGTGGGAGGGGGGAAGAAAAAGAGGATGAGAAGAACATGAAAATGAGCAATTTTCACTTTATTCCAAAAATAAATGTTCTTATTACGTACCTTCTTGTAGGTGTATTCTCAGCCTGTGCCTTGGGATTTTTATATCACCCTTGAATTACAGAAGCGTTTGAATTCTGACTTTGACCAGAGCTTCAGTGAGAATTGCAGCTGCTACCTGTACCAGGATGGATGTGCCCTTGTGCACAAGGATACAAATTGCTTCACACTCAGGGTCAGTACAGACAAACCAAGGACAATCAGAGGGTCCAAACTCCTGCTTGAGTGCCAGTAGTGAGTTTGGGGCGGTGTTATGCTCCTTGCTGAAGAGCTGCTCCTGTTTAATCCTGCAATACAGATGCTCTGGTCTTTTAGCTGTGTACAAATCAGGGCTGTCTGTTAATGCCTCAGTTGGGTTGGTTTTCTAATTCATACATCATGTGCTTCTCAGAGTCAATCTTGAACCAATTTTTCACATTTTCTGTCTTTGTGAGTCATAAAGGACTGGAGCCAAGAACCACATGTTATTCCACAGCAAGATTTGCATCTAAAGCTGTTGTTTAACTTGACCTCTTTCAATACATTCCAGTCAGCTACAGCAGGGTCACAGCAATTAATGTCTTGCTGAATGATTCACACTGTAAGTCTTGTAAGTGTATTTTGAATTGTTGCATACAAATAGGACTGAAGTTCAATAGTGATTTCAGTCTTCAGTTCTATTTCCCTCTCCTGATCTTTTGTCCAATTTTGAATAATAATGTTTCCTAGGAGTTCTTGTAATTCTGTCTGGGCTGATAATGAGCAAAATCTGATTATACTGAGTTTATGGTGGGACTGTTACCTCTATACAGATGAATAATGAAACAAAAGGTGAGCTATAAATATTTCACCTAATCTGAGGCAGAAGGGTACAGAGAGAGATGTTTTTTCTCTTTTCAGCATGTTCTCCATGACCGTAAGTTCATCACAAAGGAAATCATCTTCTTGATTGTTCATGATCTTCTGCACATAGTGGAGAAGCTGCACAAAGCAGAGATTGTCCATGGAGATCTGAGGCCGGAGATGTTGTTTCTGGGAGACAGGTTTGTTTCTGCCTTTGAACAGGGGAGGGTACACAACAGTCATTTCAGCTACAGTTCCCCTGCTGCTGTAACCTCTCCCCTTGAGCTCGTGTACGCAAGTACGGAGGCCTCAACAACAGGCCCTGAGCCAAAGTTGACCTCTAGATGAACTTTCCAAATGTTATATTTGCATCCACTCATTAACAAAGAATCATTAGCAGTATGATCTATGTATCCACTTATTGTCGAAACATGTATTTACCTTCCTGTATTTAGAAACCAGATAAGGCCACACCTGGGTTTGGGGGTGTAGGAGCAAAGGCAACTCCCTGCGTTGCTCCCTGAGCCTTGGCCAGGCTTTGGGAGGAACCCAGGAAGAGGCTGACCCCAGATGTTCCTGCCCTTGGAAGTGATGTGAGCTTGTTTATTCCCACTGTCCAAGCTGAGCCCTGTCTCAGCACAGTTGGAAGCCTCTTTGCCTGTGGGTGGAGGCACCCGTAGAAATCCCCAATTCTGAGAGGGGCTCTCCAGTGCTTGGCTGGCACAGGGGCTCCCCAGCTGTTGTGTGGCTCTGGAGGGTGGTGAAGTCTTAGGGCAACTGGTGCTGTATCTCAATTACTGTAGGCAATCCTTGGTAGCAATGATGAGGTGCATTGCTGAGCTTCTCCTTGTGTTATTCTTCAGAGTCTTGCATTATAGAAAATTACACTGTTCCTTAGGTTAGTTTCTGTGCCTCTTGTGTTGAACCTGCCCACAGGCAAAACAGGTCTGATTTTGCAGTCCAGGTTTTTTAGGCTCCAGTGTATTCTGATAAGAGTGAAAACACTTAATTTAGGAATAAACCTTCCTGTAGAAATAGTACATGATGTTGTAAAATTTATGCTCAACAAAATGGTTTGCCATTACCTGTGCTTTTAAGTTTCTGCTTTACCGAGGTTCTTGCTAACTCGATATGGTTCGTAACTTGCCTTTACCTATCTGAAACTCAGGAAATTAGGAGACATAAGACAGGTGATACTGGAATATCCAGATACCCAAAACAAGGTATTCAGCTTCCTCAGCAGTTCAGCTTCTACCTTAATGATACACCTAATTTTCTTCTTTAAGCTCTTTTCCATGTTGTGTTAACAAAGTCACATATCCCTTGGAATGTGACCTGTGAACTAAATGTGGTGATGCCTGGAAATAGAACACAAACTTTTCCAGACCATGTTAGAATGATGATGTAAAAGCAAACCTTGACTTGAAAGCCTTCAAGGTACACAACATGGCAAAAATCAGTGCTCAGAATTAGATCCTTGCAATTGATAAGATCAGGCAATTAGAATATCTGGCCAACATTGTCCAATGACAGGAGCAGTTACTTAGGTAATTTCCCCCTGGCTTCTGCCCTCCCACCCTACCTTTATTATGCCTATAATGGCGTGGTGCAAAATAAAGTGTTCTTGGAGAACTTAGAGGCAAATCATAATAATTTAGGAATGTGTCAGTAAGTGCCTGTTCATTGTGGGAAGGAAGGCTGGAAAAGTTCTGGAAGTTACACTGAGGCATTTAACAGTCTACGAAGCTACAAATACATGAAAAATACATAAAAGCAAAAAAACTTCAGGCATCAGTGGGAAGCCAGTAACAAGAATGTCTAATGAATCAAATATAATTCCATTACATAAATTTACTGGGGCTGTTCTTAATTATCACTGATATGTTAAAAATAGCTATTAAATTTAAACTTACTTTGAGCCTAATGTCATCTAACATGTATGTTCCAAAAATATTTTACTTATTTACTTATTATTTACTTAAAATTTCTTTGTTATTATTTTATTAATAACTTGTTTACATAATTATTTATAAATTACATACCTGTACTATACAAGTTTTAATATTTTCTTCACATCCTACAATGGTTTGTCTTGTGCATCCCTTAGGGCACTGTGTCCTATTTTGGATGCCACTGATCTTAAGAGTGGCTTGGTGCACTTGGATACCTCCTGCTGAATTTTTATGTTGCAAATACAAAACAAACAACTGCCAAAAAGTTAAGATAAAGGTTTGGGGTTTTTCAGATAGCAAAACGACAAGTGCATAGTATAAATTAGAAAATAAGCTCACAGCATACGAGTATGCAAGAAGAGTAGTAGTGAGAGCTGTGATATGTGGATAATGTTGGCTTGGCAGTCATTGATAGAGGTACTCCTCCCTGCCCTTCCTCTTTTTTCTCCCTCACCTGTAGACTAGGAAAAGTTTGTGAAAGTATTATTGAGCTTAATTACTTTTTGTATCAAGCATTCAGAGATTTAGAAGGAGAGAGAGAAGTGCAAAACCTTACACTGATGCCAAATTGAATCTTGCCTTTTTGCTTTTATCTATTCTCTATATTTTTTACGTATGTGTATTTGTAGCTCTGTAGCCTATTACTGCATTGTACTTATTCTATTAGACAGAAAGAGAAAATAAACTCCCCAGTGGCTCCAAGCCCAAGGGTCCAAGGTTAGACTCTCTGAGAGCCAAGGTTGAAAACCAGCTCTTTGAGACACCTTTTCATAAACAAAGTTTAGTTCTTGTCCGAGGGGGGCTGTTCAGAAAAACATAGAACCAGGGGGGAGTTGCCTCATCACCTATGTCCCTAACTGGGGATTCTTGTCAGTTATGTTAATTTGCTAAACATATAAAAATGTACCTGCTTTGTTATGTGTGCATCTTCAGCACTTTCCATCCGGTGTGTTGTGTGCCATAAGGATCCTTACAAAGGTAACTCCTTTTCATCACCTGTGTCTGGTTCATCATTTCAGGACCAGTGAAAAGGCATCACACTACTCCCACAGTCCACAAAATTTGTTTCAGATAACTGTGACAAATACAAAAATAGCATTATCCTCAACCCTTTATTGTTTCCTATTGCTTACTGTGGAGACAGCAGTATCATCCCTAAGCTCCCTGCTGTGAGCCCTTGCCATCCAGGGCAGCCCTTGCAGCAGTAGTTCTGACAGCAGCCATCAGAGGGGAGCATTGACGTGGCTAAGATTCCCCATCACTGTGCTGTTAAATTTAATTCTAAAAAAAAGAAAAAGTTTTTTGGATTGTCTTCTGCCTCATGTGCTTCCTCTACTCAGGATCTGTGATACGTTTTCTAATGAGGAGGTGCCAAATGCTTTGAAGATGGTGGATTTCTCTCACAGTCTGGATTTGAGGGTACTGCCTCAAGTCAGCTTTCCCTACAACTTCCCCACAGCTCAGACCCCACATGGACAGCAGCTTCTGGCAGAAAGTTCTCTTCCTTATCAGGTGAGTCTGTATTTAGTAGGACATCTTAATTTCTGTGTTTCCTTTACAAAACCCATTTTCTGAAGTTAAAATTTACAAGTGCTGCAGAAAGCTCTGATCAATAAATACTGAATAAAGAGAATTTTGCATCCGATGGAATGTTTGGCATTAAGTGAAAGGATTAGCAGTGCTGTTCAGTGATTGTAGCTACTGTATTTATTTAAAAACCTACAATGAAAACCTACAATTTTACCATTTGAAGTTTTCTTGCTTAACAGGTCTCTGGAAGATCCTGGTGCAAAGATGGTTCTGACTTAAATGTGTAAGAGCACTAAGAGCAGAAAGTGATAGACATTGAACTTTGTGATGTTTGTTGTGATTACAGGTAGACTTGGTTGGCATTGCCGATATAGTCCATTTGATGTTGTTTGGGGATCATATCCAGGTCTATCAGGAGAATTCCACCTGGAAAATCAGCGAAAACTTATCAAAGTAAGTCCTTTTGAAGAGGGGGCTGCTGGGAAACAAGAGATCTCTAACTTCATTTTCTTTATAGTGATACTATCTTCAGAACTTAGACCATACAATCTTCAGAGATTAGAACATACAACAAGTTGAAGCTGCTTTTACTAAGAAGTGTTAGTTTTGTGGGGTCTAGAATTGTGAAGTTTTTTGACTTGTTCACTGGTAGCCTTACTGCTGTGTAGGAGACAATTTTAAGTTGAATATGAGTAATCTGGTTGAGATGATTTTGGTTTTTCCATCCTTTCAGATGAGACTGACTTAGTGTCTCTACACCTTACAGATCAAGCTTGGAGAAGCTTGTAAGTGGTTGGGTGGTGAGGGGAGCAAAGATCACTTGAGCATGTTGCCTCAGAAATGGATTAGTTTGGCTCTCTGCTTTTTTTTCATTCTACTAAGACACTGATGGTAGAGTGTAACAGTTGTAGAAACAGTACACTTGTACAGCAAAGAAAATAATTTAAAACTCAGCTAAGATGCAAGTGTGCAAAGAGCTGCTTTTTGGAAGCTGCTGTTTGTCTCAGGTATTAAATTCTACTGCTCTCTCTTAGCTGCCTGTTTTGGCTATAAGTCTGCTCTGCCTTCATGTGCCCTTTGTTTGTTCTCAGACTGAACACTTGTGCATTTTTTTAGGCACATACTGCAGGGTTTTTGCCTTGGCATTTCATAAGGATTTTGCAGAACCCTGCACTCATGACAGGAGGTACTGGACAGGTATCTGATTCAGGATCTTGGATCACTCCTAGGACCATTGCTTTAAGAAAACCTACTACCAGCGTGGGAGTTGTCCAGTTCCCTAGCAACCTGCACTGCTTAGATCTCCCAGTTTGTTGTATTCAGCCTTTGGAAAAAATCCAATTTTCTTAAGATGTGTACAGAGGAAAAGATGCCTTTTTTTTTTGTTTTACTGGGTATATACCTAGTTTTCTATTATGATATTCTTAATTTCATTCTGCAAGAGATTAAATTGAGCTACTGCAGATGAGGCCACGTAAGGCCTGAGTTGAGAAGCCTGGGAGATGGTGTCAGGGACCTGATCAGGATGTGGGTATGGGAAAAAGAGCAGTAACTGTCTGGATAACTGGAGCAGGAGGAATAATAATTCTGAGCTGGGAAGGATAGGGCTGGCTATCCGTCAGTGGAGTTTGGAGGGGAGGGGTTAATTGGAAAGGAATTGAAGTCAAAGCTGGATTGAAAAAATTAGGATTTTGGTCTGAGGTAGAACTTGGAGGGAGACTTGAGGACCGGGGCCTGTGAAGGGCTAAAGAGGACACAGCAGGAAGAAGGTAAAGCCTGGGCACGAGTTCTGTGGAGCTTAAACTAGGCTGTAATGGCTTCTCACTCATCTGTGTGCATCAGTTCATAATTTGGGAGTTCAGAGTACAAATAAGGAATTTTTTTCACCCTCTCTTCTGCTTTGCTTCTGAAAGTGCTTATAGACTTTGCTTCTTTGCTTATACTTATCATTCATCATCTATACTTCCATTTCAATATGAGTTATTCCAAGAAATGTCTGCATAGGTGCTTTAGTTACACATTGTACTGAAGTCTGATATCAACAGTGTAAGTGAGGCATTTCATTATGTGGGAATAAGGAATCTGCACTGAATCCCTTTCCATTCACACATGGATCTTGTTTGTCTGGTTCTTAGTGATTGATGACACTTCCTCTAGTCAGTTTGAAGCTTTCAAGTAATCTGTGACAAGCAAAAATTCACTGCTGCAGGGAGCCTTCATCCACGAGAAAAGGCTCCACAATTAAGTATTGCCTGGGAGAAGAGTCAGCTGATGGAGATCAGTTTTGCTCTTTGCATATAGCCACATGTGCTGGTGACACTTGTAACACCTCTGAAGACACAGGATTCTTCTTCCTGTTGCTTTTAGTAATTCGACTTTTGTAAAGATGACATTGCTTCGGTCCTTTGTGTTCAATGTTCTCAAAGTGATTTGGGAAGTGATTTTTTTTTTAATTTCTTTGGGATTCATTTGAGTTTGTTTGGTGGTTTGTTTTGGGTTTTTTTGTGTTTTTGTTTTCAAGGGTTGTATTGACAGAGTAACTCTCCTCAAAAACGGTTTGGAGAATCCAGGTATTGACAACTAGAAAGAAGGCTTCTTACTATAAGGCTGACTGGTGTTAAATACAACAACCATGACCCTCTTAAGAAAGCTTTTTAATCAGGACTTAATTATTTTTATTAAACAAATGTAGATATAGCAGAATGACTGCAAGAGCTACTGATTTTACTACCAGTTCAGCAAAATACTGAAGCAGTGGGGAGTTGCAGTGTAGAGCACAATATTTTTCTTCCAAGATCAATGGCTTTCAATAAAAGAGAACTCACTTAAGAGGTGACAGAACGAATGGAAAACACTGAAAAATTGTGGTAGAGATTTAGGAGAAGGTAGAATGTAAATTCCGATCAAGATGGTTTTTTCATCTCTGAGTATAATGCTGTGACAGCCTGTTATTCAGGGGAGGGGTTCTACCATTATTAAAGAATGGATATGGTGATTTTTTTTTCTGTTTTCACTGTACTATTTTGGGAAGCTTTATCTGTGCAGGTTTATATAAGGCAGGATATAGAAGCTGCATTTGAATTTTTAGGACTATTTTTGTCACTCAGAACTCCTTACACCTCCTTAGCAACCCTTCATCTCCTCTGCCATACCTCTTGTTCATCTAATCCCACAAAGAAAATGGACTCAAGTCTTGCATATTTTTTTCTTGGTTAGGTTCTGCATTGACTTAATTATTTTAGCAGATATAAGAGCTACCAGTGAAATAGTACAGGCTAGATTCATTCTGAGACTGGCTGCTGCTGTTTTGTGAGTCACTTAGATAAAGCAGAGGCAGATAATTTGTTTCAAAACCACTGTAACTCCTAGCTTGAGGGAGAAAAGTGCTTCAGTAGTCAGTAGCAGTGCAAGACAGAAGAACAAAGAATTTGCTCTAATATCAGCTTTCTGAGACTTAAATGAGTCATTTAACCTTTTTATTCGAGTTGTGTGGGTACATCTGGGAGAGGGAGGATTTATTAATTGTCTCCAAAATCTTATCTATATAGAACTCTGGCAGATGGAACACAGAAAAAAGGAAGCAAAACTGGCTCTAAACCACCTTTTCCTTTTTTTTTTCTTGCAGCTTTCCTTTGATATTGCCCTGTTAACTTAGCTTGCAAGTGGCTAAACAAGATCTACCTCTGCCCTTTATTAATTAAAGGAGTTTCCCAAGTTGTTTGGTTCAAAAATGCTCTTGATAATTCCTCTAAACTAAAACTGTCATGGCTTAATACAAATGATGGTAGTGATCAGGTATATTAGAAGAGGTAACTGCATAAACAGTTGGTGTAAAGCTGTGTAATTACTATCCAGAAACTTATTGGAGAAAGAAAATGGGGCCCATGCATGTAAAATGAACAATACATTCCTAGTCTTCCTTTATATTTACTCCTGCGAGTGAAATTATTATTATTTCAGGCGTGGTTCTCCCAGGATGTTTAGTGCTGAATATAAATAGAGACCTTGATGGACTTGTGTGTGTGTGTACTATTCCACTGAACACTGCTCTTTTGTTTTAGGACCCCTGACAGTGATTTCTGGAGTAAACTTTTTGAGAGAATTCTGAATGCAGATGGTAAGTCCACAGTACCTCTGCTGAGGGAGTTGAGAGAGGAAATCAGTGAAATGTTTGACAGCTCTTTCAAAGAACGACTTTTGTTGACCTTAGCTACTGTGGGAGAAACTTTCCTCCTGGTGAACTTGACTTCATAGAAGACAAACACATTTTGTATTCTAGAGAAGAATTTGTTGTTGCTTTCTTATGTTTTCAAATGTAAACATGAGAGTGGTTGGAGCCATTTCTGCAATACTTCACATGGGACTTGCTCAAGAATATTTCTATTGTGTGAGTGCATGGAGAACCTCCTGAGCCTCTACATGAACCTTTTCATGTGGAGCAATTTGTCTTAATTGCCACCTCCCCTTCTTGTACAGCTCCTTAAAAATTTAACACTTAACTTGCACTACACTCTTTGAAATGTCTTTGTTCTGCATTCAGTTGGTCTTTTAATTACTGTTTAATCAATAAAGTTGTGTTTTGGTAGTGTGTGTCATATTTAACATTGCTATCAAATGCTTTCAAAAGACTTCATTTAGAATCCATGCAGGAGTGCTGCTGCATGACTGGGAATATTTTGTGGCTGCTGGATGCAAAAACTCCTCATTTGGTGGCAGCTTTCATAACCACATGGGATTTCCTGGACACTTGAATACAACTTGAATGATTCTACTTGGAATGTGCTCTCGTAGAAAGCTGTCAGAAGCAGTAGTTGAAGTCACGAGTGGAAAAGCTGCACACATAAACCTTTTTGCTTCTTAAGGCAAGAGTTTTGCTTACTTTCACAAGGGCTGAAGCTCCTGACTGGATTTGAGTATCCCTGAAATCTCTTATTTGCCCTAAGTGAAGTGTTGGCAGGCTTTTTTGGGAGGTTTTGTGGATAGTTATATGCGTTAACCTTTTATATACTGCATTACTGAAACCAATACAAAGGCTTAATTTTCTTCAAGACAGCAGAATTAACCAGATCCAAACCCAAGGTGGTGGTGCTGTGTACTTGAGGTGTAGGGAAACTTCTCAGACTTGGGATTTAGTTCCTTGCAGCTTCTCCCACACAGGAAAGTGAGAGTAGACAACTGCATCATTAGCAATTTCTTCTCCCTAAGAAGCCAAATTTGGCTGTGTTTTTCCATTTAGTTGAGTTCTCCAGCCATTGTTCTGTTTGGTTCTCCTCTTTTGTGTTATCTCCAAATTTTGGGGTGGAACTCAGTTTTGTCTTTTCCACAGTGCTTCAAGCCACCTTCTTTCCTGCTTTTTTTCTGCATGTTCCATCACTGTTCCTCTTACTTTGGCCTGTCTTCTTTTTGCTCTCACAGATTCATAATGCCTTTTTTTACACTTTCTCTGAGAGGGTTATATATCCTTCTAATTAAAGTTTAGGCCCTAAATGCCCTGGTAGATCAGCTTTAATATTGAATGTTAACTGCTGCTGAAGAATTTATTTTGGTCCATTATGCCTTAAATAATGCTTCTTGTAGTACATTGATTAGTCATCTATTGAGCTAGCAGATAAACAATGATCTATCTCTAACCAGAGTTTAGAGCCAAGATCACTGGTAAAGCACTCAGGAGTCCAATGCATAGCTAACTTGTGCTAGCTCTAAAAAGATGGCGTGTTCTTTTATTTAGCTGAAATTTGTTTGCTTTTGCTGCTCCTCTAACTGCCTTTTAGACAAAAACTGGGGAATCTCATTTGCTGTCCTCTCACTTGCAACTTTTTCAGTTTGTATCCTGCAGCACTGAGCTGAATACCAGGTAGATTAGGAAGAGAAGGCTCCTAATAAAGTATCAGCCACCCCAAGGACTTCTCAGACAAGACGTGTTTGTAGCCAGTACAGAACAACTTCACTGTGTCTAATTCACACAGAAAGCTTTTGAGAACAGGCTGAGCAGAGGTATGAGCTCTCAGCAGAAGTTCAGTAAAGGAAATCTATTCTTCAGGTCTTTAAAATATGTAAGTGAAATTATTTGTCTTTACTTAAATGAGACCTAATTCCAAGCTGCAATACTCCACTATTACTTTTTTGTTGATTTGGCATCTTTCTTTGTAAACAAAAAGTGTGCTAATCCTTCTCTGTCTAATACGGCTGCTCATGATCAGTTACTTTTCATATATGTCCCAGACAACACAAAATGTCCCCCAATACTGTAAGATAAGAAACAGCTATGGCATTATAAATTTCTCCATAATAAACACACACCCATAATGAAGAGGAGTAAGCAGGTATAACAAGAATGAGCAGTCATCTCTTGTGATGTTTGTTCCCACTTCTGCTTCAATGGAACTCTGCCTCTATGCTGCACAGGTCAGTCTCTCCCTCTCCTATGCCATGAGCTGATTGCACCAACATGTAGCAGGAGCTCAGGGAGCTCTTTGGACATCCCTGTTGTCTGTTCAAGTAACTCTGCCTCCCAACTTTAAACAAGTTTTTCCTGAGCATCACTTTTGGACTCATTGTGTGATGGATGTTCTGTGACCTTGCAGGCTGGGATTGCTGTAGACCTGTCATGAAGTAGGAGACACACCAGCCTTGCCCACAGGAAGTTTGGAGATGAAAATTGTCTTAATATTTTCTGAGGGAAAAGAGCGATTTATAAATTGTGACATGTTTCACATGTTTAAAATGTTCCATGCCAGATAGAGGGTAGAAATTGTGTGACAGCCAGATTGTCTGACAGACAGACAGAAGTCCTAGTGAGGTTATCACTAAAAAAATAGAGTGATGGAATCTAGGCTATGGCAAATTTTAATGCCTAATATATGAATAAAAATGCACAAAAGAAAATAGCAATGTGATGGATCATGGTTGTACCAGGTTGCTCAAGAACAAAACTTGACCAGAAATACAAGAGGGATGTCTGCAAGATACCTGTGGGCTTCAGTTGCTTTGATTCTGAAACTGAAAGAAGCAAATTGTTCATGTCTACTCTGTTAAGCTGAAAGGGGTCTAGAAATACTTGCAGGCAAATCAATGAGCACCCAAAAATGCCAAAGGTAAAAAATGGAGGCTGATCAAATGTGCTGGTGTGAGGCCTTTTCTTCTTAAGCTCTGGAAAATGCAGCTGGCATTGATTGCACTGTTTCTAAAGGCTCATGAAGATCATTGCCTACACCTGTGCTGTACAGGTGCTGCAGGTTACCTCGTCAGTGGCTGTGGAGTGGAGTGACCAATGATGTTACAGACCCTAACTGCTTTTTAAGGCACACCTGCAGGCACTTACAAGCCCGTTGTGAGCTCTGAAACCCGCTTTATTTGCTCACTTAACGTCTGAAGAGCTCATTTTAAGGCAGCTTGAGGAAACCTGAGGGCTACTCATCGTCTGCTGCTCTTCAAAGGTATGTGATTTGTAGATTTAAAATCCTAACTCTGAGGTAATTTGGAATCCTAAAATTTATCAGACAAGTGCACTCAGAATATATGTATCTGAGACTTTTCCAGCCTGGAGTCTGTGTTCAATAGAAAGATTAAGAAAACTTCAGAAGAGAAAGCTGCACCTGATAACTGGTACATTATCAGAAGAGTAAGCTTGAGCTTGTGCTAGCAGATAAAATCATTTCACAGAATAAACTAGGAGTTTTGGTTTTTCCAGAGAGGGCTAGAAGACACAAGCAATTCAGGAGAGTTATAAGGATGTTGTAAGGTTATGCAGGGACAAAATTAAAAGGGCCAAATCCCAACTTAAACTTAATCTGGGTACTGCTATGAAAGACAGTATTAAAAATGCTTCTATAAATAAGTGAGCAACAAAAAGGGCTGAGAAGAATCTCCATCCTTATGGGACTTTGGGGCACTCTTTACTAAGAAGTGGTTGAGTCAGTGTCCCTGGCAGGATTTAAATAATATATAGAGGTGGCACTTGGGGATGACCTGGTTTAGTGGTGAACTTCCCACCTGGGTGGACTCCTGGAGAACTTTTAATGATTCTGTTATTTAAAGAAGACAAATCACCCCTCTTGCATGAGCATCAGCAAATAATTCTGCATCTTGCTTCTGTTCTGCTGCTGATTTCTCAAATAATATTCCAAAATGCCTTTGGGCTAAAGTGCAGCCCGAGGTGCAGCGCTCCCTGCTGGGCCCCGGTGATTTCCCCAAGGATGTCTCTATCTACAAAAGCTGAGTTCTTACTTGAAATGAGGAGTTTGCCTGCGGGCAGGGGAATTGGTGGTTGGAGCCTTTGCTTTAGCCTTGGGCTGTGGGTGCTGCAGTCACACGGATGTGCTTGTGCTTATACAGATCAGCACTTAAAGCTTGACAGGGAACACCAGCTCCTTTAACATTTCACTGTTTTGGTTCTTACTGTTTTCACACTCATTGCCCCTTTGCTCGGTTAATCCAGCCGAAGCTGGATGCTGTTTAGAAGCTTAGAAATATGAAGGTTTCATTTTCATAGTAGTTTAAATTATTAAACAACCTGTGACTATCAAGGTCATTCAGTAAAGACTGAATAAGGATGTTGTTCCTTTAGTTGGTCCTAGAAGTGTTTGTTCCCTATTTTCCTTTTGTAATAACTATGATCCAAAGCTGTTTAATTATTGACCTCATGGTTCCAGCTGGTATGGAAGTGTGATTTACCAACCAGGAGCAGCAGCTGGGCGACACAATGCTGACAAAAGACAAATGCTAGTGTTCAGTTTCTAGGCCTGACCTGTTTTTGTTTGTTTGTTTGTTTGTTTTTCCCCAGTGCTTTGGATTCTCCTGAATTTTCAGTATCTCGAGTTGTGTAGTTCTTTGGGGCTAAACTAGTAATGTACCTTGTAGTGCAATAATTTAATATATATATATATATATATTATTCACTCAGGAATAATGTAGGGGGAAAAAAGGGGGAATATTGCAGAATTCAGTGGTGGATATGACTTAATGGCATGCTTCCTTGATATGCAGTAAAGGCACTGGACTATTCTGCTTCATCTGCATCTATTCCTGAACAGCCAAACTGGATTAGTACTTTACCTCTATGTGAATGGAACTGGCCACAGCTCACCCTGTTCTTAAACCACTCTCTTATTCCAAGTGCATTCTGAAATTATTATTTTTGTTCATCTCTAAGTTCTTAATCTTCCCTTTTCTCTCCTCTATGTTTTGCAATTTTTACATGCAGTAAACTTTCATTTTGTGAGAGTTATGTTGATGTGCAATGGCACCCCACACAGCCAAGGCCAAACCAAGTCACAGGATCCTCGGGGTCCCTTCCAGCTTAGGCTGATCTGTGATTCCATAAGTTATTACTGAGTGGTTATAAGCAATATGAAGCTTTTAAATAAACCAAGATCTCTGTCCCCTCTCTTTTGTGACATGTCTTTCTTTCCAGAAGTGGTTGTATCTCAGTAATGCTGCAGAGATTTTCAGGGCAGAAGTTACTCTACAAACATGAGTGTTATTTAACCTCAAACCCAGTGAGGATCTGGAAAGATAAATCTAGTTCTAATGAATGAAGTCCAAAAGCTGACAGCATTCAGTAATTTCACAGGCTTGGGATATTTTCTGACAAGAGAATTCATTTCTGAGACTTGTTGACAGAAACATCAAGAATGGAGCTGCTGCCTTTGCTTCCACCCACCCCAGCAAAGAGTGGGGGAAGAGAAGCAGCTCTTATATTTAGCTCGGTTCCTGTTGTATTTGTAACTTGGGTGCTTTTTGTGTCAATGACATCACCTTCTTCTCCATGGCAACCCCCTACGATGTCAAAACTGCAGGGCACCATCAGAGGAACTCAGACCAGCAGATGATCAGGTTGAATCAAGATGATTTACAGAATAGTGCAGGGGCAACAAAAGGAACTGGGGAGCAAACAAAGGGGCTACTGGGAGCTCTGTTACTCTGGAAAACAAGCGTCTCTAGTGGCTGGTTCCCCAAACTCTGCCCTATCTCTTTTTCCAAGGCCTTGTCAGGAGGGGGTAGGTGGAAGACAGGCAGGCATCTTAGTCTCAATCTCCAGTGTGTCTGGAGAGCAGAACTACAGGTGACTAAGCAGGAGGAGCATTACTGACTCACTCCTGAATTATTTCTCACTCCTCTTCCCCCTCCCATCTATTCTGTTTGTTTTTTTAGCTTTCACCCAACAGCTCAGATTTTTCCCCAGGCTCTGATGAGGAAGAATTAGCAGCAGGCTTTCTTGTTACCTAATGTTCACAAAAATGTGCTTGTGGTTATTCAGGTGAGGAAATAGAAGCCGACTCCAAGAGCAAGAAAAATGAATTGGCTCTTGGATACAACACCTTTATCTGGGAGAAAAAAAAAAAAAAGTGCTTCTCTTTTCTGAATGTTGTGTAATAAATACTAAAGTAACTGACATGCCAGGAAGCTGTAAATAACTGTCTTCTTTGTCAGGATACCTATGGAAAATACCTAATTGCCTCCCTGGCAGCCCTGCTGATGCTGATTTCTAAACCAACTGCAGTGGGGAGAAGCCATGGCACTTGCTGTCGTGATTACAGCATTGGATTCTGCTGGGTTGCATTTGGGACTCAAGGATCAGGAATATAATGGTTACAGCTGCAGAGTTTCAGCCAGTATGAGCTGTTTCAATCAGCTTAATAAATCTGTCCTCATTTACATCTCTATGAAGCCTGAAGCCTTAAAACAGTTAACCTTCCTTCTCAGGGTGCCAGGAGAACTGTTGCTGAAACCTAGCCTGCAGAAGTGTCAACTTTGTATTAGCTTTTGCATTTTTTTTGAAATTGCATGACATGGGACCCAGGCAAGTTATGCAAGACCAGCACAATGCCCAGAGTGCTGACAGCCACAAAAGGACATGCTCCCCACATAGAGAAGGAAGTCTGTGATGGAATAACATTGTATTTGCCACTTGTGGCCTGCAGTTTACAAAGCATAGGAGTCTTTAATCAGAGATTCTAGAAGTGTAAAGCTCCGTTATGTCTGTAGCTCTCTCCTCACCACAGTGTGATGCTAAGCCTGTGATTTCTAGGCTTGGTTGAGGGGAAAATGCATGGAGTCTCTACACACCAGAATCTTGATTAGTATCTTGCTCTTGCCTTTTGTGCAAAATGCCACTCAAGGCACTGTGCCATCCTCTTTGCTGAGCTCACAGTATCAGCCCACGATAAAAAAAGGTCCCAGAAAACATTGACTCACTGCATCTCAGCATCCTGACAGGGCTATGTGTCTGCGATGAGATCTCCTCAGCTGGAACTGCCAGGTTTCAATGGAATTGGTGGTTGTGAGGCTGTTTTACCTTCCCGGAGTTGTGCTACCACCTGTACTGCCTGCCGGGAATAGGGGTGGGAGCACTGGGATCACTGCCCAGCACCTGGCACGGGGCAGTGCTGCTGAGGAAGCAGCTGGAGCCGGGGGGGTTTGCATGTGCATGAGGAGTTTTCTGCAGAAGCTTTAAGACTAAATTGCTGAGAATTTTTGCCTGAAGCAAGGGATGTTTCCCGTGCTTAAGACAAGCAGCAACCTGCAGTCAGAAGGAAGAAGGGACTGAATTCACTCCAAAAGTATTTCTCCAGGATCTTTTTTCAAGGTAAGCCTGCTTTTGTGTGAGGTAGATGGGGCAACAGGGTTCAGCATTCTGAACACTGAAGCTGAAATGACTCCTGCATTTTTGTTACCTTCCCAGTCTGTAGAACTCAGATAAATGTATTAGGTCTCTAGTACTCCCTTTTTAGGCTGAAAAATCAGCCAATAAGAGCTAATATTCTGAGGTATGAAGCCATAAAAATGAGAATGTTTTTAACATTGTCTTGTGCCTGTGGGTTTTTTAACACTGCCTGTGTTCTAATGGTGACTAAATGCCGTGGACTGTGCCTCTAAAACATATTTAAGTAGCAGAATTATGGGTATTGAAAGAACAGAAGATGAATGAAAATAAAATTTTTAGTAAATAGACATCAGCTTATGGTTTATTAATTTAGTGGTTTTCAACATTGCTAGATTATTTGTTCTGTAGGAGGCAAAATGAAGATGGTTCCTGCTTTGGGAACCTGGACTTAAAGGTTTTTAATTAGCATGGTTTGAAGAAATGCTGTTGAAACCAAGGGTAAGGAGATAAGATTAATTTTTTTTAATATTTGAATGACACCTGAACAACCAGTTTATTGCTGTTGAAAAATATTGGTTGAGAGGCCAGAAAGTAGTAGAGCTTGTCCTAGCTGCAGGAAAAGCTTGTTAAAGGTAGGAAAAAATGCCTTGAATGGACAGAGATGACTGAAAAAAAACTGTAACACCTAAAAAATGTTTGGTCATCAGCATCTCTTCCTTATACTGAAACTATTCCTAGCTGGGAACCCTTCAGCCTGAGAAATGTGTGCTCAGGTTGTGGGATATAAATTACAGTCCTTGATGGGAGTACAGCAGAGCATGGATTTGGCAGAGCTGCTGGAGCCATGGAGGGAAGGCACTTGCTGTGCCCAGAAGTGCAGGGCAGAGCATCCACACTTTCTGTTTGTGTGTTGATGCTTGAACTCAGTTCCATTTTGCTCTTGTAAAAGGAATAATATGTGCTCATAAAAACAAAACCACTTTCTGGTTAGGGAAGTAATTGTAGTCAGTAAACTTTTCGAAAAAGGCCTTGTCAAGCCTGTGAAGAGTGAAATCAAAACACTTGGTTGTCTCTTCCCAAGGGAAGGTGGGAACCGAGCGGTGCCTGGAGGGAAATTGTGCTCAGGACAGGCTGCAGAGTGGCTGAGCGAGGTTGCCTGGGGAAGGGCATTTGTGCCCAGTGTTGAGGCAGGGGCTGGTGGCCAGGAGAGCCTTGGTGCCAGCAGTGGTTGTGTAATGTTGTGCTGTCTCTGCAGCTGGCGCTGCCAGGCGCTGGATCAGCTCATGCACTTGGATGTGGTTGCTGCAGTTTGATTCCACTCCGTAGAAATAGTTGAGGATATTCCTGCCAAATTCCCAGTCAGGAGTCATCAGTTCTGCCTCTGTCACTTGGGGAGCATGAATGAATAACTCTTAAGTCATTAATCTAGGGCAGCTTCCAAGAATCCTGTGTACCCAAGTCTGGAATACATTGTGACCTGATTCATTACCCAGGGACAGCAAAGACTTGAAGAGGTGTTTACCCAGGGATGGTCATGCTGCACTTCAAACTTCCAAAGAAAACCACAACATGAGAGGGTAGCGGGGAGCAAAGGAAGTGCAAGCAAGGCCCCAGAGGAGCAGGGAAACTAGAAAGGGACAGTAGTAGCCACATGCTGTGGACTGGTGGACAGGCCAGCACAGCAGCCTGTGGCTTTGGGGGGCTATGGAAGCTGCTGCTGCCGCTTTTGGCAGTGCCACTTGACATAATTTTAAACTGGAATTCTGCATAACTATTGTTAAATGTCAGGTTATCTTCCATGGGATGGACCTTTACATCTGATAATACATCTCCTCGTATTTTGGTTGATACCATTTGGTGGTAAAGGGGGGATTTCTTGAGTTCCAGAGAGAAACCATGAAAGCAGGGATAAATAGAGGAAACAAGTGCTGCTGCTGCTGGATAATGCACAGCAACCTAGATAAAGGTGATCTTAATTGAGGAGGAGGAGGATTGGTATTTAATTAAAACTACTCCTAAAACACAGGCTCTTAGCAATAAAATAAATAATAGCAGGACATGAGTAATTCCTCTCAGGGGGAATGTCGGAGACAAAATTACACTAATGTAGTAATAAGAGGGGCCTGTGTGGAATTGCTCAGAGGAATATGAACAGGGCACAATGATTTTTCACTGCTAAGAAGTTCAAATGTGGTTCAAAGGGACTGGTGCTGGTTAAAGAACATGCTCCTCGGGCCACTTCCAAAGGTAAAGCTGTCTGAATTCCTGAGCTGTATGATTTTGCTGGACTTGGCAATCTCAACACAGAGACTGAGCTCCTTCTCTGCTTTAGCAAATGATGGCAAGTTCTCTGTGTCACTTGCACTCCTGCTGCTTAGTCAGGATGTTTTCAGTGAATTAAAAATAAATATTTCAGACCCAGACTTAGGACAACTGTGCCATGTGTCATGCAACTCAAGGCAAGAAAGGACATTAACCAGATTTTGCTTCCTTATTTCCCTCCCACTCCTCATTTTCAATAATCTCAGAGTTCTATCTGTATTCTGCAAGCTGTGATGCCCATTCTGGGGAGGTGGTTAAATAGCATGAACTCATTAATCACTCTTGACTGAGTTACAGCCAGTGACATAATATTGTTTCTTCTCCATAGCTGCCTTGCATAATGCTGCATTTCAGTTTTGGTTACTCTTTCCATTTTATGCTTTTCATTTCTGTGGCATCCATCTGTTTACCAGACAAGGCTGAGGGGGTTAGGAGGGTGGAAATAATCCCAGAATATAAAAAGAAAAACCCATACAAGTGAGGCTGGATGGGGCTTGGAGGAGCCTGGTCTATTGGAAGTTTTCCTGCCCATGGAAGGGGTTGGAACTGAATGATCTTTAAGCTCTCTTCCAACCCAAACTATTCAGTGATTTCTGTGATTCTATGAATATGTAAAGGGGGTTTAATTAAGAACAGAGGCATTGGGACACTGGAATGAGAACTGCTGTTGCTGTGAGGGAAGATCCTGGACACCTGGGGGACCAGGAAAGCAGGTACTAGAATCTTTTTCCTTTTGTGTTCTTCTTCCTTTCCTCCCCCTCTTACCTCATCTATGAAAACAACCAACTAACCACCCACAACTCCCCCCAAGAACCCCCAAGTTTAGCCAAAGGAAAGAGTAAGGTGATAGTTTGTGGTAGATGTGGAAGGTAATTTGTAACCTGCTCTGAAGAATCAATGTAGTCAAACTGTGGCTTTGAGCAGTGTCGTTTTTGGTGTAGACCCTGCTGAGGCACTGCAGCAGCATCCCCTGGCCAGGGGCAGGTGGCCTGCTGATATGGCATAGAGAGAGTGTATAGACAAGATGGTGTAGTTTTTAAAATGAAACATGGCATTGTAAACTAGAAAGCAAATGTACTCAGCATCTTCAGCAGAGACAGTGACTCCATAAACTGATAATGTCAACTTGGTGGCTCTGAGCTCACTTGTTTGTCCCTGAGAATTGGTTAAATAGGACTGTCTGCAGGGTCAGTGTTACCTTATCAGTGGCCTTCTAGTATTTTGACTTTCTTCCCTGCTAAGTGTTATGGGAACCTTTTTACTCCACCTGTGTCAACCTAAGAATCTTCTAAATCTGTGAATGTTCAAGGCACAGAAGGAGCTGAGGGTCTTCACAGCACAGCTAGAGAGCTGTGTTTAGAGGAGGGAGAAGAAGGGTGCAAGCCTGTCCTTAATCTGGGCCAGGAATAGAGGAGTTAACGTGTAGTGGCCAGAAGGCACTACACAGATCTTAAAATAACCAAGAACAGGATAATTTGGCTTAAAAAACCATCTGGGTCTTGATTCAGTGCTCATTAAAATTCATAGTAGCCTTATGATTGGCTTCTGGAAGAATTAAGCAGGGTGTTACACTTCATAATGAGTACTTTGGGCCTTGGCCAGGAAAGTACATCACTGCATACAATAATGCTAGAAATTAACTTCTTTCCTGTAACATCTAGCTTAAAATGAGGATCTTTCTAGCACTTGTGGGAGTCAGTGAAAAAGCTCTGGTTTCAAGGGATTTTGGATTGCGTCTGAAGAACAGATGTTACAGCTGACTTTGGGAAGAAGTCTCTCTGGGCAAGTCGTCTCTGAGCTGGTCATGCTGCAGCAAAGCTGTCCACTTTGGGGACACTCACAATCCCCAGCCATCAGAGCTCCTGAGTGTGCAGGGAAAGGGGGAAAGTCAGACTGCAAACCCAGCACTGGGATGGAATAATTGGGCCCTAAAAGGAAAAATGTCTGCTTGTGTTTATTTCATTAGAAACCTAAATGTATTAACTAATGGCACGAATAGCTCAGAATCTTGTGTCACCTCATCAACCATGAGATGATGTCAGCAGACAAAATGCTCCTGTCTGTGACTGCTGCTTAGACAACCTCTTGATTTCTGCCTCTTTCTTGTAGAATACTGTTTGGTGTTAAAGGGAATAAAATACTAATTCTGCTTGCTCCCAAAGCAGAAATTTGCAAAGCTTTTTGGGCTTTTGTGTTCTCTTCCAAGTTCTAAATATGTTCTCCCAAAGCATCTTGAAACAGCAGCCTGGGTGGCATAAAGCTGAGCCAATAATTTATTTAGGGAATATTACCTTTTATTTATCCAAAGACACGTTTTTAAAAGAGTCTCTTAGAACTTGGGCTCACCTGAATTTTCTGGCTACTTCTAACCTCTGGTCTGCGATCACCTTCCATGGTCTGTGGCTGTGCTTAGACTAAAACTGCTACCTGTGCAAAGAAGAAAATTAGGAATTTTCCAGATAAATGCTCAAGTATTTCTGTAGAACATCTTTGGGCCCAACTGTTATCCAGACTTTCAGTTTTCATTAAAATTCTAAAGAACTAAATAAGAAAATGGTAATTTTAAGTGTTAACAAGCCCTATTCCCCCCACCCAAAGGTCATATGTGGAAATGAGCTAGTTAATGAACTGTCTTTTATCTTTTAAAGCAAACTGTATTTTGTATTAGAATGAATTTTTAAAATTAATTTATTTACAGAATTTATTTATCAACTTAGCACATGAACAAGAAAAGGGTTTTTTTTAATAAGTAGTTTGAGGAATGGTGATTAAATATAAGATTAATTGAAGGTTTTCAGGTTTTTTTTTACAACACTAGCCTCAGAATCTCTAAATGTGCAGATTAGGAAATATTACATCTTATTTACAGCTTAAATGGCTATGTCTTATGCTGCTCTTTTCTTCTTTAAGGATGATGATATGGAGATTTTCTTTTATCTTTAGATATATACACAAGTGTATATCAGTGGACAAGTTTCTGGTGTCATGTTGAAGAGGATTCTGGTTGAGTTGTTCCACCATGGTTTTCCTCTCTCAGCAGCCAGCAGGATCTAGACTCCTTCCAAAGGACGAGCATTTGCTCTGCCAAGTGCCAGCAGGTCCATGTGCTCAGGTAGGCTGTGACTGCTCAGTTTGGCCTCCCTTAATTGTAGGGTAGGGCTGTGGTAGAAAAATGTTCCTACAATACCAGAGACAGCCGGTGTGTTCCAGTCCTGTGCACTGCCTGACTGTGTGCATGCTTTAGTTCCTTACTGGGGAATCTGACAACCTCAGTAGTTGCACAGATGTTTTGGGTACTTTGGAAACTTGTTTTTAATGGAGACAAATGGTAGCTGGAACTTTACTGTTTGCCCACTAGTTTGTGTTGTGCTGAAACTGGCACCTCAGAACAACCAGCACCTCCTTCTGTCTTGGGCAGTATTCAGGCTGTTAAAAATTCCAGCCTAAATGAAGGCTGAGGATAAAGAAAGTAAGAGGCTTCTATAACTACTATCAGGAAAGACCAAAACTCACTCTTAGGGGAGGTAGGAATTAACTTGTTTCTCCGTTGTAGCAGTTAGAATGCAAGACAAGGATGTCTCAGCTACCATTTTTCTGTGCAATATCAATAAATCTCTGAGTGGGGATTATATTTAATCCTTTGCAACCCCTTCTGTGGACTCCAGAGCATTCACTGCTTGTGGAGATAAGGAAAACTGAGGGTAGAATATTGTGAAATGCTGCTCTCAGTGGCAGAACAAGAAGGTCCTGTTCCTGCATTGCAGGTTGTGGCTGCTGTGTTGTGGCATGACTCTGCGTGGCTGAACTGTAGGCCAGGCTCCTGAAACAACCACAGCTTGAAAATAAATTAAATAATAGTAAAAAAAAAAAAAAAAAAAAAGGAAAAAAAACCCCACCAACCCCCCCAACCAGGTTTAACTCTTTAACTGCTTCCTATTTCCAGGGAGAGGAGACCAAATGCTTGATCCAGCCTCAGCAGCTAGAAAGGGTTGAAATACATTTTAGATACTTGTTCCTATTGCAGTTGTCAGCCCTTCCCCTCTTTTCTTCCATAGAGAGGAATAGCTGCTCTGCCCCTATCAGCCTTCCCACTCCCTCAAAATGTCACCCACTCACCACCATAGGTCAAAGCTCTCTCCTGTATTCGCTGTAGGGAAGCTGCTCCTGGGAGGTGGCACTCGTTCCCTGGCACGGGATTAGCAGTGCGTTTCCCTGATTTTCCTGGGCTGAATGCTTTCAGGGTAAGGCTGAGTTGGCTGCAAGGACAGTTGTTCCCTGCCTCCACAAAGCTGCAAGTGGGATGGGAAACCTGTGCTGCACAGAGGCACGTGCCTGGATTTTGACAAGCATAGGCTCCAACCCTCAAATTATTCTAAGCTCTTGAGCGATGGGTTTGAATGTACCCAGAGGTAGAGTGACTAATGACAGCAAATGGTGTTAGACTTTTGCAGCCGTTATTTTAGCCACTAGGAATTCGCTGGATTCTGGCTAATACTTCAGCGATAGCTGACTGACCTAGTTATTCAGAACAGAGGCTGCGGTCTGTACTCCTCTGGTGCCAGCGAGGGATTTCAATCTGTGTTTCTATAGCATCCTTAAGGATCGCAGCATGCTTGGAAAAACAACAGATTAAGCCGCCTCTGTTCTGGGGGAGTTGAGCATTGTCACAGTCATTTTACCAGCGTGCAGAATGCCTTTCCCAAGGTGACCTGGGAATCTGTAGGCAATGTTGGCTTTCTGCTGTGATGTCGCCATTGCAGGACTGATCATCGTGACTTGTGGGAAGCAGAAGATGCACCTTTAGTAGAGGGTGGTTCAGGCTTTTGTGGAGGACCAGGACATTACTTCTGTTATGACCAAATAAGTCTGTGAATTTTTTGCAAGTAAAAAATTTGGAAGAAGTGTGAGGTGGCTGTGTTCCAAGCTGTATTGATATTATCTATAGAGACTGTCTACCAAGCCACAGGAATTTAACTAGTAGCAAAATAGCATGTGCTGTGTTCAGGTGATCTTCTTGAGCTTTAACTTCAGTTTCTCATCAGAGTGGGAGTTGAAATTTTCAGAGTCTGATGTTTTCTTACTCTCTAAGCTTAACCTGTTTTCTTCACTGAAACAGTTGTCAGGCACTGGAGCAGTGCACCAGGGCAGTGGTGGAGACACCATCCTGGGAGGTGTTCAAGGAAGGACTGGATGTGGCACTCAGCCCTCTGGTCTGCTTGACAAGGTGATGGGTCAAAGGTTGGACTTAATGATCTAAGAGGCCTTTTCCAACCTTAATGATTCTGTGTTTCTTGCCTCTGGTATTCTGTTTGGTAAAATTTGCAGGTCTGTGTGCTGTTTCCTTGCTGGCCATGCTTTGCTCCACCACAGGGATTGTTTGGCCCACGAGGACCTGGCTGTAACCCAATGCAAGCCCGAAGCAGGACAAATTCCATTCATCCATGTGCCCCAGTCTGCACTGTTTGGCGCAGGGTAAAGAGGGACTCTGAGGTCCTCACTGCCCTGCCAGATGGGAGTGTGGGGATGTGTCCAGATCTTCAACAGCACCCAGAGCTCTGGCAGAGGCAATGGACTTGCTCAATGAACTTCCAGTTCTTCAGCTATCGAGCGTTTGTGTTTTGTTTTGAATCAGAAAAAAACTCCCCTGGTTCAGACTGTAAACTTTGGATAAAAGCACTGGGTGAGCTCATGCAGCTGGAGTGCAAGCAGGGCTTTGTCCTGCTGGCTCTCAGGACACTACCTGGATAATGGCACTAATGCATAGTAAGCAGGAGGGTAACCCCAACCCTGGAGCTGGCCATCCAAGTAATGCTCTCCTGGAATGTTCTGCCCACCTCAGAATGGGATACCCGTGAGGAAAGGTGGCTTAACTGTAAGCATTTATTTAAAGTGAAACTGCCTCTGGATTGCTCCCTCCTTATCTCCAGTCCTGGCTTCACATCATGTGTTGATTATGAGACTCCCATATTTGATCCCTATCTCATGCTTCCTCCCACCTGTTGGTGCTGATGTGCAGATTTGCAACACACCCTTTCTCCTAGTGACCCTTTTGTCCCAATCCTTAAGTGTATTCTTTCACTTCCCTGGCCAGCTTCTCTAGATTTACAGAGCCATGATAGAGAAGGAAGAGATTCTGTGTGGAAGAGCATTTCTGCTTCATATCTGATCCCTGAGCACAGTCTGGTCCTAAGCCACAGCCTGGCTTCATAGGTAGAATTGCTGTAGTTCTAATTGGGATTTCCTGAATGCATCAGATTTCCTGTGCCTTGGTGTTATGCTTTTCCTGGAAGCTTGGTAGAATACAGATCCATTTTCCTTAGCAGTTTGCCCAGTTCCCACAAGCTTCAGGTAGGTAGGCAGGTATGTTTCTCCTGGCTGAGGTAGAAGACAGATATTGTGTATGGTACAGTTGGTCTGGTCTTTTATTTTTTCAGTTAAAAATCCCCTGTGTTGCCTATTGGAATAAGAAAACATTGAATAGTGGGGGTTTTGTCACAAAATCCTCCTCCAGTGGCAATTAAATGGGATTAAATGGAGCTTATTGCAGCAGCAGTGCAGGATGTGAGATCCTGGAGCTCTCCTAGCACAGTGATGTGGCTGGGCAGGGTGAGGAACGAGGTGAGATCAGCACTTTGGATCTGAAATTTGCTTTGCTTTGTGTCTGGGGAGGGGACATGGAATATGGAATGGCCTTTGCTGGGAAGATAAATCAGGCAGGCTGCAATGCAGACGTTTAGTCAACGTACCCTGCAGCACTTGTTGCTGCCAGGAATGGCTGTCCCGGGGACCGACAGGACCTGAGAGAGCAGCTGTAGGAGGAGTGGGGTGTGTATCGCATGTTTATATAAATGTGCCAGTATAATTATTTATATTGTCTTGTGCAATTCTCTAGGCAAGAAGGGAGCAGTAGGCAGACAAGGAGCAGTAAAATGTGTAATGAAGGGATAGTTGCTGAAGGGGAAAATTAGAGACGTGTTGCTTTTACTGGGAAATTTTTCTTCAAAGTGTGCAGGACTGCTGGGACCAAACTTGTGAATATAAAGACTGGAAAGTGTCCTAATCTTTCATTAAGATTGTAGGCAGGAGAGGTTCACACTGACTCAGAACTGCTTTGGTTTCATCTAAGCTTGTGCCTTGACAAGTAAAATCAGGTTCTGCCATTTATAACAAACTCAAGTCTTGTTCTAGAAGACTGTGCTAGCATGTAACCCAGGAAATACAATACTCATGCAAATGTGGAGCCAGCTCCAAGGCTGGATGACTCCTTGAAGACTGCAGAAGCCATTTGTGTATGATGCTCCCTACGCCATGGTTGTGCAATGACTCCTCGCTGCCTGGCACAGCAGCAAAGCCCAGCTGCACAGATGACAGGGACAGTTTGCCATCCACACCTACCAGGTTCACCTCTGCTTCCTCATCTCTGATCCTCCACCACGCTACTCTGCTTTGTGAGTTTCAGTGCTTTGCGAAGGAATGCTGTCTCCCTTTGTTTTTTACTATGTTTTTTTTTTACTATTAAAAGGAACTTTCCTTCTTTTGATTACACCTGTGTATGGTGTCTGCCCCATAGGAGAGAGAAGCCCCAGACAGAAAGGAACCTGGCTAGCTCTAGTTCCTATACCCTGGGGAGGGAACAGGCGGGAAACCTGGGTCACTGTGGCAGGCAGGAACCTGCAGCGTAACACAGAAGTGGTGACTGCGTGTTCAGGAAGAAGCCTTCCACAATTTAGCTGGCAGGTTGGGAAATGAGGATTATGAACCTCAGACCATGAGGTCCAAAAGGTTCGCACTATGAACTTTGGTTCTGTTCCTTGTCCATGACAGTACTGTAGAGCTCATGAGTTCCAATTACAGCTGAGACTGTGCAAAGATACTGCAGCTCTTTTAGTTTGAATGAAGCAGCAGGGAGGAGAATGAGAATGGGGGGAACATGGCTAAAAGGTCACTGGGCTGACCTATCTCTGTAGGACAAGCCACTCCCAGCAATGATAATGACCACCTAATGATTTTTTGTAGCATGTCACTCATTTATTTAAGAGTGATTCAACAAAACCAATGTTGTAAAAAAATCCTAAAAAGTCATGCGTGTGGGTTTTTATGGTTTCTATCTCTGTCCTTTGGACCTAAAAACATCTGAGGATTAAGCCAGCATTGTCAGTGGTTTGGAGAGGCCAAGAATTCGCTTTGTTTGCAATGGAGCAAGGGCAGCTGATGAGTTTGCTGCCATGAACTCTGACCGCTCCAGGCTGTAATCCCCGAAGTGCCCTCTGATGGTGGCCCAGTCACCAAGCCCAGCCGGCACTGCCGGAGCTGGTGTCCTGCTGCTTATGGAAAGTCTGTTTCCAGGAGTCAGTAAACCCTGAGGCACAGGCAGCGCAACTGGATTAGAGGGTGATCCCAGACTCCAGATCTGGCAGCACTGACTCATGGTGAGGACAGGGGAAAAGTAAAAGCACCAGGTCATGTGCTGCTCATCTGCAATGCAAATAAATGGGGTGAATTCTTCTACAGCGAGCCATAAAGCAAGCGATCAAAGCTTTCCTTCCTGGAATGACAAGGGATTGGTGGCAGGTCCTGAAATCTGCAGCCAGGCTACGCAGGCGGAGATGTCGGGTTTGTTAGAAGCTTCAGCAGCTCCCGGCCCCGAGGCTGTGGAGCCGAGAGAGAATAGCTGACGAGTGGAGCTTTAATAAGTCACAGTGAAGTGGGGTGTGAAAGAGGGCGAAGCGGAATGGGAGGTGATCTCCCCAAGGTTCTTGCCTGAGACCTGGCACATCGGGGTGCCCAGGTGTAACTCTGAGCTCTTTCTCAATCCCTCTAGGGACCAAGAGAGGAGACGGCGAGAAGGCGGCGAGATGGTCCCAAGAGGCTCTGCTGTTGGCATCTGTCATTTTCCGTGGAACAGGAATCTGAGGCTTCTCCACGCTGAGCGCTCCTGTGTCCCATCTGCTACCACACCCTGAAATCAAACTCGGCAGCTTAGGTGAACCAGACACTGTACAAACATGTCAGACTTGCCTCCACCCCTTTTTCTTCTCCCGCTTTCTCCTGCCGTCTTTCTCTCTCAAGTCTATCGACGTGTCAGCGGATTCCGGTGGCAGAACATTCTCACTTCACCTCTGGTCACGGAGCAATGAGGAGTCAGGGGTAAGCGCCCTCCCGCAGATTTGGGGATCGACATTGATTTGCTTGCTTGCTTGCTTTAAACCAGAACAACCGTCCTAATGGCTGCTGTTCCGTGGGATTTGTTCCCTGTGTTTACGGAGGACTGGGTTTGTCAGTTTAAACTAAGTCTCCACTTCCCAGTGGCTCTGCTGCCCTCGGCTTAACCCCTTCCCTTCGGAGTTGAGCCGTGTTACTGCCAAGGATTAGCGTAATGATCACACGTGTGTTGGCAGTGCCAGCCTGGGGTGAAGTGAGAGTGGAATAGTTCGGGGGGTCATACAGTTTTTTCTCTCAAGGGATGCTTCTGGAAGGGAAGAAAAACTGGGAGCTGGATTCCTTTGGGAAGGAGTTTGCTTCATCTTTACTCCTATAGCCCAGCAACACCGTCCTCCAATCGGCTTTGCTGCATGACAGTTGGGAGAGTTTACCTCCAGACTCTTCTTTCTCCTCTCCCTTGGAACTGTCCACCACCGGCATTGTTGCAGCAGGACTGCCAGTAAGATCTTGTGGTTTCTACTTTCCAGGATCTAAGAGGTGGGACAACATGTGGGGCTGAGTTCTGGCAGTTCAGCCAACTGACACTCAAGAGGATGGGAAATGTGGAGGGAAAATGCCTTGTTGAATCTTGCAGGGTGATGCTCTTAAAACCATGGGGTGAAGAAGGGGTTAAAAATTACTCTGGATGATGCTTGAGAGAGCAGACAGCATGTCAGGAACATGCATACTCATCGCCTTTACAGGAGACAGAGCAATATCTGCTCTTAAGTATCTTGTATCTGCAAGGACCCTCAACATACCTTACAGAGAGATCTAGTTAAATCCTTCCTATGTGTATTCCAAACCTTCTGGTGGCTGTGCTGGCCAGGATCCTTTCAGAACACCTCCTGAAGCTATGCTGGAGTACTCGTGTGGGGCTGTGTGTGTGTTTTGGCTGGCTGAAAGCTGCCTAATCTCGTCCTATTTAAGTTACAATGTATGGTTTTATTGGGCATTTGTACTTAACTATTTTTGTCAGGTAATCAGTGCATACAGGCAGGTATTTGCAGTGACAGAAAACAGTCCTGTCTGTTAATATTTGCTTTCTTCTTTGCCAGGACATTAATGCTTTAATGTATTTGGGGACAGAGCACTGAAAAAACAGAAGAGCAATTTGTGTCTGGTGAGTGTGGGCTCTCAGGTGAGGCTGGGGGATGTATAGAGAGTAAGAGACCTTTGTCCATTCTTTGTCTGCTTCTCTGAGTTCTCTGGGTACAACCTGAATCAGTCCCTAACACAGCTGCTGAGGAAGGGAAACTGCTGCCTTGTGCTCTCTCCAGCCCTGTCTCACGGAAAAGTCTCATTCCTGGTGGTGTGGTGAAGCTTTATATTGCTTTTAACATTCAGTGCTGCCTTGGTATGTACACTCTGCATGCTATGTGAACAATGATTTATGAATCTAGAAGCAAAGCTGATCAACTAGTGGAAAGAGCTATCAGCAAATAGCTTGCTGGATTAGTAACTGTGATCCCAGATGGAAAGCCTGCTCTGTGTGTAGGGGTTGTTTCTCTCTAGATGGATGTGAGTATGGATGTACCTGGGAAGGCCACCCTGGGTCCTGCTTTCAAGGCTTGCAAAGTGAGAAACAGTCCTTGCTTGGTCACAAAATGGTTTTCATTCCCACAGGGAATGAAATGAAGGAAATTCTTTAAAGTTTGGCTGTCCTGCCTTAAATCAGGAAAAAAGAGCCCTTTTTAACCTACTTCTGTAATATGCTTAGGGAAATTCACAAGCAGAGAAAAGAGCTAAATATCTGTGTAAATTGCTTTAGACGAAATTGCTTAAAGCAGCTTGGACTAGCTCAGCCCAACTGCAAGGAAAAGCACACAGCCAGGCTCTGAGCTCTGTACTGCACTTCAGGGGTTTTTGGGCTACCCTGCTGAAGTTCCATCCCATTCAGAGCAGCACATGAGCTCTGTACCCGGACAGCACACAAGTGAGCAGGAGTAGCTGAAGGCTCACCAGGAGTTGTGCTGCTCAGCACTGCAAACTCTGACACCTCATCAGGGCAGCTTCTGGACTGGGGAGCTGCTTCCCTGTCTGTGGCACCAGCTGTGCTCCTGCACCAGTCTCACTGACTTTGAGTCATAATGGCATAGACTTAGTGCAATGGAGCACAAAATCAGCACTTGGCTGCTACAGGTCTTGTTTTTAAGGAATTTCTCATTATGGTTTCTAAAGCTGCAGGATTACCATGTGGTTTGAGGACTAATGCACTGCCATTCAGCCTTAGCAATGACACTGTTGTTCTGAGACTGACCTTCCATTTGTCTGGCAAAAGAGAACAGTGGGAATGGAGGGTGGGTGCCCATAGACTAAAAGCTGAAATCTATTTCCCTCGAAAATATCTCAGGGAATAACAATTTTCCAAGGGCTCAGCCATTTAACTTGTAGTGTTAGTAATTAGATTATTTTGTCATTAATTGATGAACAGAATGTAGCTGTAGCCAATAGCAGTAATTTATCTCATGTGAGGAGTGCACCTCAGATTTTAACACACAGAGGGCTGTGTGAACACTCACAGTCGTGGCAAACAGAGCAGGATAACCGATATTCCCTGGGAGAAGACTTGTCTGTTGTGATTTAAATTTGCATCTCAGCGTTGGCAGCGGTGAGCCAGGAAGGCACTGAGAGTCAGGCAGGTTGTGGGGTTTAAGCGAATCTGTCCCTCCATGTTTTGGGGGGCACTGCCTGGGCTGCAGTTTTCCCATCAGCTATCCTGCAGGGATACCACAAACAAACTGCCTTTCAGGCTGCTGACAGCAATTAAATATATTTGTATCTCTCTTCGGGAGAACATGATGAGCTTAACTAGGAGCTGACATTGTCTAGTGTTGGCTGGAAGAAAGTTTAACTCTTGCATCTCTTGACTTGGGTGATCCGTGGAAGTGCTGGAGTCTCTGTCAGCCCTTTGCTGTGCTGCTGGAGTGAGTGTGGTGGTCACCAGTGCCTCTGCTGGGACAGGTCTGCTTATGAGAATTCAGCCCTGCTCTCTGAGTGTGTGACTTCCTGCATACAGTAAAATCTGTGCTGTGCCCATTTGCAGCATGGAGCTGCAGCTTCCCTCCTGTAACCCCATGTGCCAGAGGCAGCTGGATCTCTGAGCCGTGCGAGAGCGCGCTGAAGTTCCAGGGCTCACATGGAGCCGCAGGATGTGGTGCCCAGTGTTGCAGCCCAATGCCTTGGCTCCTTCCCCTGCCATGTGACCCCACATGCCAGATGTGGCCCTTTGGCTTGTCCCAATGTAACCTCCTGTCTGATATGTAAGATGTTGCTATTCATGTGAATTTTTGGAGACAGGACCTTAAATGTTCTTATTCTAATCTTGATGGTACTTTTATGCTGATTTTGAATGGATCTGTCACACAAGAAAGCGGAGAGTGAAGCCCTGAATTTCTCAAGGTCTGTCTTGAAACTCTGTGGTGCTTTGGATTAACAGCAAAACACAGCAATTTGTTTTTAACCCTGATGCATCCTTCATGACAAAATAACGTCAGGAAATCCATGTGGAACAATGCAGCTGCTCTTTGGATCAGGGAGGGGTGTAGGTGTGAGATGAGTGTCAGAAATGCAGCACAGCATAATTTGGTATAGCCAGAACAGAACACAAGCCACATGAATCACATAAAAGGTGGGGGGAAAGGGTCAGAGTTGTTGTGGCTTTGGTGTCAGCCTGGTGACCTGCAGCACATATCCTGCTGGCTCTGCCTGCCAAGGACATGATGAGTGAGCTGCCTTCCCTGGTGCTGCAGCAGCGTTTGGTGGCTGTACCCTCTCACACACTGAGGCCCGGTGGGAAGGGCTGGTCTTGTAATGAAGGCACTGGACTGCAGCTGAGGTTTGGGTGTGATTTCTGTCTGTGCTGTTGGGTTCTGTCAAGGCTTCTGGACCTACGTGCTGGTGTCCAGATCAGACCTGTGGTGTCTTGGCCTCTGCTGGGACCCTGTACCCATGTTTTCTCCCTGTGGAAGCCAGGGTGTGTTTGGCATGGATCTGGCCTTGATATAAAGTTAAAAAGCAGCCAGGAGACATACCTGGGAGATGTAGATCTGCTAATCTAGACATAGGTGGGAATAAACAGGGCTAGTAATTTTTTTTCTGTCTCATCTGCAAATGAGGATAATAATTCCCTTTCCTCACCTTTCGTGTGTTTAGATGAGACCTCTAGAGGGTGGGGCCTGACTTCAGAGACAGACACGATGGGATGGTGACTTCAGCTGGGATTTCTAGGGGACTGTAAATAATGGAAAACTTCGTTATTTGTCAAGGGATAAAGCCCATTAGCATTTGGGACATGCCTGTGCTGGTTTTGGAAAGTTCAAGAGGTCTTTTCTTTGCAAGTGCTTTTATATACGTGCCAGAATGAATCTGGTATGGTATAGCTAAAACACATCTAAAAGTATGTAACCCAACAGCGTCCCAAACAAGGTGAGCAAATAGGCGTTCACTGGATTTTGGGTTTTAGTCCTAATTTATGAGCAAAGAAATGGAGCAGGGGAGAGAGAGGCAGCACCAAAACCTTCAGGAGCCTTCAAACCCTGCTCAGTTTGGAGGCAGGCAAAAAATGTCAAGCCAGTTGTGCTGTTCTTCTCATTCCTCAGAAATGAACCCACCAATATAACAAATATGTCTCTCCCTAAGCTTATTTCTAATGTAATATTAATCTGTGCTCTCATGTGTGTTTGGGCAGGATTTAGAGCATCACATCAGTTTGCTGTGCCATTGCTTTGCTCCAACCCGCAGCTTTGCCATGGAGAGCTGGTGAGGGAGAAAGGAAAGGACTTTGAAATGAGGAAAGGGATAGCACAGCAAGGAAATATTCACTCTTTCTTTAGGGGGAAAGAAGTACTTCAACCAGTATTTCTAAAACTAAAATTGCAGACAAATGTGGAAGGTGTCAGGGCAGTGCTCTTAGACCGTGTCTCAGATTTTGGACTGTTTGGCTTTTCTTTTTCCCTTTCACTGACCCTTATTGCCATTCCTTGCTGCGTGAAGTCACATTTGGGTTTGTCAGCTCTTCAGGGACCTAACCTGTCATTTCCCTTTGTTTGCAAACTGCTATGGTCATTTATGGCTTATTATAAATAATAAGAGTGATGGAAACCTCAGGAAGGCAAACATGAGTATTTTAGAAGGTATCGGATGCAGTGAAATTCCATGTGTGCATATTCACGCATACATTTGTGTGAACACATGCATATGACATGCATGGATAATGGCCTAGTTAACCTGTAATCCATTTCAAATGCAGCACATGACAGTGACCTGAGTAGCAGAGTATGGAAATACATTTTCCCTTTTAATTGGTGGGTTCTCTGGGATCTTCATCTTCCTGCTGCAAACTCAATCTGCATATTGCAGTTCCTCGGGTCCTGTAGGAAGAGTTCTCCTCCTCTCCCTCTCCTCTTGGAGCTGGCCAGAGCAGTTTGGCAGATCAGCTGTGGGAGGACTTGGAAATGATGGGAATGGCTTTCTTGAGCCCAGGGACCAAGCGTTATCTCTCGTCCGGGGCAGCAGGAATGTAGGGAGCTGCGTCCAGATCTGCGATAGCGACGCAATGAGCTGATGAGCGAGTTCAGTGCTGCAGCAAGGAGGGGGAGGGAGAGCTTATTTTTAACTGGAAACTGCACAAGTGAGACTGAAGTAGCTCTGTGCTGCCGTGCTATCATCAAGTGCATGTGTGAGTGAGGGAGGGAGGGTATAAGCACGGGTCCGTGCGGCGCGGTGTCCTAGTGGAACGTGTGGCTGGACGTGAGCAGGGTGGAGGCAGGTCGGGTGAAAAGGCAGTGCACGCTGCTGCCTTTGTCTGGGCGTTGGAACAAGCCACTCCTGATAACATTTATCTACTTTTTTTTTTCTTTCTTTCTTCCCCACCTCCCCACCCCCGCCGGGTGATGTTGATTCTTTTCTGTGCCCCCCTCCACCGGTCTCCCACCCTCCCATTCCTCTTCTCCTTACTAACTCTCATCCCCCTTCCATCCTTAATCTTCCCACCCCTTCCTCTCATCTGAGGCTGACCCCTCTCTCTTCTTGCCCCTCCTTCCCAGTTGATCCCTCCCCCTGCTCTGGATCTGCTGGCTGTGGGATTTTTTTCTCGTGCTCACTGGCAGATGTGACAGCTTTTGGAACTGTATCATCTAGGAACAGCTATATCTGGAGTTGAAAAACCTAACGTGGTTTCCCAGGCAGCAGGAATGGATCGCTGAGAGAATTTCAATCTCCGACTGCTTTTGTCTTGTGGTAGTGACTTTTATTATTTATGTTTGTAACATTTCTTACAGTACAGTTGTCAGCACTGAATGAAAGACTAAAGTATAGTAGATTATTATAAAATCAGTGTCACAGTATTTGTGTTGTTATATTAAAGGGATGCTGTCTATGTTTAAATACAGGTTTGGCTTGATTTACAAAATCTTATATGCTTAAAATGTTCTTATGAATTTCTCACTGACTTAGAAACGGCCTGGTTTTATGTGTTTTATTTAACAATAAACATTCTTTAGCTGGGTATTGAAGATACAAGTAAATAGGTCTTGCATGAAAACCACAAAGTGAAAGGAGACTGGTTAAATACAGACCTCCTCAGTGAGATGCAAAACCGACCAAGATGATTAGAATTCATTGAATTTCAAATAACTATTTTTAGTGTATGTAATTCATTTGATCCTCATGCAGTTTACCTTTAAACCACCTGTCTGATCTCTTTATAATCAGGGATTGATGCTGACCATATAAAGCAAATGCTATTGAATGCCCAGGGGTGTGTTGTATTTGGAGCTGATTACATTTCGTTGTTTTTAAGCTGTCTGTTTTAAGCCAATAAGGTAGATGCCATGCCAACCAGTCACTTAAAACTGACCATGAACTCAGTAGATACTCCCTTCTGGGTTTTGGAAGCATGCTTTTGGCTGTGGGATCCAGATGTAGTCCATGTGTTGATTGTCAGGGATAGGGGTTTTGTGTAAATATACAAATGTAGTGTTGTGCTTGTGCTTCTGCAAACTGAGATGGTGAAATAGAGCCACTGTTCTGGTTGGGGCCAAAATATCACCTGGGCTTTAAAATTTTGTATTTTGAAGCACTTCAGCCAGAATAAATCTCCTTGTGGGGAAATACCTGATGTGTTCAGAAAACCATGGATGCTACAAGTGCTAATGATTGTGGCATTTGCAACACCCTGTTTTACAGGACCCTTTGCCACATGAAGCACTTAAAAGAGCAAACTTGAGTGTCTGCTATGCCCTGGGTGTCCTCTCATTATAAAGCTGTGAGAGTGGGGGCAAAAGAGGTACTGGTTGAAATAGTAAGATCACTGGGATTGCTGTGGCTGGGTCAAGGTGGATCAAGGAGCTGTCATAATTCACGTGTAGTCAAGGATTCAGAGCTGAACCACTTGCTGTAATGCTAAAGAGATACTCCCTGCTTTCCTTGGAGGCTCTCAAGCTCCTCAGCAGCTCCTGCTGTTGGTTTGAGCGCTACTAACACCACAAGCTATTAGAGTATCTTTCCTTCCTGGGATTGTCTGCACTTTTTTTTCCCATTAAGAATTGCCCTCTGACTTTCATCTTGATTATTAGTTAATAAGCAGCACCTAAGGGGCCTGAGGAATGAATCACTGTGTTTGAGGAGCTGCAATACAGACCAGGAGCACAGACATCCTTCTCATAAGCTCTCCATTAAGATGTCTTTGGGTTTTCATTGGAGCTTGTTCTAAGCAAAGATTATTCTGGCTGCAAAATCTCTTCTAGGCAGAGCAGTTGCTTCTGGCCTCTTTTCTAAGGGCTTTTTTGTTTGTTTGGGGGTTGTTGTTTGTTTGGGTGGGTTTGTTTGTTTGTTTCCTAGCCTTTTGTTTTATTTTTCACCTGTGAGGTATCTCTAGTAGGCTGTCGCAATGGACAGTGTGTGTGAAATTGGTGTTTCACCAAGGATGGATTGCATGACTGGGGGTTAGATGGAGCAAAGGTCCTTCTCTGCCATACAAACACTTCCTATCCCTGTGGCTGCAGGATTGTGATAACCAAACTGGAAGCCACTGTGTATAGGATTTTCAAGACCCCAGTCTAGCACCAGGGAGCAAAGTCATTGTTCAGCTGGTGGCTGCACTTTGCTCCCTAATCAAGTTTAGAGTGGGACAACCTGGGAAATGTTTGACATAGATTTCACTGTGATGTGCTGATTTTGGAGACTGGTGTCCTCCAGAAGTGTGCTCATGTCTACTCCACAGCGGGTTATCTCTCTATGCGGTCTGTCTCTCTGACCCTTGTAAATATTTATTCAGTACAAATAGTTGGAGGCTGAGGTCCTGTTCAGGGGAAGAGTGCTACAAAGTTGAAGATTAAGAGGCAAAAATCCTCAGCCTGATGCCTGAGATGGCATTCATGGCTGTAAGCAGTGTTACTGAGAGGCAAATGCCAATAGTAACTTTGTCTGTGGAAAAGGAAGAGCATATAAATGTTGTTATTTTCGTTTATTGGCGGATGTTAATTGCTTTAAAAAACCCGTTCAGCTTTTTCCCAAAGCAGTCAATAGAGTCGTAGAACATTGCAGGGGAGAAGGGACATTGAGAGGTGCAGCCCAACCCCCCAGCTCAAGGCAGGGTCAGCTTAGAGGGTCAGGCTGGATTACTCAGAGTTTTGGCTTTGAGAGCAAACCCCTGAGGATGGAGCCTGCCCAGCCTGTCTGGGCAGGCTCCTCCAATGTTGGACTCTACTGGTCACAGGAAGGTTTTTCCTTCTATGTCGTTGGGACCACTCCTGTTTTGATTTATACCTGTCTGTGTCTCATTCCACTCCCACCACTCCCCACTGAAAAACCTGGCTCTCCACAGAAAAACTCTTTACCTCACCCTGTCTTCCCTGTCTGGTTTTTGTGGAGAGGTTGTGTCAATCCACTGCAGTCCTCCAGCTTTCCCACCTCTTGACTGCATGCAGAACTCTGGTTCTTCCTTTTCCTTCATATCTTCCTGATTTTGGAAAGGTCCAATCTCTTAGCTTTCTGTCTAAGTATCTTTTTTTGGTTAAAAATTCTTAATTCAGATTTTGAAGTCTCCTGTGTTTGGGTATATTTCAGTGTTAGGTGCTTCTGGTTTGTTGCACTTGCACTGGCTGTTCACACAAGCTGTCTCTCTCAGCCCCCAAGGGAAAAGAATCTTAGTTTTTAATTTTAGCTTCTTCAGCTACCTGCTGACAGAGTTTGATTTCCACCTACCACCTCCTCTCTCCCTCCTGAGCCCTCTGTCTAAGCAAGAAAAACTGAGATCCAGAGGCAGTCTCAGGCAGCTCTTCCTTTGGCAACAGCTCTGCTGCCTTTAAATGGGAACCAAGTGGATATTACTTGGAGTAAGCAGGGAGAAGACAACCTGAGCCCTCTTCATAGCCACCTTAAATTTCAGGCTTGTGGTAGGATCAATGCTGTCAAACTGGCTGGACTCCAAAGCCATTTAATGTAGGTACAAGCAGGTAAAACATAAATAGGTATCTCTTAATTACCTTATAAATCATTTTATCAGCCAATATGAATTTGTAGAAATAAAGGAAGTCACTGGAAGTCTCATCTGAGCCACGAACCTGCAAGGTGGCCTTGGGCAAAATCATCGCTCTCTTGGGGCCTGTTTCCTCATCTGTAAAAGCAGACGATCAACTCCTGATAAAAGTGCTTTTTTCTGGAAAATGTTCTCACTGCAACGTAATTAGCCTGTAGAATTGATAGATTCTGATTAGATACCTGATTTTACTGCTTGGGCACTTCAGCCCTAGACAGGCACTGATGGTGGTACCTTCCCCCCTTCAGGCACCATGTTCCGTAAGAAGAAGAAGAAACGCCCGGAGATCTCGGCCCCGCAGAACTTTGAGCACCGTGTCCACACCTCCTTTGACCCAAAGGAGGGCAAGTTTGTGGGCCTGCCACCTCAATGGCAGAACATTCTGGACACGCTGAGGCGCCCCAAGCCAGTGGTGGACCCTTCAAGGATCACAAGGATGCAGCTCCAGCCTATGAAGGTAAGGGATGGAGACAGTTCTTTTCTGTTCCTCAGGGAGTTGCCTCCAAGCTGAGGCACTGTTTCTGGTAGCCCAAGGTGATAGTAACTTCATCAGGAATAAGGAGAGTAGGATCCTGACCTGTTGCTGTCCCTGTTGAAATAACCAGCTGGCTGCCTGTCACAGTGACAGGGGCCTGTGAAAGCTCCTGTGGTAGCTGACAGGACCCAGGATGCATTCAGCTGTTGTACAGGGAAGCCAAGAGAAGAATTTGTGGAGAGACCTGTTTTAGCCTGTTTGTGATTCTCCTGGGTGAGCAAATTTGGCTAGTAATTAAGTTGCCAGGGAAGCCTAAGTGAGAGAGAGAGTGGTGTAGCACTGCCTTGCTGTTCATGGATAAGTGAGGACAATAAGGACTGAACTAGGGCCTGGACTAAAATGGTTGATAAACCAGCATTTTAGTGAAAAGTAGGACATAGTGATGGGACAGTGTCCTTCAGTAGGGAAAAAGGAGTGATTCTTGTAGATGAATTTGTTTAGGTGGCTGCTGGTACTGGCATCTGGAGACTGTGTAAGTGACAGCAGAAACATGCTGTGGGAAAAGGCAACTTTGTGGTGACCTCTCAGGAAAGGAAATGGAAGATGGTGACAGAAATATTGTGCTTAAAGTCTTGCTTCCTTGGGGGAAATTTTTGTTCCCAGTTTAAAAAAAAAAAAAAAAAAAAAAAAACCAAACAAAAAAAAAACAAAAAAAAAAAAAAAAAAAAACAAAAAACAAAAAAAAGCCACCTTCAGGGGCCTAAAAACTGAAAGGTGCATTGTAAAACAGAGATGTTGATACTTGGGTTTTAGGAGGGATATAAAACAGATTTGGCTATCTGATGAATATATTTCACTTTTTGTGTACAGGTGCTTAAAACATGGGGACTAAAGGGGACTATATTTGAGTTAATGTAAGCTTCAGTACATAATCAAACCTGCAAATGAAATGGCCCACCAGGATCTTTGAGAAGAATGCTGGTTTATAAAAGAAAAACTTGCTTAGGAAGAATAGGTTTAAAAAAAGGCAGAAGGTATTTCCTGGTGTTCTGAATGTGCTTTGAGGTTCAAAATATAGTAGAGGATGGAAGCACAATCCAGAGAAGAGATGAAATGTGTAATAAGAGACCAACTTGGTTAGATCTGTAATGAGCTTAAACTGCAGGAGGATTGCTCAGAAGGGTGGAAACTAGGTCAAGTTATAAAGGGCAAAGAGAAAAGAAATTCATGTAGAAGCAAAACTGGAAGGCCAAGGCACAAAAAGAGATGTTATTCTCAAAGAACATAAAGGGCACTAAGGACACATCATGAGTGTACTGAGGAGGAGGAGGATGAAGGAAAGAATTTGTTCATTCTTGGTTTTGGAAGAAAGTTAACAGATAAAACCGAGAATTCCTAAGTGTTTAATGATTTTTCTCTGGTCTTCATTAAGTGTGATCAGTGGGCTGACAATTAGCATGAGCATGAAGGAATGAGAATGCAGGCCAGAATAAGAAAAGAACAGGAACAGAAATGAGACTTAGCTAAGAAGTTGCATATTTTTAAGTCAGCTGGGCCTAATGAAATTCAAGGAATTGCAGATCAGTCAGAATAATTTCTATCCCCAGAAAGAGACTGGAACAAATAAGCAAGTAATCTATTTGCAGCCACTTCCAAGGCGATAGCAGGGTAATAGCTGGCAGCCAGTATGGATTTATCAAGAAAGAATCACGTCAAGCAACCCAATTTTCATTAATCACAGGGTGGGGGGCTTTGGGTCAGGGAGAAGTGATAGCACTCCTCTGTATCTTGGCTTCAGTGAGGTTCTGGACACCGCAATGATGGCATTTCCAGAGCAAACCAAGTTTCCTCAAGTATTAGGCAATGGATGCTCAAAAAATGTGAGGCATCACTGCTGAAACACAAATGTGTGTGAAGAGATTTCCTGGAGTTTGCCCTGAGCCTTATGCTGGCCAGACTTTCATGTCTGACTTACTAAACCCGAGGGTGGTAAAAGCTGAAAGGAGATGCAAATCCTTAAGAGAACAAGGACAGAATACCCAACAGGCTTTAAAAACTAAAGAATCATCTTAAACTAACACTGTTTTTTCCAGTAATTCCAAATGCAAATGCTCTCATAGGCTGCCTAACAAAGTTGGCAGTTTCTGGTAAACTCCATTTGAATTAATTACTGCTCAATGATACCAATCAATTAGGTGGGGTTTTTTTTGGTTTTTTTCCAAGTGCTAGTTGGCCAAGCCATCGTATATAGTCCTGGATTCAATTATCAGAGTAGTTCCTGTGTGTAGCTTATAAAAAAGTGTTTTCCTTGTTATAATTTCTCAGTTTTGGTGAGTGAGGCGCATGAGCTATGTACGAGCACTCCATATAGATATGGCTCAAATTTGGATGTTTCCTCATTAATCTGATGCAGTCCTTAAACACAGCAGCAAAGCAAGATTAACTCTCATCTTCCCTGTCTGCTGGGGCTAGATCTGACTTCATGAGAGTGACCTGACTTTAATTCTAGGGAGTTTTAGCCAGAAGGGGAGAAGAGCACTGCAGTGGATTTTATGGACAGGCCATAGCGTGTTGTTGGAGATTTCTTATTTTGAGAATACCCACATCTCTCTGGAATTACTTTTGTCCATTTTGGACAAAAAGTTCATGTCCCCAGCACATTGTTCCATGGCAGTAGCTGGGCTGTGGAGGAAGGGATGTGTGTGTGTGGTGAGGGAGTAGGAGTGAAGACCAGAATTTCCAGCTGCAGCTGGTGTGTGTGCCATGGAGTGAGCTGAGTTGTCCTTTCTTCACCTTGTTGAACAAAAATCTTCTGTTCTGCCTTTCATTTTCAGACGCTGAGCAAACCAGGTGCTCGTTTGTGCACTGTGGTGGTGTTCTGTTGAAATTACTGGAGCTACTGTGTTGCACCAGCTAAGCATTAGTCTCAGTGTAATTAATTCAGCATGTTTAGAAGATCCCTGGAGCTCAGTTAGCAAACAGGAGATTGCTGTCACTCCAGGGAAGGACTTTCCTCAGGCAAAGGTTCATGAAAGTGTAGGAGTGATCCTGTGCTGTTAATTTCTGTGGAGAAATGAAAAACATTTTGGTTCCCAGCACTAGAAAAGCTTCTGTAAGCTTTTCAGTTCCAGAAAAAAAACAAGGTAGAACACTACATAATATACCCACCGCTTCAAGTGTCCTACTTGTACAGAGCTGGTGCCTGTTTGGATGGAAGCCTTGTTCTTCAGCCTTTGCTTACAAGGCAGTTGTGAGCTGCTGTGACCCTTTGTTCATAATTTTTAATTATAATAGCTTGGCAGAGCAGAGCAGGGAGGCAGAGTTGGAACAGCACAGCCTGCACTGGTCAGGACTGGGATGTATTAGCAGAAATTGTAGAGAAGCAGACTGAGGGACACTGATTTCAATGCTATTGAGAGTTCTTCAGGGGAGAGATGAACCTTGCATTGGCACAGCAAAGGTGAGTTTTGCAAATGGAGCTTGCAGCATGCTGGAACTTCTGAGAACTAATATTTCAGGAGTTTGGTAAGTGCATTAATGATGTAGTGTCACAGTTTCAGCACTGAAAGCTGAAGAAAGCCAGGAGTGTTGAAATATCCCTGTTTTGCTCTAATATTGTCTTTTACAATGTGAGCACAACAGCAGAATTGACTGTTCTGGGTGACAGCACTGCTGCTCTAACAGCAGGATGTAACCCAAGGACTCTCTTTTTCCCTCAGTAAAGGACAATGAAACAAAAGACAAAAATTGGTAATTTTTCCTGAATTCCTTGAGTTGTTTTTGGCTCTATGTGCAAAATCTAACCTTTGGCAAGATAAATTGAGCCTCGATTCTTACAACTCTGACTTTGTTTCTCACTTTCCCTGTGTTTCCCAGACTGTGGTGCGGGGCAGCACTGTGGAAGTGGAAGGCTACATCTCTGGGTTGCTCAATGACATCGAGAAGCTTTCTGCCATCAGCTCGAACACTCTGAGGGGCAGGAGCCCCACCAGCAGGAGGAGAGCCCAGTCCCTTGGGCTCCTGGGAGATGAGAGACCCCCAGACATGTACCTTCAGAGTCCTGAAGGAGACTGGGCAGACAAATATGGGAACTACCTCAACTGCAATGGTGGGTCCAAGGTGGCCCGGAGGCAGACCATGTGGCCGGATTACAAATCCCGCCTGGAAGGGCAGTCTCATCCTAACGGGATGGTGACAAAAGCCCAGTCCCTGGGGCCGTCAGAGTTCCAGGGCACCGATGGCAGCTGCCTGCAGCGCACCTCTGGGCTGCAGCATGTGTCTGCGGTGCCGGGGGAGAGCGAGACGATGAAGAGCCCGGAAGAGGGCTGGCTTCAGCGACAGCCCAACGCCCGGCCCTCGGGAGAGGGCAGCCCCAACTCCAAATCACGGGAGAACAGCCTGAAGAGGAGGCTATTGCGCAGCGTGTTCCCTTCCTCCAGCGCCTCAAACAAGCCGGGCCCTCCCCTGCAGATCAAGGTAAGAGTTATTCACTGGACTGCAATGTTGACTCTACAGTTCCAGAGGTTACATATGCACCCAGTTTAATTGCAAACATCGGGCAACCATCTGTTCTTGTTATGATTAATGTTGGAATCAAAATAGTCCTGGGCAGGGGAAATGTGTGGTCCGCCTGAGCTTCATGAGATGCTGCACGGCACAGCTCAGGATGGCAGCCAGCAGAAGGTTTGGCGGAACTGCAGGAGTGTGGGCTGGGAAGGAAGAGGGGTCTGAGTCATTACCTTCTGTGAGGTAAAGGCATAACTGCAATGCCATTCTGCTGGCACCAAAGAGCCTTTGCCATTTGGGAAGTTGCCACGATTTGCATTAGCACTGTATTCTTCTGCCTGCTCAAACCAGGACTAGCTCGGGAGAGTGGTGTTGGTTATAGCTGTGTCTGCCAGGCCACTACAGCAGCAGGGTTTGCGTGAGCGCCCACGGTGCTGTCACACAGGAAGTCAGCCTGTTGGATTTTGGAAGGGGTGGGACAGCTCATAGCTACAGCTCCCCCAGGAAAACCATCCTGAATGAATGACTCATTTCTTGTAAAGCAGGAGAAAATCTCTGGTACTGGATAGGAAATGCAACCATTGCTTTTTTTCCATTTTGGGCTGACCCCGTATCCATCTTCTTTGCATGGCTTGTCTGGTGGCTTCAAAGCTGGTGCTGGGCCAGGCTGATTCCCCACAGCTGTGAAGTGCCTGAACTGGGAGCACAATGACAGGAACCACTGTCCAAACCAACCTGACTGCTCTGAAGGGTGTTGTAGGGAGGGGATGTCTCCAATCCAGCCTCTTGCAGCTTGCATAGGGATCCAGGCTCAAGGCTTTGGGCGCAGTGGGTTTCCTTTCTGAGGGAGAGGATTTTGCAGGAATCCAGTCCTTGTTTAATGCAAACTGCATTTATTGCTGTCTCAGTGACTCTGGGCTGCTCTACACTGCTTTGAGGCCTGTCCCCTGAGTAGCTAGTACTGGCAACTTCTGTCTTCCCCAGAGAGAGTGTCTTTGCTGTGCTCAGCACTTCCAGGAGCAGGACCAGAAGTTACCAACCAAGTGGATGTTCTTGGGAGTGTTTGAACTCCAGCTGTTTGTCAGTGGAGAGGAATAGGGAATACCTTGAAGACTAATCTATCTCCCTACTCCAGTGTGGGATCTGTACCATCCCTAGTATTTGGTTGTCTAAGAAGTTCTTACCAGAACATCTGAGAACAGTTGATGATGAAAACCGGGGTCTCTTGCTATGATGGAGCTGATGATGTGTAAGAAATGTGTAATTGCAGATGAAAGGAGCAGGGATATAACTGGATCATGGAATGCCAGACTGGTTTGGGTTGGTAGAGGCCTCAGTGTCCATCGGGTTTCACCCCCTGCCATGGGCAGGGACACCTTTCTCTAGACCATGCTGCTCCAACCTGGTCTTGAACACTTCCAGAGATGGAGCATCCATCTCTGGAGTGGGATACCCAAGCAGGGTAGCTGGCTGAAATGAGAAGGTGGTGCCTTGAAAAGCACCATGGGAAGTTTGAGTGCATCTTCATTATGAAGTGCCACCTCAAAATGTCCCAAGACAGAAACATGTACATGGGACTGTCAGATTACAGGATAGGAAATAAGACTTACACATGGTTAAGCAAACCTGTGTGAGCTTGCATGCATGTTGTGTGCCCTTCTGCATACTCTGGGTTATGTAAAATGGTTTTTTTTTCTCTCTCCTGAGACAAAACAAGATTTGGGAAATAATTCTGTGTTGCTGTGAGCATGTCAGCACAGGACTGCAGGGGTGGAGCTGATGTAGGGGAAGGAAGGAACTCCTGACAGGCAGTTGTGTTTGTGCTGTGCCCTGATGCTGCTAAATCGTGTTTTCCAGGCCCTCTCTGTGTATGAGGCTTATGCAGATTCTGCTCTTGACAAAAATCCTTGATTAAAACCCAAAGTGCATAGAATTAAATCCTACACAATTATTCCCTGTCTGAGACAGGGAAAATGAGTGCTCTTGTAAAAAATTCTCGATTGGCAGTTTTCAGTTCCCATGCCCATATTATTAACTTTTATTAATAATCTCTCTGAATTGTGAGAGAGAACAAGCTTTTTGCTTTGAAGTTTCTATTTTGCCCTATAATACAAATGATGGGTTTGCTTTTTCTGAAGTTGCTTCTTTGACAGATCTACTATTACTTTGCATATATTTATATGCATGTAATATGTATATTTTACATATACATATGTACATCTATAATTTATTTTGTACCCCACCTACTAAATGTTGTTGAATTTTAATTAATCAGCATTTCCAGGGTGAGTATTAGCACGACAATATTTGTCCTTCCCGGCATGGGAATGCATATCCCGAAGCCACATTCCCACAAGCAGTGATCTTACTACATCTCCTACACTAAATAGGGTTGGGCCTGCTTGTCATTTGAGTGCGAGGTCTCTAGAAACCTTGAGACTGCTAATCCAAAATCACTGTAGGTCAGTTTGAAGCCAGTGAGGTGGCAGGTGGCTCTGTGTAGCTGGAGTCTTGTGTTGGCTGCTTCCAGCTGTCCTGGTGCCTGGTGCTTTTCCCAAAGTGAAGAACTAATTCCATGCCTGATCGACAGGAATGCTCTGCAGGTACCAGTAGAAAGTGCAGAGAGTGTTTTCAGTAGGCAGAGTGTAATTACCCAAAGGGAATTAGGCCAAGACATCAAAGTGATTTACAGCCTTGGCATGAATCCCTTTCCTTTATACAAAGGAAGATCAGAGGCACAGAGGATAAAGGATTTTCAAATTCTCTGCAGCACAGGTTGCCCCTGAGTTTTGTGGCAAGGTTGGAATGCTTTTTAACAGCTGGGGTTTTTTTCTGTGGGTTTTGTGTCTTGGTGGTTTCTTTAAAGCATGTTCCCTTTAAAATGCCTCAGTTTGAAAGCCACAAAAACATAGCACCCATTCCCTAAGGGATTCTTGAAGATCTGCATCTAAGGAGAGCTTCATCGAAGCCGTGTGTTGGGCAGACCTGGAGACAAGAACCTGAAGCTCTTGACTCCGGTCTGCTTCAAGGTGTGCTAGGGCAGAGTGGGATGACACAGAACTGATTCTTCATCTCTCGGCTTGTTAATCCAACCATCACTTTTTTTTTCTCTCACTTTCCTCTTTGTTCTTCTTGAAGGCCTAATGCTTCTTCAAGCCCCAGCAGTGGGATCCCCCCACAGCCCTGCAGCCAAAGCCCAGTCTCTCCCCCCAGATCAACCTGCCTCCGAGTTCCCCAGGATGATCTCCGAAGCTGGGACCCCCCAGAAGTCCCCAACAGCAGAGAAGGCTGTGGCAGTGCCACCAGGCCGGCCGTCCCCAGCAGGGTCCCCCAGGAACCGGCAGACCCAGACCAGTTCCAGCAACCTCCACCGCCCCAGGACTCTGCTGGGAAGGGGCAGCCAACCAGCGAGGACCCTGTGGTTGTGACTCACGAGCAGTTCAAAGCAGCCCTCAGGATGGTTGTGGACCAGGGAGATCCCAGGTCATTGCTGGAGAATTACATCAAGATTGGAGAAGGCTCCACAGGAATCGTGTGCATCGCTCGGGAGAAGCACTCGGGGCGCCAGGTGGCCGTGAAAATGATGGATCTGAGGAAGCAGCAGCGCCGGGAGCTCCTCTTCAATGAGGTGAGTGTGCTGGAGACAGGGGGATTCTACTGTCCACGTTGGAACATTAGCATGGCAAAAGGAAGGGAAGAGCAGGATCATCTTCCTTTTAGTAGCATTATGTTCGTACTAAGAACAACTATTGCTGGCGGAAAGGAGGCTCTGCGCTGTAGTTGCAGGGCTGTGTGTGCTCACTTGGTTGGAAAAGATGAAGTGTGGTGAGAGATTTTGGGGTGGTCACTTGTCCTCTGTGGTTTTACAGGTAGTGATAATGAGGGACTATCAACACGTCAACGTTGTGGAGATGTACAAGAGCTACCTCGTGGGAGAGGAGCTCTGGTGCTGATGGATTCCTGCAGGGAGGAGCCCTCACAGACATCGTGTCTCAGATCAGGTACAAGGCAAAATCCCAGACATCAATATGGGAAGCAAGAACAGCAGAGTGGGGATTTCTGGGACAAATAGGTTCCCCAGAGATCTTGTGTTTGCAGTGCCCTGAAACTAACTACGTTTATAATTGTTATCCATTCTGAATATGTGATAATAGTTCTGATGTAGAGGGATTATTTAAAGTACTGGTCCCTTTAGATACCCACTAGCCATCTCCTTGAGACCTTTCCCTGTAAAATACAGTACTCATAAAAGTATTGTTTACTGTATCTGTTGAATCCTGGCCAGGAACTTCATTGAAATAAGTAGTAAAGAGCATGCAGAAATAGTTTCAGTGGTGCAACCTTACCCGCAAACTCAAACCTCACTACCTCCTCTAGAGAAGAGCAGCAGAGCCCTTGAGATCTGACTCCTCCCAAATTCATTGCCTAAGATAGCAACTACTGGACACTCTCCTAAATTTGTTTCCGTAGCTGCATTGCTTCATATTCAACAATGCATTGAATTGCCCAAAGCATTTCTGTAAGGGCAAATAAGATGTTCTCAGATGGCCTCTGGTCCCTCTCAGAAGTTGTTCTGATGATGCAGTTATGGTGATCATGTCTTACCTGTGACTCGGGAGCACCCTCCTCCTTCGAGCTGGAAACTGGGGCAGGGAATGCCAGTGGAAAGACTGACCAAGAAGAGTCTGTTGGATGAGAGTTTCTTTTGGAAGATTCAGGATCTCAATTGGATTACAGTTAGGCAGTATTGCTAGCACTGATTGTATTCATTTTTAAAAATTGTACTATACCTTTAGTTCACATACATGCTTGGCCTAGGTCCTGTGTGGGTTTAAGGCAGGTAACTTGCTCTGTTGGATTTGTGTTTTGGAAGTACAATTTTGAGAGGCATCAAGAGCCACATTGTCCTCTGTAACCTCCACAACCCCACCTGGAAGGAGTGTCCTGGAGACACCTCGGGCAGGCTCTTCCAGAACTGAGTTCAGAGGCATCTCAGGGTCTGCAAGCCAACATTTAATCCTGAGGATTGCTGAGTTACAGCTTACAAGGCCAGTGAAACTCTTGAAGCTCTTGGCTGGTACTGAATTACAGATAAAAAGTGATGAAGAGGTTATATGAAGGGTCTATGTGTTTGTATCCACCAGTGAGACCTCAGCCTAGATTTTTTTAAGAAGCTTCCTTTGAACCTGTTATGATGCTTTTTCCCCTCTGATGGAAGCAGGATCTGTTATAAACCATAACATTTATCAAGAGTAAGCTGCAAACCTTTATCAGCTTTTCCTAGGAAGAAAATACCATCAGTCATTATTAAACTTTGCTGAGGGGGATAAGTGATTTACATCTCCAGGAGTGAGGTAATCCTCCAGTAATCTGTTTTACACTGTGCAATCACTGTGTACTGAAACCAAGTTCCATATGTGACAGGGTGAAAGTGCATCTCTTGTGATCTTCTGGACCACAGGGCTTTCAGTTGATCACTTAGGCACTATGAAATGAAAAGCAATGCTCCTAAAAACATTGGGTTTCTGTGCTGGGAGTCCCACAGTAGCCTTTATCCCTCTCCCTTTTCAGGTTAATTATAAAGGCGTAAGTAGCCCCCGGACACCTTCAGATTTAGTTGCCATCAGTATGGCACAATGCAGCTACCACCTTTTAGCTGTCCTGGTTGGAAGAGTAAGGTATGGGGTTGCCAAACAAGCAGCACAAGTGTAGATTCTCAGCTGATGGTGTAGAAATTGTAATGGGTTTAGAAAGTGCTGGTTCACTGCACAGTTCTGCCTTTTGAGTGCTCTCTTCTCCTTAGGCTCACTTGCAGACCCAAATTTGAGGATGTTTCATTATCTCTCTCCTCAACCGAGGGTTGTTCAGAACAACTGCTAGAGACAGGCTGAGAATCCACAGTCCTCAAATTGAGTACTTCAGCTATTTTTGAAATAATTTACTTCTAGCATTGCTGGGTGTAAACATGCAGAGCTGTCACTGTCCCCAGGTACAGAAGAGAATTTCATTTCTACCATTTTCACCTCGATTGTGAAGTTTTTGTATTGCTGTTCTGAACAGCACAGCTTCTAAAGGGAGTTCTTGGGCTCATATTCCATGTGCTAACGGTGGGTAGAAATCAGTACTGTCTTCCCTGTTCTACCTTTAGTTAGGTGTGGTATACCCCAAGTGTGTGCAGGAAACACCTAAAGGATCTCTATCTAGATTTGCTGTCAAATGATGCATTTGGATGTTTTGTGGATACAGTTGCCAGTAAGCCTTGTGAATAATGTCTTACTGTAATTGCTTAAAAAAAGCTGTCTCACCAGGTTACTGCAGCACCTTGGCACAAGCAGCACCGCTGCCTGTCAGAGGCTGCTTGAAACAGCTCTTGCAGAAAGAACTTATGTACAGAACTCCGAGTGCAATTTCTCTATAGTAAATCTATGAAAAACTTAAGTTGTCAACCATCATAAAAAAGTGTTTTCCTCAGTAACAGACATGGAAGAATGGTAGAGGTGAGATGTAATTGTCATAGGGATCCAAAGTGTCTGTACTTTAACCCCCTGTGCCCCTGTGAAGGAGCACTGTGCTCTGCACATTGAAGTCCCCTCTCTCTAATTGCAGCTGAACGAGGAGCAGATTGCCACAGTTGTTGAGTCAGTGCTGCAGGCTTGTCCCTATCTCCATCTCAGGGGGTCATTCACCGAGACATCAAGAGCGACTCTATTCTTCTGACATTGGATGGCAGGGTGTGTTTCCTCAGACAAATTGTTTCCTGTCTTCTGCTGCTGCAGCCTCTGTCTCTTTTTCCTTTCTGTTCCCAATCCCTTGTTTCCTGTCATCCTCATTACGCTGTCATCTTTGTCTGCAGCATTTCCCTCTGTGTTGTGAAGGCTTATTTTAGGGTTGGTTGCTTTTTTCTTTGTATAGTCAACTCTCTGATTTTGGCTTCTGTGCTCAGATCGTAAAGACTTACCTAAAAGAAAATCCCTGGTAGGGTACTCCTTATTGGATGCTCCAGAAGTCATTGCAAGGATACCATACACCACTGAGGTAAGGGACTGCCTCCTTAAGAGCAGGAGAGCAGTAATGTTCTGAAAGTGTCACAGGAAAATAACTGTTGGACTTTCTAGGAAGTCCTAGATTCTATTTAGAAATAAACCGACTATGACTACAGCTTTGATGGTCATGCATGAATATTTCCTAAATCAGTAGAAAAACAGATTGTTCTGCTTCTAGGAACAAGGCATCAACTTGTTCTATTCTTACCCCTAAAGCTTGGCCTAGGCTTGTAGCTGCTGTGGACAGATGTGAGCAAGGAGCAGCCCTGTGACATGATAGGATCAATAAATCAATTCCATAAAAGCAGGGGGCAGCTGGAGCTCTTGAGAGGCTCATGTCAGGGAAAGCAGACATAGGAGTCTGGAGTTCTGGGCAGTGGCAGCAGACTGACTAGATTTTGTTTACCAGCCAACCAGGTGTGTACAAGCAGTTACTTGCACACCTTTACATGTTTCAACACCAGCATGGCTCAGCCTGGTGAAAAACTGAACTTTTTGAGGTCCTGTAAGGAGCCCAAGGCATTATGGGCGTCAGTGTTGGACTTCCCTTTTTGGTGCCATTTGTCATGGGTGGGGTGTTGTGGTCTTTGTGAAAGCAACAAAACAAGGACCTGCTCCTCTGGAGTGTGTGTATTGATGTGACATTGTCTCCCATAGGTGGATATCTGGTCCCTGGGGATCATGGTAATAGAGATGGTAGATGGAGAACCCCCCTACTTCAGTGATTCTCCAGTCCAGGCAATGAAGAGACTCCGTGACAGCCCTCCTCCCAAACTGAAAAACTTCCACAGGGTGAGCGTGCTGCCAAACACTTGTAAAATTGATGGTTATCGTGGGCAAACATCCATATCAGCTGTTCCAGTACAGCTGCTGTGGCAGTGGTCTTGCTAGGACATGTTTCTTGGGGAACAGCTTTGGCCTCGGGGTCTTAATGGCTGTAGGCCTTGCTGCTGACAGCTGGTGGCTGCTTTGGGAAACAGCCCTGGCAGTGTGAGGGCACCTGGGCATTAACAGAGAGTGCAGGTCACAGCTGCTTCAGGTGGACCCGCAGTTCCCAGCTTGCTGATGTCGACGGAGTAGCTTATATTCCAGGAAGGGAACAGAGGATCCCTGCTCATGGGAATTTCCACCTTCATGCCGTCAGGACTACAAAAGGCTGCATTATGGTCAGAGCATGAGAGCTCAGGACAGATCCAAACTCAGGAGGCACTGCAGCAGCTCAGAAGAGGAACTTGGTTCAATTAGTTTCTTAGGGAAAAGGAGCAGTGGCATAGAATAGTGATCACCTTCAGTGCCTCCTTAAAGCAGTCTTCCTTTCATTCCATGCCCAGCCTCTGAGATCAAACAGCTTCTGCAGCATCCTGAGCTACCCAGCCTTTCCAATTAATCAGAGCATCTGCAGCTGCTAAACTGAATTATTTAAGAGAGTAGACTGCTGAACTAACAGCACACACTCCAGCATCAACAGCTGTTCTTTCGTTTTTTGCCTTTGCAACACTAATTAAAATTTCACGGTCACATTCTGGACCTGGTGCTTGCTCTCCTTGGGCAATGTAAAGTCATCCTGGTCTGATTCACACCTTGCTTGGTGACATGGGCCTGCCACAAGCTGTGACAGCCAGAGCTGGTTATGGTCTTGATCTCCTCCACTTTGTATGGGGAAGCAAACTGCTTCCAGCAGAGCTCTGATTTACAGGCTGGTGGGCATCCTCCCCCAATGTCCTGCTGGAGGCAGCTTCAGCTGTGGATCCAGCCCTCTGTTCTGGTGCCGATTCATGGCTCACTGTGGTCAGTGACTGCAGTACTGGGAGCAGCAGGTTAAAGAGGATGCCACCTAGGATATCCCTGCTGCATTGCTAAAACATGGCTTATTGACAGGGATACAGGCTGGATTCTGGTGCTCGTCCTGAGCTGTGTGGTGCCTTCTCCAGCAATCCCAAGGCAAAGTCATCCAAAGTGCTCCTGAGATGAGCAGTATCTGTGGTGACAGTGTTTCAGGATCTACTAAGTGAACCAGAGCTGGGGAAATGCCCCCAGTCTAACTGGATGTAATTATTACATTAAAATAAGTAAGTGTATGCCAAGATCATTTTTTAGGTCCATTTTAACAATGCAGAGGATTAAACCAGCCAGAGGTGTGCAGAGTCTGAAGTGGTGATTTGAGCTGGCTACTCCAGGCATTTACACCTCTTCCAAAGGACAAACCTGTGAGGTCATTCAGCTTTTGGGTACTTATTCTGCAGCTTCTTTCATCTTCTTGTACCATTAGCATGAGGGTTTTTCAGGCTTCTCAGAACCTACTGGAGAACTCTGTTTAACTACCTTTCCATAATCTATGACCATGTAAAAGAATAGGTTGATGCCTTCTTCCCAACCCAAGTGATGTGCCCAGGTAGCAGGAATCCTGCTGAGTTTTTGAGCTGAAATCCAAGAACGTTTAAGTAACAAAATGGGAGGTAGAAGTAACCCAAATGGATGGGTGTGGCAGGCTGTCCTATCTCAGTTGACTGTAACCCATTCAAAAGAAAACAACCTAGGTGTGTGCCTAGCAGTGACAGAAAATTATGTCAGTAGTATAAAATGCATGTGACCTGTGTCATATTGTTGGAAAAACAGGGATACAGATTGGGAATGTGCAGGATCCTTTTAACCACACCCACCTTGGCAGCCTGGTGTTGTATGATCTGTGCCTGGTCCCCTTTGCGGGGTTGACTTGCTTGGTTGCTTTTTCACAGACCTCCCCAGTTCTGAGAGACTTCTTGGAAAGGATGTTGACACGGGATCCGTTGGAAAGAGCAACGGCACAAGAACTCCTGGATCACCCCTTTTTGCTCCAGACAGGACTTCCAGAGTGCTTGGTGGCCCCTTATCCAACAGTACAGAAAGCGCACCTCCACCTGCTGACTTTATATGAGAGGAACTGTAGGGAAAAGGCGTGTTTGTTAAATATATCTATATATATAGAAAAAATTAAGAGCCCAGGCAGTCTCGACCTGTGAATGGTGCTTGGAACTTGCCAGTGATTTGTTTTGGAGGACGAATGTGAATCCTGTCCGTGCATCCTCAGCCTCCTGTGGCTTCTCCTTTGCTGAAGACAATCAATACAGGCTCGGTCCAAGTGAGACAAGTCTGTCTCCAGGATAAAGCGGGTATTCCATGGCTTGCGGATCACTGCTGCCGAAGGATGGCATTCAAAAGTGGAGTCTGAAGTTGTGTATCTGAATGTCTCTGGGTTTCTGCACACCCTGGCTGCTGACTACTGAGCTGGAACGATATTTCCCACTTAGAAATGTGATCTTTGTTTCCTTCACTGTACACTGGAGCCATGAGCTGACTCACTTTGGGGCACAGACACCTTTAAACTCTAAATGCACAAAGACTTTTTTTTTTTTTTTTTTTTTCCCCTCTGAGACCTTTTCACAGATGATTTTAATTTCCTTTGGTTAAACATGGACCTAGAAACTTGCACACACTTCCTTAGGGAGCAGATGTGATATGTATATATTTGTTTCTAAGTGGCTCTCTGCATCAACATGCTTCTCTTTTTGCTGCAGAATATGTATGGTTTAGTGGTCAATCTTGAATCCATTTCACAATTTTAAACTTTGAAGGGGAAAACCCCTTGGATATGGGCCTCAAAGTGGACTCTATGAAGACCAGGTGCTCTTACCACCAGGATCTTATGGTTGAAAATTCAGCATTTGCAACTCCTTGTGGGCTGGTTGGAATGTGAACAGCGTGTTCCCATGTCTGGTTCCCAGGCACCTTGCTTTGCCAGTCCTTTCTCCCAGGAGAGGCTGAGAAGTGCTGCCCTGGGGCAGTTATTGGGTGGTATTTTGGGGATGCTGTAGGAGACCAAATGGAAATATTTGAGCTATCCTGCATATCCCAGGATTGATTTTTGTGTTTGTGTGCTGCTGTCTGGCTATTGGTCTGCCCTTCCCCATCAGCCCTTTACATCTGGAAATTTTCTGGTTGTCTAAACAGCTCTTTCAGTTCTTTTAACATAGTTTTAGGTATTTCGTATGCTGCACTTCTCTGATCAGTGAGATCCTCAAGGTAATTGGACTCTAGGTCAGGATTAACATTGTACAGTGATGGTGTGTGTTGTTGTGAGATCTCAAGAATATATTTGTACATGTGGAACTGGGATCTTGTTTTGAAACAATGGATACCAAGGTTTTGACTTTTAGTTATTCTCAGGACAGTCCTGCTGTCTCAGAACTGACCTCAGAACTGCATTTTCTTCAGAAGCTGTTCATAACCTCTGTCCTCTGCTATTTGCTACAGATCCTGCTTCAAAATTGAAGCCACAGTTGATTACTTGAAGTAATTTGGGCTGGAATTCATCTGCACTGCTGCCAGTCATCAAAGGCTGGGCACCCAGTCTGCAGAGTGTGTAGGTTGGCTCTGTAGCCCATGGGAGAGGAACACCCTGGGGGAACAACTCCAGAGGTGATTCATCCCCTTGGTTCAGACACCTGCTGAAGGACAAAATCACTCTCTCTCTCACCCATGGCAGGCAGAGAGGTCATAGGGGGTTTCTGTAGACTGGATGTCTAAGTTTGGGGCTGATGGAGTTGGTTGAAATGAATTCATTAAACTCTTCCTTAGCTGCACTGGAAAATTTTTGATGTAAAATGTTTCTGTATTCCAGATATATTGCGTTTTTTAATGCAAAAAAAGCAGGGCTTGGAAAAGATTTATAATTTGAACAAACAGTCCTGCTTTCTTTAGTTGTGAATCCTTTGCACTTGTGTTTTAAATTAAAGTAGTTCTTGATTTATTCATAAACCTGCTACAGTGTTGCAATGCTTAAAAATGTGTCTGTAGTTCAGAGATGCCAGTGTAAACCTTGGAGTCTGCTCTAACTTCCCTGTTCTGTGGCTGTGTGGCTTCTAAAACAAGAGGAGACTGGGGCAGGAGCTGGGATCTTACGTACTGGAACAAAGGTTTATTTCAGACAGGAATGACAGGTTTAGCATTTAACACCATTTTATACTTTAGCCCAAATCTGACTAAACACAGTGAAGGAAGGCCCTGGAAAAATTGCATTCAAGTATCTTATAAAATTTTAAAATCTTATTACCATATTTGTGAGGAATGCAGAAAGGATCCATCTTCCTGTGCAGTGCAGAATTTAATTCGTGCTTCTTATGTTTCTCTCTTTGCAGTTCATGCACGGCACAGCATCAATTAACTGCTCCATTACTTAGATGAGTGTGGAATCAAACATAAATCCTAAGATAAACCTAGATTAGCTGAAAGATTGAAGCTCCGTCTCCAGGGCCAACAGCTCCTTCCCCAGGAACCAGGCAGGAGAATGAGGATACAGAGCAGGTTTGGAATTTGTATTGCAGTAGTGTTCAGGTCGGGGTTTTGTGTATGCTTGGTGACATCTGACTGTACAACAAGGTGTAGCCTCTTCTCTGATGAGCTCAGAGCCTACTCATGGCTGGGTAATTATGCTTGGAGATGATGTTTTCTCCGAGTATCTTTCCTTTTCTACAAGGGTGCACTCATGTCTCAGGGTTTGCCGCTGTTCTGTGTCATGTTTTCCCTGAATACTTCCCTTTTATTTTCTTTCCTGTCAGCTTTGCTGGTATGGAGCCTTTTCCTTGCTGCCATAGCCCTGGCAGTCAGACATCCAGGAGGCCTTTGAAGATGGCACATGGTATTTATATGAGCAATTTGCTGAATCAAACGAGGAGTCTGTCAGTGCTGTCACATCTCAATTGCACTGGTTATCTATAATGGTGCCTGTCTTCCTCCAAGGGGCCTCTGATGTTGGATGCAGCAGCTTATTATCCCATTTATTTTGGAACAGAACAAGTCTTTGTCTAGAGGCCTCTGTTTTTTAACCAGTGGCAACAGAAGGACCCTGGTTCAAATGAGGCGCCTGAATTTGACATTGAATTAGCTTTGAGACATTGTTTGAGACCAACCTCACCCTTCCCCTGCAGACTGGGAGAACTGCTGGCTGTGCCCTGGGTCCAGGTTATAAATGGGGATAACAAGTAATAATCTAGATCATCTGAAGAATCTTGACACGTGGGATATGCGTGGGGCAGGGAGAGTGTCTCTAAAATGGAATAGTTACTGTGCAGCAACTCTTCTCTGAGTGCCTTTAGGCACATCAGGAATATCTCTGTTGTGGAGGTAAAAAGGATTGGAGTCATTTAGGTACAGTGTCTCCTGTTTATGTCCTTTGCTGGGGTTGGAGTCCTCCTCTGCTTTAGACATCCCTATTATCTAATTTTTAATTATATAGTACAGAGGTTGGCCTCACTTAAATATTTTGGGCCAGAGAATGAGATCTAGAATACGCCACTTAAAAGATGAAAATTTGGAAAGGATAAGAGACTGTACCTAAATCTGCTGCTGTTCAGTGTCTGACCAGATGTTGTTGTTCCATTGCCATTGAATTGGAGTTTTGTGTGTAATGGGCTGATGAGAGGCCTGTCTGAGCCAAGTACCACATTGCCCTGTGTTCACCAGGTAAGTGAAAACACAGGCAAGGCTGCACAGAAAGGAATCCTGAGGGATGTCTGAATCCCCTGGGAAGGAATAGTGCTGGAAAATAAGATGGCCTCTCTCCTCTGGAGTCTGTGAGTAACCAAATCCTGGTGTGAATTGTGCTGCTGGAGGGATGGTTGGCTTCCAGGTGTGCTCAGGAACCCTTGCAGTAATATTTGATTTAGTGGCTTTATTTATTATTATTTATTTATTTGTCGATTTCCCATCTTACAGAACCTTCCCCCATTTTGTGCAGACACGGAGGTGTCAGCGGAGTTGTGGCACACCTGGGCTCAGAGGCACAGAGGGGCTTCACCCTGGGGAGAAAGGGGGTGATGCAGAGTGAGGTCTGTGCTTCATGGGAGCCCTGGCTTTGCTTACAGTGATACTTCCATGTACACTCTGAAAAGTACATTTAGAAGGTGTTTCTTAGCACTGAGGTGAATGTGTAAAATATTGCACCTGTTTTTCATGAAATTTCACATCAATCCCCTGTGCCAGTCTTGGGTTCCATAACCTGAAGGGCTGCAGAACAGAAACTGTGCTGGGGTTGTAAGGGCACAAGTTGTTGTGGTGGGTTGCGGTGCTCAGGTTTCAAACATCAGTGGATGTTAATGCCACGAATCCCAAGTGCTGAAGTTCCATATTCTTAGCCCTGTGTCATAGCCTAGCTGAGCTCTGGTCAATTTTGAAGTGTCCACGCCTCAAGGAGCCCCCTGCAGAGCATTTTGCTCTGGTGCTGTGTCAGGCCTTGCTTTGGCCTCTGGATTTGTGCTGTTCAGAGCTGTCAGGGCACTGATGCTCTGCATGGGGAAGGGGCAGAGGAGCTCAGCTTGAGAAGGGCAGAGCAATGGGTTTCTGCTGGCTCTCAGAGGCTCCAAGGGAGAAGCTGATGCAAGGCAGGAATTAGAAGCCTCCAGGCTGGAAAGTGAAACTCTTTGGGAATTGTGGAGACTAGTGGTGGTGTTCCAGTGCCGTGCTGGTGCTCTTGGTATGAGCAGCCTGTGAGATTGAACCTGGTCAACCTGACTTGGACTGTTTGTCCTGTCATGTGCTGTGTGGAGGGACAGAGCATGTCCTGCCTGCCACTGTCCCTGTGCACCATAATCTTTAGCGTGTGGCACTGGAGGAAGGAAAACTCCTGTAAACCCTGGCCCTGCTGTTGTGTCCTGGCTTTCCATGTGTGCCTCTCTGACTAAGGTTTAGTGGATTTGTTTCCAGAGAGGGTTTGAGGGAAAAAACGCAATCCTGGAACTTTGGCAGTGTGTGAAGGGCCACCCTGTGCTCACGTTCTGGTCTGACATTGGTGTCTGCGTTCCCTCCAGGAAGTGATGGACAAATTTTCCTTTAAGATAACCTCTGTGGACAGACAAACACCCAGGGAGCTGGACACACAGGCACACATAGAACAGAAATACACACCCACACAGGCACACAAGGACAGACATGTGGACACAGCCACAGGGGTGGACAGACACACAGATGCAGAGACACAGGGGCATGGACACACAGACAGACTCAGAGGATAGACACAATGCTTGACACAGACACATGGATACACACACCTGGATACAAAGAGACAGATCTGGAGACATGCACATGCTCATAGACAGACATGGACACATAGAAATTCATGGATATAAAACCAGACATGAACACATGCTCAGGCACAAAAAAATACACACAGACACAGGTGGATAGATGGACACAGACACACAGTCCCACACTAAGATGTGCACACACATGTGGACATACAGACACCCAGACACTCAAACATGGACACATAGACACACAGATACAGCTGCACATACATCTGGACACAGACATCAAGACACACACGCTAACTGCAGCTAAGTAACAAGTGACCCAGTAGTTTAAGAATAGCAATGTTTTAATTCTTTTAGAAAATAAATAACTCAGAAATGTACAATCCATAATTCCAGTACTCAGGTGACACCACAGGGGAGATGTGGACTCTTGTTCAGACTAGGCTTGGAATGTGCGGTCTCATACCTGCTTGACCTGGGGTTTGGTTTGTTTTACAGCAGCATTTTTAATTGTTTATTAATGCAGCTTCAGGTGTAACTGTTCCCCTGTAGGACACACAGCCTGGTGTTGTTTGCTGTGGTTGAGCCCACTTTCCATCCCCATCCCTACCTGTGGTGTCTCTTTGCATCAGTGTGTAGGGGTTTTGGTTTGGTTATTGCTGTTTCATTGAACCGTGTGGAAGATGGTAGGAGGAGTTGGACTGATGTGAAGGGATGCATGTGAGGATTGATGACAGAACTGACTGTAAAAGCTGGTCTGAATGTAAAGTAAATATTCCTGTAGCTGCTGCTGTGATGCCCTCAGGGAGCTGGTCTGCAGGTACAGGCCCTTACCGCTGCTGAAATACCTCACCGTTCAAGGCTGGGGGAAGACAGAGGGTGAAGTACTCTGAAGAGCGAGCTCTCCAGCCTGCTTCCAGATATCTGGGATAATGTAGTACATTCCTGAAGGATTTCAGGAGCTCCCCAGAAGGTAAGGGATGGCAGTAGTTTGTGAAGCTGGTTGTTACTTCAACATACACCTTCTTGCAATGAACAGTAAGGAAGGGAATCATCTCAGAATATGCTCTCTTCTATCTCCACGTCCATTCCAGCTCCTGAGGGCTCAGTCATTGCCAGTGTAAGCCTGGACGCCTCTGCCACTGGGATACTTGCTTGCAGTTGGTCTGTAAAGCCTTGTTCTCCCTCAGGAATGCTCTGACCTGCTTCCTTCCCAGTCTGTGGCTCTCCAAGAAAGCTGGCTTTGGTGTAGTTCTTCACCATCTCCTGAACCTCCACGTTCAGAGTTCTCAAGTTCTCCTCATATTCCACCCGTACCTGCTGCCAGAGCTGCAAATGGAGAATCAGGTCATTCCCGCAGTCTGGAGGCAAGCAGAGACCTGGACCTCTGGGATGAGCCGCTGGTCTTTCTGGGGTCTGTGTGGGCCCCCTCATCCACTTTCTCACCCCCTGGAATGGGTGGGCTGAGGGTGGCAATATTGATTCTCTGCGGTTTTGGACTTCTTGTGTCAAGGAACAGCTCTGCCCCTAAATGTCCTTACCTGGCTCTCTCTCTCCTTGATGGACTGGAGACTTGCTGCCTGCTTCTCCTCCAGTTTCCGCTGGAACCTGCCAGTCTTCTCTGTAACCTTTAAAAATAATAAATTACCCCCCCTCAGGTTCCAGTTTTATAAGCAAGGGCTTTGGACAGCCCAAGCTCAGCCCAGCAGGGTAGGCCTGGAGCAACAGCCTGGATTCAGGGACACCACGACAGCCTGACAGGTTAGTGCACACAGGCACGTTGGACGTAGGGACAGGGACACATACACAGGGATACATGGATACACAGACTTGCGTAAGGACAGATACCTGGACACCCACATCTATGTGTGATACATGTACTCACACAAAGACAAGCAGGCACAGGTATACATGGGCACACGGACACCCATGGACACACTGTCACAAGGACACTGATGGAGATGGATAGAGACAGACACAAATACCCATGGACACACCCAGACAGAGGGACACAGACATGCATATGGCCACAGGCACAGGACATGGATGCAAAAATGGGGATACAGACACAAGGAGACATGCACACAGACGCAGGCTTCAACAGCGACACATGGACACAGACACACACAAAGACAGGAAGTGACATGATCATAGAGACACAGACAGGTGTGGGCACAGACACGCAGGGACAGAGACAAACACAGATGGAAACGGGCAAACAGGACATACGGACATAGCCACAGACACACTGACACGTGGACAGACACAGATGGATACAGATGCAGACAGATGGAGACACACAGGAACACATGGATGCAGACACGGGCATATGGATGTGGACACACACACACACACAAATGGACATGGACAGAAGCAAACATGGACACACACAGGGATGCAGACACACTGACGGGCACAGACATGGACACAGACATACACCTCAACACACACACCCCCCTGAATGTGAACATATGGATACATGCATGGACACAGAGACACATAACAGATACACAGAGACACATGGAAACAGACACAGGCAGAGAGACATAGATGCAGACACAGATACACAAGCACACACGTGCAGATAGATAAATGAACACAGACATGGATGCAGGCAGACAGACTGACACATGGACATACAGATGCACACACAGACACACGCACACAGGCAGAAATGTGGACCACAGACGCACGCATGGACACAGGATATGGATACACAAATGGGGACATTGACACACACAGACACATGAGGATAGAGGCCATGGACAGACACACACACAGGCTTGGATGCAGACAGATGGACACAGAGACACGTACAAACACAGACAGACATGTGGACCCTGGACAGATACGCACAGGGACACACAGGACACAGGACATGGACACATATACCGATGAGGATGCAGGTTTGCAGACATACAGATATAAGCAGACACATTGATACAGACACACTGACAGAGGCAAACAGACACACACTGACAGACACAGGCATGGACACAGATGCAAATACAGACGCACACACAAACATAGTCACTCAGGCAGACATGGACACAGGCAGACACATGTTCCTAGGCAGCAGCACAGAGGCATGCAGACATGCACACACCTGGACATGGGGACACAGGAGGCAGAGACACATGGTTGCAGACATGGACATACACCCAGGGACAGGCACACAGAAATACATATGGACACACATGGCTGGACACAGAAAGACAGATGGACACACAGACTCCCACCAGAACGTGAACATAGACACACACACACACCTGGATGCACAAAGACACCTGGACATGGACACACATGGACAGAAACACCTAACCCATGACACCTACCCACGGACAGTTACAGACAGATGGACACCCAGACATACACAGACTCACACACAGAAACACAAACATTGACAGACACACATAGACACAGATGGATACAGAGACAGAGGGACACACACGCAACCCCCACGCCCTTCCATTACAGCCACATGCACACATTCAGGGACATGGGCATACAAAGGCACTTCTGGACAGGAGGACAGACAAACATGGACACACACACAAAGGTTCACAAAGGCTCATGCACGGGGACACAGACACATGAACATACAGAAACAGACAGTTACATGGACGTGCACGCAGGAATAGATTGACATGTGACACTCTCACGGACACAAACGGGGAGCCAAAGGCTGAAACAGACAGACACCCAGATGTGTACAGATGCACATAGACACACCCACATATGGACACAAGATACACACAGCACACCAAGACACACACCTGGTCACAGGGACACAGAGACAGACAAACATACATGGATATACATATACAGACTCCTGGACATAGAGACATATGGACACACACATGGATAAACACAGACATACATGGACACGTGTGGAGAGAGACTCACCTAAATGCATAAACTGGGATGCATGGACACACAGTATCTCTGACACAGGGACAGATGGAGACACAGAAATGCACACATCAACAAACACAGACTCACAGTCCACACATGGACACATTGGCAGATCTACATGGACACACAGAGACATAAACAGATAGGCACAGATGGACACACACACGGACTCACACAAGGGGACACACATACACAGACGTACATGGACAGAGGGATGCACAAACAAAAAGACATACATGGACACAGATGGGCATACAGACACCTGGACCCACGGACACATGTACTCAGATACCCAGACAGATAGGGAGACACAGGGACACCTACAGACAGACATAGACCTAGATGCAGACTTTGACACACACAGGTACACACATCCTGACCCAGACACACAGATGTGGACACACATGAACACAAAAACACATACATAAACATGGACAGACAGAGACACCCATACACAGACACACAGACACATACACGTGCAAGGACACACACACGGACACAGAGGGATGTATGGACTCAAACGTCAACACTCACTGACAAACAGACATGGACTCAGCTGTGTCTGGCACTGGGTCTTCAAGGGCAGAGCTGGGGTCCTTGAGGTGTCTTTCCTCCTGCCAGGCTTTCCATTGTTCCCAAGCCCTGGGCTTGGGAACAAATGCCCTGGCTACACTGACTGAGTTCCCCAGGCCACCTCCTTGCAGAACCCAGAGCTGCAGCGGCAGCCTGACCTCCCAGAACTCACCCGTTTGACTGTCTGCACCACTTCTTGAATGTGGGAGTTGTTAATTTCTTTCTTCAACCTTTAAAGAAAATTATAAACCCCAGTAAAATCCAGCTGTTCTGCTTCCATAAAAATCCATTTGTCAGTACCGATCAGTGCCATACTGATCAACAGGTGTGGTTACATTCCCACACTGTCCTGCCACAGGGAGAAGCTGCTGTAATTTTAGGAAGGACAAATAAAACACCACTCAAATTTTCCTGAGCCATAAGGCAAATAACTGGATGCAAAATTCTACTTTTTCGGCTTCCAAGTCAGCAGGAGACCCTGCCTCCTGCACAGAGCCCAGGAACATCCACTCCCGCACCTCTCCTGAGCAGCCTTGTCACTGGTATTCTTCAGCATGGCCTGGACCCGCTCCACTCTCTTTGCCTCCATCCGCTTCTTAATGTCTTTAATGTTGCTGTGGAGAGAAGAGAGGAGATACAGGCCTGGTTAGCAGCCCCAGACAGCAGAGCAGTCCGCCATCCACTGCTCTCTGGAGCGCTCCGCTGTCCAGAAACAACAAAGGTGGGAGACTGTGCAGCAGGAGGCCTGGAGTCTTAAGGATGTTTTAAGTCCTGAGTCAAGATGTGTCCTGTCCCAGCAGTGGAGGCAGCACGTGCTAAAGGCAACTGTAAGAAAGAACAAGTGTATGGGAAGTTTTCCCTCCTCCACCTTCCCAGTTTCCAGTCTGTCCTCTAGTATCTATGCACATACCATGTTCCGTGATGTCACTCATACTTTGGAGCTCACATCTACTTTTGGATTTCACAGCTCTTTGCCGTGAGAGGACCAGGACTTAATTTATACACAATGGGACACAGGCACCCCAGACATTCAGTAGATGTCCCACCCTTCTTTCCAATGAGAAACAGTGAGCAATCACTTCTTGCATCCTGACCCTTCATGATTAACACATTCCTGTCACATTCCTTCAAACATCTATTCTCCTAGCTGTCCCATTTAATTCCTTTTTGTGCATAAATTCCTCCTCAAAAGAAGGCTGTTCTTGCTCTTAAAAAGACTTTTTTTTTGTTTGAGATGGCATACTCAGAAGGGGACAGCTCTGCGCAGATGGATCCAGTGGCACAACACTCACTAAATCTCTTTTTTTTTTCCTTGTACAATTCCCAAAATCCTGTTTGCCACTTTGGCCACTGCAGAGCTGGGAATGAAGAGCATCCACAGCAGCTGAAGATCTCTTACCTGAGTGCCAACACCAGTGCACAGCTGGGCTATAGCCAGGGTTTTCCATTCAGGTTATTTTATATTTATTCCTGCTGACCTGAACTGCCATTTCATTGCCTGTTGCTCCAGATTTTGAAATCTTTCTGGAGCTTCTCCCAGCCAGGGAGATGTGACTGTACTAATGACATCCTACTGTCAGCTAACCATTACCTGGCTACTCACCTATTTCCTTAGACTTGCCTGAATATGCTGAATAGCTGAGTAAAGAGACTCTGGCTTGGGACAGGACACAAAAAGAGGGAGTTTTATCTGAATTTGCAACTAAAGACTGAGACAGGATTTAATAGGAAGTAGGAATCAGTGAGGATTTTAGCTTCAGGACAAAATTCTTTCAAGAACAAATGGATACATGTCTGGCTAGAAACCAGTCAATTGATTCTGACAGTTTGTTTAAATACTGGAGCCGAGATGCTCAATTCACTTAGAAGATGGAGTGGATCAGTCCCTGGAAGGGAGTATTGTGAGGTCCTGACTGCAAGAGACAGAGGTAGCAGCCTCTGTGGTCCTATGCAGATGGAACATTGTATCCTGCTTGGTGCCTCCTGGCAGGAACACTGTTCTGGGGATCACAAGAAGCACCTGCTGTCTGTACTACCATGTGAGATCCCGTGTCACATCCCCCTGCCTCAATTTCTCACCAAAGGAAAAGAAAATCTCCTCTTCTTCATCCTCACTCCCTGGCTGCAAAGCAGAGCTTAGAGATCCAGCAGAAAGTGCTGCCTTGGAGCAGAACCAGGCGTTATTTGTGATTCCACTGCTGTATTTACCTTTCCGACGTTTCCCTCAGCATCCGCAGCTCAGCTGCCTGCTTCTCCTTGGCCAGCTCCAGGATCCTGGAAACTTGCTGTTTAAGGGATGAACACAAGACAAAAGGGAACAAAGCAGGATGAGACACTGCACCCAATCTGTATCAAATTGCACCCAAGTCAGCTGTACACCTCCCCACAATGAATTCCAAGAGCAACAAATTCCGAATCCCCAAGGCTCGGGGCAGATGCTGGCACAGGAGTGAGCTCAGCTGTGCACACAGGCCCCACTGGGCCAGTGGACTGACACTTGTGAGACAGGAAGGTTTCATCCCTGGCTCCTCTCCCAGGTAAGAAACCTGATTCTCAGGTGAGCCCGTGCCCAAGTGTTATTTTCCCCTTAGGGTTGCACACAGCTTGTAAGAGGTGTGTGCAAGCCTAAGGTGCACCAGGGAACTGAAAGTTTAAGATCTATCAGTGCAAATTCCTTCAGAAAGCACTCATGAGAAAAGGCCTTCCAAGTTTGGAATCATTCCCCTTTCACTGGAACAGACAGCATATGCTGGATTTACCACCACCATCCCATGGCCTGCACTCTGTCCCCAGGTAGCACCATGGCTCCTTCTGACCTTGGCTGAGCTCAGTCTGCAGGACTCCCCTCACCTGGACTCTGACTTCCACCAAGTCAAACACGCTCTGATGGTGCCACTGGTGAACCCTCAGCCCACCTCCACGTCACCCCAGCTCCGAGGCTCCCGGAGAGGTGGCACCTGGCAAGGTGTGAAGCCACTAAACACCACATTAACTCCACACTAAGGCATCAGAAGAACTGTAGCAGATGGAGCCTGATGTGCTCCAGGGCAATGCTACTCTTTTTAAAAAAAAACAGCAGACATATAAAAATGTTTCTGCAGGATTTTTAGGGCTTCTAAACAAATAAGCTTTTATGTTTTCACTCTCAGTTCATGGACCTGACAATGCATGTGTCAGGTGTGTTCTGGGCCCACATTCCCAAGCTCAGTTTAGTGAGTGACTTGGGATTTTTTGGGGTGTCCCAGGATACGTTTTCAGGTGATACTCGCAGTGCTCACCTCGGTAGCATGCTGCTCTTTCTTAGTTCGGATCCGACTGTGGTGCTCCTCCCCAAGGTGGATGAGGTCCATCTCCAACCTCTCCCCCAGCTCCACGAGCCAATGGCAGTCGATGCCATCTGCTGCTTTTACAGGATTTTCACTGGTATCAGCATCACTTGGGGTCACACTCCTGCAGAACAAAACTGGGGGCTCTGCTGCTGCTTCTTGCCATGCCAGTACAGTCCCAACCTTCCCACCCACCCTCAGTGGGAACAACCCAGGGACATGCAGATGCCTGCACTGCTCCATCTTCCTGCAGAGAAGGGGAGCCCATGTGTCCCTGAGGATCCTTGTTGTGGTTTGGGAAGGTGACCCCCAGGCTATGGTTACCTCTTCTTCTGGGTTTTCCTTGTGCGTATTGTCCTTTTCTTGCCCCCAGGGCAGGCCAGCTCTGAAAAGAGTGCAGAGTATTTCTGCAGCAGCTCCTCCCTCTGTTTGCTTCCCTTCCGCTCCAGCTCCCTCAGTTCCTTCTCCTGCCTCTTCAGCAGCTTCAGGAAGCGCTTCTTCTGCTGCAGCTCAGCAAGGCTGATTGTGTCAGGCTCTGAAACACAAAATAAAAAGGCTGAACGGGGCCAGCTGCTTCCCAAGACGCGGAGTGGGGAAACTGGAGCATACAGCTCCAACACATGTCCCTCCATCACTACATCCAAAGCAGAGCCCCCTCTGCTTCACACCTTGGGCTGCCTCTCCCCAGGTACATATTCTGTCCTGGCAAACACTTCTCTTTAGGAATAACTTCTAAGAAAGCAATGTGCAGAACAGTTATTTGCCAACATATCCTGAATGAAACAGGTCTCCTCTTGTGCCTTAAGTACAGTTTTGAGGCACAATTAGGCCCCGTGTTTGCAGGACTTGGCATCACACTGCATTCGGGCAGCCAGAAGCAGGTGAACAACACGTTGCACTGGGAGTGCAGGTGTGCTGAAGGAAACCTGTCCTTGAGCTCCAAGATTCCTGGGATTTGTCTTTAGTACTGGCTCCACCAGGCAGGTTTGGGACATGCCTTTTTAATTTGGAAATGTAAGATCAGGCAGGGCCTCAGCCCAGGTGACCAGCATGAGGAGTTACCTGCCATCTGCATTACTTCTAACACGGCTTCATCCTTGGTGAACACTGCTGCTCCTGAAATCCCAAAAGAAATTCCTGTTAATGTCCCATCTTGGATATCCAGGTTAGAAATGGACAGAAGAGAGCTCAGCAGAACACAGCTCGTGTGAAGGATGTTTGTGTTAGTACAGAAGAATTAATTAAGCTGCCAATATGCTTAAACACTTGGAAACTTACCTGTGGACCCATTAGAGGGAGGAATGCTGGGTTTCCCAGTGGGGCCTGGCACCCCATTAGTCTCTGCAAATGAGATGTTTGTTTGCATGCCAGGCCTCTAAAACAAAGATCAGAGGTAAATGAAAACTCCATTATTTCAGGCTGAATTCATGGAAGGTGCTCTAGATAACAGCCTGGAAAAACTCACCTCCCCTGAGGTATCCTTGAGCTTCGCCAAGCGCTTGTCCTGAAGGTTGAAGAACTTGATGGGGTTGGAGAGGGCAATAGTGAGATCTGGAAAGAGAGAGCAGGGCTTGGCTTGAATAGCAAACAACCCATGGACTCATATTCCCTGCCCAGCACAGGACACTGTGAAGAATGAATAGTTTGTGTTCTCTGCTTGTAACCAAAGTGTCCCTGACAGTAAAAGGAAGGGAACCTCCTTCACCTCAGTCCCAGTCCAAGGCCATGGCTCACAACTGATGTTCAGGGCAGCTCTGTGATTTTGGGAACTCTGCTCCCAAAAGCCAGGGCCAGGTTAAGACTTTTCCCACCTGCACAGCTGCCTGCTCCAATTCCAACCCAGTGTTGCATAAACCCCATCTTTTTTAATAAAAATGTGATAAATCAAATTTCTCAGGATTTCCCCAGGGAATAAAGTTAATTTCTATGAACAAAGGGGAGGAGAGAGCAAACATGAGAAGTATTCACAAGAGCTCCTGTGGCTGATGCTGTTACACTCTGGGTTTGGTCATGACTGTTAATTCCTGTGGTGAGGCTTCTGTCACATCCCACTCTGACCCTTCTTAAAGGAAGGTCCCCATATCTCAGTACCAGCAAGAACCTCCCTTCCAACAAGGAAGAGCATCACTCCTAAAACCTCCCTAAACCCCCTGCTCTCTGCAACCCCTGGGAGATGTCACCTATTCCCTCAAGGGAACCTCTCCCTGCCTCTAAACAACAGTAGGGCTGAGCCATTCCACACTGGAGCCTGATACACCTGCACTGCACCTCAGGTGGGAACCAGGCCCAGCTGCAGTGGGAGCCTCCATGCACTTCCCAAGGCAGCGAGGCTGTGACAGGACACTGGCATGCACTCAAGTCCCACCCTGACAAGGAACTGAGGGTGCAGCAGGAAAGCACTTCCCAGGCTGGAAAAATGCTTCTGAATCAGAGTTTGGAGGAGGCCAGAAGCGCTCCCTGCACATTCCAGTGCTCCCTACCTGCCCAAGCATCCGGCACGTAGTCCTTGATCTCCAGGAACACGAAGAGGGCGGGCATGGTGAGCGGCATGTTGCTCTCGCTGCGCAGGCACACGTGGTGGTAGCCTGGGGCAGAGAGGGGAGGGAGCTGAGCTGGCAGCATCCTGTCCCTCCCTGTGTCTGCTCCAGCAGCCCCAGGCCCTCTTTACAGGAGGGCATGGTGACTATATCATGGGATAAAGCCAAGGCTATAACAAGATAGATTTGAAGGTTCCACTGCTTGTGGGCATGGAGATTAAGGAGCAAAGTATGCAGCTGTTTGTATCATCTCTATGACTCCCACTGGACAGGTCTCAAGGGCACAAAAGCTGAAGGAATTTCCACTGATTTACCTGGATGCATTGCGATGATGGGAATGATACGCTGGCCAATGAACTTCCCTCCTTCTTCCCAAGCCACCATTTTAAGAGACGCCAACTCAGGCATCATGATCTAAGGGAAAAGCAGAGTAAGGCACCAGTGTCCTCACCTCTAACTCCCGATAGCAGCATCCTCCTCCTTCCAACCAAACAACTCCATCTCTTCCAGGATGGCACTGCCTATTTCTGCATCTTGTAATTTAAGGGCACAGTTTATCATAGACATCATAGCTGAATGCCCAGAAACTCCACCAAACTCAGGCTTCCCATCCTGCACAGGGTCACAGGTTACCTAAAGACAAAAAAACCCTCCAAACCACTGCTTCTAGGAAAAACACACTGGAGAATGGAATGATCTGAGATGGATAATTTAGCAAATATGGTTACATTGCTAATAGAGACTTTAGACTCCCTCCTTCCCTGTATTCTTGTGCCATAAAATGAACTCAAAATTATTCTGCCAGGAGTGAAGCCTCGGAGCAAAAGGGGGATATTTCAGCCAAGCAGGCTGAAAATATCTGTAGCTTCATACTGTGCCTGACAGATGAATTGTATAATGTGTACTTGACTTAACTTCCCAGTGCCCTGCAGCTGGATTGGTGATCACTGAATTCCTGGGGAGAGACAGGGCAGCTTTCCATGTCCTAGCACAGCTGAAAACTGCTCCAGTTTGTTTCTTATTGACAGTTTAGACACAGAAATTCAGTTCCTTTCTGGTGCTGGAAGTTTTCCAAACTGATCAGTCTGAAGAGGGCATCACAGAGGGGAGACTTTGGATGCCTGTTATTTCCAGAACCATTCCCAGCTATCCCTTGTCTGTTCTGGGAAATATTGATGCAGAGTTGTTTTGGATATTGTTGTTAGGATATTACCTGAGAGTGTCCAGAGCCAGGCCTGAGGTCTCCAGAGGGGAGTCCCTTCTGCCGGCACTGACATCTCTCCCAAGGCAGTGCTCATGGCCATCAGGAGCTTTAAGGATTCTCTGTCTAAATTACTATCAAATGTTCTCACCTTTTCAAAAACAAAAGCCTCCTCTTTCCACACAGGGTTAATGGAGTTGGCCGTGGAGGTCAGTTTTGTTCTGTGTTTGCGTTTGGCATCCCTTGGCAGTCCAAGGAGCTCCACTTCCACATAGGTCCTCACACTTCGGTCCGAGAGGAACTGACCAGAGAGTACCTGTGAATGACACAGAGTTAGCAACTGCTGAGAAGAATAAAACAGAGCGACCCACCCATTCCTTCACTCCAAAGTCGCTCTCCCACCCCAAAACAGCTTTTCTGCTCCAGCTCTTCTTTTACCTCCACCCCTATTTCTTGCTTCAGCACTTTCCTCTCTCCCCAGTAGCACAGCCTTGACTGCCTCTGCACGGCAGATGCTCATTTTCCATTTTCATGTGATTATGATTAATTTAAAACAGCAACAAGCCTGGGAGTTGCCACAGTAACGCTTTCCCCCAGACTCCACAGGTTCCACGTGGCACTGAGAGTCCCCCTGGGTGACACAGGACAGGGTCCCCAGGCTGTACTTGCCGTGACACAGACAGTAGTGGCCACCAGCCCGTCGATGTGGTCCACGGAGAAGGGGTCAAACTGCTTGTCGGGGCGCCGCATGAACTCGTGCTTGAGCAGGTACCCACACTGCCCATTGAACTCGAACAGGGCCATGTTCTGCTGCATGGGGACATCTGAGAGCACAGCAACACCGTGAGACAGAGCTGGGAGGGACAGGCAGCCTGTGTGCTATGACAGAGCTGAAAGCTGCCGGAAGCTTGCAGCCCCTGCCAGCCCATGGCTCCTAAAGCCATCTTGAAAACTAATTAAGCCTCTCGGCACCCTACAGGGAAAAATATTACAGCAGCTGTTGTAAGGAAGGGAAGGGGTTTGCTTGCACTTGCACCTTAAGTTATGAGCAGAACTAAATTAAAACCTGCTTTAAGCAGCACCTGCTGTTTTTGGGTGGGAATAAGTAGCTACCTAAGCCCCTCTGCTCCTTCCCCCTTTCATTTTGGGCCTACTCTGAGTCCATCTTCTGTCTGACACTTCTGAGGACACTGCCTGGTGGTTGCTGCACCTGCCTGCACTGTCATCCTCTTCAGAACCAACCTTGCACTCACTCCCTTTTGTCTCCCATGCTCGAAAGATAACACAGCACTCTGAGAAAGGAAGAGAGGTAAGGTACAGCTTTCTCTCATGGCTTTTCTTTCCTTCTTATGCTGGTTGTGCAGCAATGAAAGGCCCTACCTCCCTGGTCAGGTCAAAATCCTGGAAATAATGGCACAGACAGGTTAGTGCTGTGGCCAGATGGAGCTCTTCCTCTGCCTTGTAGAGGTAGCAACCTGGGGGATGGGAGCTGCAGGTGCCTTCATGGATATGATTCGGTGTGACATCGTGGAACAGGACAGCCAGGGACAGGGACAGTGCCCGGACACAGGGTGACAGCAGTCCCTGTGTGTGCATGTGTGTGTGTGCCAGGTCTGTGCTGGGCATGGAAAAGTGCTGTTGGTCTGTGGGAGATCAAATCAGAGGAGAACAGCTCTTTGGGAAAAGGCACATGGAATAATGACCAGGGAAACGGCAGAAAAGGAAGAGATGGGGACCAGGAGCACCCAGGGACCAGCAGCAACTGACCTAACAGGCTCGGAGGCTGGAGCACACCCCGACACTCACCCATGGTCTGGAAGTTGAGTGCCACCATCTGACAGCCAACATTCCAGAACATCTGGGGCTGGTAATTGGAGGAGTCCATCCGGGTGCCTTTGGGGTAAATGCGACTCATCTGCCACTTGTTGTATCTACAGGCTCTATAGGAAACAATGCTCCTCCTTTGCCCTGGGGCCAGGCCACATATTCCCACTATAAAAACTGTTGGAGCTCTGCTACCAAATGCTCAGAGCCTTCCAGACAAGACCCCAGGGAGGCTCAGGCTCCTTGTCCATACACTTTTCACTTAAGGACAAGCATCTGGCAGTGTTGACATTGGCTACAGCAGGATGCATCCTGTCAAGGATCTCCCTCACAGTCCAAGCACCCAGCGGCACTGGAAAAGGGCTACCAAAAGGATACTCTACAAACTGCATGGGGAACTTGCTCAGGAGATCACAAGCCTTCATCTCGGTGAAGGAAGAGATGACGTAACTCCGGTTCTTCTCTAGAAACAGGAGATTGCATTTAGGAGCAAGGCACACCCAGTCCCGGTTCTGCATGGGGGACAGACAGAGCCAGGAAGCACAAATCGTGCCAGATTCCAAAGGGACTGAGCCTGACTTACTGGCAGAGACCTCGAAGGAGTTGAATTTAATGGGCTGTATGTAGTTAACCAGGCTGGACATCTCCTCATACGCTGTCACTTCCAGGCCAGCTGTGCCCTGAGCAGAAAACAATCCAAAAGGAAAGAAAGAGGTGAAGAGACCTTCCCTGAGATGAAACAAACTGATGAAACAAACCAGAGTGCTCAGTTTCTCTGGCTTCCCAGTTCTGCATGTTGGGCAGGGGCACAGAATCTCCAGGCAGCTGAGCAAAAATGGAATCAAGGCACATGGAGAGGTTCCAGGAAGGATGTACAAAGCCCAGGATCTCTTTGACCCCTAAGAACATGGAGTCTGAGACAAGCGGTGGATATTGTTTTTCCTTCTCTCCAAAGGATACCAGGGAGATGGAAATGGGAAATAGACATTTTATTCAAGGAAGTGCTGATCTCCTCCCTCCCCCTTCAGCAGCAGCAGCAGCACTTTCAGTTACAGCTTCTCAGACCAGGGCTGAGCCTCTACAAAACCCCCAAGGCAAACAGTTATCTCCAAATCATGCAGCATCAGCAGTAACTCCTCTGCCACATTCTTTATGCTTACAACAAATTTTCTCTTCTTCAGTTTCTCCTGCAAAAGTTGTGTGGGGGATGGAAAGCCTCTTGAAAGGTTCATTACCCTTCGCACTTCGGGTTCATTTCTCTTCAATAGGGTGAGGCCCCAAAGAAAAACGGAAGCCAGCAAAAGTCCAAACAGAAAAGAAAAAGAGCCAACAGTGAAAGTACCTCATCTGACTGCATCTTTTTTATTTCCTCTTCATCCAGGTTTCTGAGCTGTTCATCCTCTTCCTCTGGCTCCTCTTCAGCCACATCACCTGCCCAGACTAAGCACACAGGCCCTCATGAGTGGGTATGGATCAAGAGGACACACACAGGACCCTGCAGGCTGCTGGCAGTGGAGGGCTCTGCCAAACCTCACCACCAAGTAATGCTGGAACACTGAGGGGAAGAATCCCACAATTTTATTGGCCAAATCCAAATATGAACTGGTACACTGAGAACCAGCACACCCAAGAGGCCAAACCATTCCTGCTACAGGCTCCTCTTACACCCAGGAGTGACAATCACTAGGCTGTTTCCCCTCCAAGGTCAAACATTTTTGTGGGAATAAACGCCCATTTCCAGGTGTTCTGCAGTGGTGCTCACCTTGTCCTCACACGACTTCATGTGCTCTTACCATGACAGGGACTGTTCTACCACAGGGGCCTTGAGCCCAAGAGGTGACAGGAAGGGAGGAGAGAGGGGCTGAATGTTTCATGAACCTCCAGGACCCTCATAGTGAAGAACTAGACTGTAGTGAATTTGTGGTTATCAGAGAGCTACAAGCAGTAACAAAGTCCCCTTCCCTCAACCCAAAAGCCAGAGTGTATCAGTGGATCACTAAGGGATGATAGGCAGGTTGTAAATGTTTGTCTCTTTTGGTTGGATTAAGTCTTCAAAGTATTCTGAAAATTTCTTTTCAAGTTTTCTGTTGCTGCTTGGGATAACTGATTTAATGACTAGTGCTGTCCTGCCCCAAGCTCATATTGGGTGATGTAGAAGGCTTTGCCCATCACTTTTATTACTCCCCTTTCCCTTCAGACATACCAGTATCTTCAGCATCCACAGAGGTTGGCTGTTCAGTGGTTTCTGGTTCCACATTCCTCCCTTTCTTCAAAGAGTTTTCCCTCTTCCCAGTCATAGATTGGTTCTTTTTGTTTTTAATCAAGATTTTCCTTAAGAGATCATTAGGACTTGGCAGAGGAACTCCTGGCTTCAGCTGCAACAGATAAACTTCATCACAGAATTCAAACACTCACCTCTCCTGTCCCCCTGGCCAATTGCCAGTGCACAGACATCTCTCACCCGCTATACTCCCGATTTCCTCTATCTGCCAGCATATCCCACTAGATTAATGCAGATTTTCCCTAAGATTTCACCTGTGGTTTCAGACCAGCATTTTGCACCTCTCAGGCTCTGCCTTGCTGCCTACCACCCATCCTGCTAAAAAAACACCTACACGGCCTGAAGGCATCCGCATACCTCTAGCTTCCCATTCCACCTACTTCTCTCATTATATCCCAAATCCTCAGTCCCTCATCAGTACTCAGGGCAGATTTAAACACTGCCTGCAGCAGATTTAAAAAAGATCCCAGAGGAGGTGGCTCAAGATGAGGACATGTGACAGACTGCGCAGACAGCAAAGGGCTGTTAATAGCTTAGCTGATCTCTTGAACTGTTCCCTCCCTCATCCCTCTGTTCCTATTGCCTGGACATAGGGCTGGACAGTGGGCAGCTGCTGTTGGCTCACTGCTTCTTCCCAGCTCTTTTTTGGATCTCAGTGCTTTCAAACAAATGCTTGGGCCAGGTGCTTCAGCTGTCCCTTCTCTGTGCACCCCAAGGACCTGCCTTATGCCCTGCAGAACACAGGTCCTGCTCAGATGTTTAAAACCATGTCCCCTGGCAAGGCAGTTGTGGCACCAATGGTGCCACTGGACCCACCTACAGAAATACCTGTTGTACAGGTAAGATAAAGACTGGGGCCAGGCAGATGGGAGCTTTCCTCAGTTATTCCAAGCATGCGACACTTGTGCACCTGCCCCTCTATGTCTGGAAGGGAACATTTCCAGGTTAGAAGCAGGATTAGGCCTTTGCTCCTGTTCCCAAGTGCTGGCAGACAGAGGGACCAGTGCTGTGTACAGAACACACCTGGTACCCTCAGTACACCCTGGCTACCCAGAGCCCCTCAGGTGTCAGAGTGCTAAACAAGAAAACCTCTGTGACAGTCTTCCACCCATGCCTATGAACCAGGATCCATGTCCATGGCGTTGTGCCTTTTGTGGCACCTCCCAGCACCAGGAGTGACCAAGTTTTCCAGAAAGGCCTTCCCAGTGGCCTCCTGCCCCTCGTACCGGGTATTTCTCCAGTGGCTCTGTCAGCAGCATGTCTCCAAAAATGGTTCGGCAGTACTCAGCCATCTTGGCCTGCTGCTTGGGCCTAAGAGAGATCAGGCAGGAGTGAAGAGGAAAGCAAATGCCCAAATCCAGAGTTTGGCATGAACAAAATATTGAGATCCATGTCCTCTACCCAGGAAACCATCTCAGCTATGCAGATGTTAAGGTCCCATTCCCAAGCCAACTCCCATGTTCATACTCTGCAGCCCCAAGGTAAAAGGCTGCACAGCTGTGATCACCCCTCTCTGCAGGTTAAGGCTCATTTTTAAGCTCTAACCCACCTTCAGTTGTTTCAGAAACCTCAGTTAATGCTTCACTTCAGCTCGGCTTAAAACCCAGCAGCCCTTGCCTGTGTAATTTTCTGCTCCAGACACAGCAGACAATTCTCCCAACCACCAAATACTCACGAGTCCACATGGTTCTCAAAGGACAGGATCACAGGGTACGGAGATGTTTTAAAAGCACTTTCTGCAATGGCTTCGATGGCATCCTGAAGGAGAGGCCATGGTCAGAGAAAAGCTCAGCACTCATTAGTAACAGACACACAGCTGACCTCCCACTGAACAGACTCCGAAATTGTCTCTCAGGAGCTCCTTTTAAAGTCACTAAACTTCTCCCAGTAAGAAGATGAGAAGTGTCATCTTTTTCACAACTACCCAGATTTCCAGCTCCAGAGGATCCATGCTGAGCTAAACTCAACAGCTTGTGCCAAAATGAAGCTGAAGATGCAAGAAGGTGAGTTTTTGGTTTTGCTGCATAGGTCAGTGTACACATCACTGCATGTGAGAGCACCTGGCCAGAGGGACAAACCGCTGTCCCAAGCACCTTGAACTGGCACAGAATGGTGTGTGCAGAACCAGATTAAACCACTGTAGATTCTATCCATACTTACCTCTGAACCTGCCCAATTTTCTATCATTTCTGCTGCTTATAAATCCTTTTGCCTGGCAGCAGAGAGAGCTGGAGTGTTCAGTCACCAGCTGTGCTGACATTTCAAATGCAAATACCATAGAAACCTTCTCAGCATTAATGATGTAAGAAAAAATAATAACGTTTTCCCCAAGCGCCTGTTAAACTGCCACAAACTTTCCATTATTTTCCTTTCTGGTCCTACTAATTGGTAAAGAAGTGCCATTTGCTCCTTTGCAATTACAGTCCCCTGATCATCCCAAATCCTGGATGAGCCATGACCTCAGCACAGAGGGTGGCTGCTACAGCTGCTCCTCCATGGACCACTGGGAATCTGTCACAGAAGCCTCAAGGCTCTCAGGAGAAGCCTCAGACAATGCTGCTAAAAGGCCACAGGAATTGTAGTGGAAGAAAGGACTATGTGTTATGTAAAACCAAAACCAAGCACATGCTGTGTTAGCAGGTTATAATTTCCTTGAGGAATGGTCCCAGGCTTCAGCAGAACTCTGCAATTACAGCAGCTACAAATGCCATTATTTCTGTTCTATCTGCAGTGAACTGCTGTGCAAAAAGCAGCAGTGATACCACAGGGCTTTGAGTCTGAGGATGACAATACCTCTGACCTTAAGGACTGGTTTGGTTTGTTGTTTTTTTCTCCCCCTCACACATAAATATTTTAATAATAGTGAAGTGTGGGAATTGGGGGGAAGATACAGAAGAAAAATAAAGAGTTGGAAAAAATATCTAAAGCACCTCTACCTGTTGGCAGCAGCTGTGTAAAGGAGTGCAGAAAAAAAGTCAGTGTGATGCCTTTATTTGTAACTTGCAAGCTGTGGATAAATGCCCTGTACTGCCTGGCTTTGTGCTGTGCTTCTGAAGCCTGGGAGCTGAATCCTCAGGGAAGCCAGCTGCTCCACAAAACACATTCCAACATTCAGGTCATTAGGAAGGAATTGAACCCTCTTCTTCCAAAAGCCTCCACTTGAGGCTGTCAGCCATAGAAACCTGCTGCAGACCAGAAGATAAACTCATTTTAACTGTGTGTTTTCTAAAAGTCTGTTTGCTCCTCGGATGTGCTGCTATCTATAAATCCACCAGCCTCATGCCACGTTCTGTGCATCCATCCTGTGATACAGCCCTGTGTATGCACACACCTCTGCTTGGCCATCTCTCCATGGCTTCTGCCTGACTTCCCACATTTCCCTCATTCATTCACCCATCCATCTTCATCCAGCTGTCAACCTCTCTGCTACTCCTCCCATTCCAAAAACGTACAAAATCCAACCTAGTGCTTATCTGTTCACTTTTCCTTCTGCCCATACATTCGTTCCCCTGTCACCTCGCCATCAATCTTTTCTCTCAAACATCTTTGTCCTCAGCCATCTGGCTCCCTGAGCAATCAGTCTAAAAGCAGGCAGGGGAAAGCATCCATGGAGAAAGCTCGTCCCTACCTTGAAGAGGATCTCAGTTGTCATGGTGAAGCCGTGGGTGATGATGGGCTCCTCGTCCGGGGGCCGGCCTTTCCAGCAGTCCAGCTCCACGCAGCGGCAGCCGGCCAGCAGCGTCTGGCGGTACATTTCAGGAGAGGACGTCCCAGAAAACTGCCCAGCTGCAGGAGAGAGGCTCAGCCTTAGCTACTCACATGGGACAGCTCCTGCACACACAGGGTCAACAGGGATCTCTGCCAGCCTTCAGCAGGTGGATGCAGCAGACTGATGAGATGTTTTCATTTGCAGGCCAACGCTGCTTCGTGTCACATGGCATTTAGAGTCAGCGCAGCCCTCAAAGCCCTCAGGGCACACATCTGCCGGCTGATTGTGTCCCTCCCCCAGCCCCGGGCGTGTCTGCCCCGGCACTGCCGTACCTGTCAGATAGGTGTTGTGTGAGGAATTGATGTAGTAGTGCGAGAGTGGCTGGCTCATGTCCTGGTACAGCATCAGCTTGTCCAGCACTATCAGGTTGTTCTCGGGGCCACAGAGGAACCAGACCATCCCCTCCGGGGAGAGCTGCCCTGCACAGCGAACAGAGCTGTTAATGAACCATTAGATGCCAAATAGAACAGTTCTGGCACCACTTTGGAAAGCAGAAAGAGTTGTGGGAACAACAGGGAGTTGTGGGAACCAGGCTGACTGCTCTCCTGAGAAGCAGGATGGCAGAGGGCACGAGATCTTCTTCTCTTTCATCCCACCTCTGTAGCAAGTGCTTTGGGCTGAACAAGACCCACCTCTCTGGATGTTAAACCCGCTGGGCTCATACTTCTCTATCAGGCTCTGCACCTGCTCGGGTTTGGCTGGTGGGAAGAGGATGTCATTGAGGCGGGTGTCGCGCTGCTTCTTGTTGATGAACTTTGCCAGGTGCTCTTTGGTCATGTAGGGCTTTGCTTTTAGATGGCTGCAGTGAGAGAATCACAGAGGGGCAGAAGTAAGGCCAGAAATCTTTTCACACAGGAGAGATTGATCCTCCCTCTGGGCCCAAATATTTCAGGGTCCTGTAACACAGTGAGGTCTCATCCATTTTATTCAGGCTGTGAGTAAAGGCATTAAATGATCTGGGATCCTGCCTTCCTAAGGCTTAAGGCAAGACAAACCACATGACATTAAATCCCCTCCTTCCTCTCTATCTTTTGCCACAAGAGACCAAGTTCTGGGCTGTGGCTTGAGGGAAACTTACTGTGAGGTGAATATCTCATCAATCTCAGGTCTTGGACACAGATTCATGAGGAACGTCTTGTACACTGTCTCGGGGAAGTCCTCAGGGTTGATGGCATCATTCTGAGAAAGCAATGAAGCCGTGTCAGGACCACAGCCCTGTGACAGCTCTTACCTGTCATGAGCACCCACAGCTCAGCACTTGGCTGTGACAACCCCAGTAAGTGACTGGAACTTCTGGAAGGGTGTTGCTGCTCCTTGTGCCACAGAGTGCAAGTGCTGGAGACACTTGCTGGAAGACAGTAAGAACTGAAGCCAGCAGGCCAGAGTTCAGGCCTGGGAGTGGTACGGTAAGGTAAGCAACTACAAGCATCTCAGCTGATGGTTTTTCACAGCCAAGGGTACCTCAGTCAGGGGAGGGAAAAAGATCCTTCTCAAGCTCACGAGACTTCTGGATACCCAGAAAAACCCTTACCTTGCCATTTGGCAGATGACAAGCATTTAATGCTTCTTCTACCCTCTTCTTGTCTGCAGGGAACATCTGAAAAATACTGAGCAGACAAGCAAACAAAATCACCATGGGGCAGGAGAGAGGTCGAGGGGCTGGGGCTACAGGCAGTGCAGGACATTCCAAATGCACAGCAAGGGAGACAGGGAAACAACTGTAAGCATGAACCTGTTGTATTTCTCTGGGGAATGGTTTTTCCCTAGGACCCCTGAAGCCTGTAACCATGTAGTTTTACCCTTCTTTCCTTTCTTGACCTAATTGGCTGAGATCCAGCCATCGCCCTGGACAGAAACCTCGATAAGGGCCTGTCCTCCCCTCTTTCTTCCTCTTGTCCTCCGGCTCTCCAAGGCTCCAGCCCTCTCTCCCTCCTTCTGGACCTCCCTTGCCCTCTGGGCCTCCTGCCCTCGTTTCCCCTCCTGGAATAAACGTTTTGGATCAACCCGGGGCGTAAGAGCCTCTTTTGGATCTTTTACCCTATCCCTGAAATATTCCCCCAAAGCCTCCCAAGAAACTGAGCTAGCCCCGGGGGGTTGCAAGAGATTTGTTTCATGAACCAGCAAAGACAGACAGTGTTTCTCCAGGGGAATACCTGAGGGATCAAGTGTGATAAACCTACACATGATTTTTTGGCTGCTGATTTAGAGCAGCAGTTCTGTATTTCTGCTATGGACTCTGTAAGAACCCTATCACTCAAAATCCCTCTCCTGTCGTTTTCTGTCCCTCTTAGAGGTGCTTCTATGGTACTGTGGAGAAATAACAACAAATGAACTTTCCTTCCTTTTAGAACATCCCTGTCAACAGCACTGTGATCTCCTCCACAGGTAAATCCAGCCTCAGTTCTGTTAAGCTTCTGGAATCACAGGTGCTCATAGCAGACAGGGGAACAAGGAGTGCCCTGAGCTGCCAGGTGGGAGTGCCTGGCAGGGGCTGGAGTAGCTCATGCAAACCCTGCCCTTTGCAAGGCAAAACTGCAGCAGCTTTGGTATGATTCCAAAGGGATTTACATATTTAAAGGAAAGGCAAATGCTCATGGAATTTTCAGAATTTTCAGGAGTTTTGAACGCCTTACATTTTACCTGCACCTGGAGATACTTAGTATTTTTATAAACCTTGTTCTTAATCTGGACTATTTCATGGTCTGCATTTTTACCATTCTGCAAGAAATGGGCACTGAGGAGAGGAACATCTTGTAACAGATATTTTTTCTAGCTTTTTTCAGAGGAATAAGCTCTGCAGCAACACTACCTTGCTTGCATTTTAAAGATTAATTCAAAGCACTTTTCCCTAGTGTGTTATGCATTACAGACCTACACATTTTTAACAGCCCTTTGATTAATATTCTGGTTTCTAACAATGAAATTCTGCTGGTTGGTGGTTTAGAAAACAAATAACAAAAAATGTCTAGTGATGAATAAAGCTCAGGCCTCCAGGAGCCCATTTAGTCAGCACAGCCCTAATCCAGCACAGCTCTGCCTTACAACACACCCTGGGGCCTGTGTTTATTTGGGGTGATTAGTGCTCACCTCTCGTGATACTGTAACACAGCACAGATCTAGAGCAGAGTGGTTCAGAACTTCTCAAATGCACTGTCTGCAGCTCCTCATTCTTAAAACAAAAGGTAATTTATGGACCCAAAAGGGAATTCAACATGGCAGCGCTGCCTTTTGTCATTTTACAAGCTAAATCAACACAGAGGAACCACAGGACCAGCCCTGGAGCAATCTTACTTGGGAAGACACTGAACAGCATAAAATCAATTCCAGATTCATGCCAAACAGTGCAGAGGAGAAGGGACAGGCTGGGCTTTGCTTCCCATTCTAATGGGAGCCCTACCTGATGCACAAGGCCAAGCTGGGGACAGGGAAGGACAAATCTTTTCTGCTCCTAACCCAGCACTAACACTAGCCCAGAGGCTGCTTCCCTCTCATGCACATCCAGAGCAAAGGCTGAGGGACGGAGGAAGTGGGGAAGGACTGGAGTGCTCACAGGGGGAGAAAGGAGACAAGAAAAGCAAGGGAGCCCTGATGCAGGTGAGCTGGGGAGTCCAGCAAAGAGCTCTCCAAATAGGGAACTCCTAAGTGCAGCAGGAGAACTTCCATGGCCTGGACACAGAGGGAAAGTTCTCTGCCTCTTAAGTGCAAGAAGAGCGGACAGCTGAAGCCACTGAGCAGCCATCCTCTCATCAACTGCTCTGTCTGTAGTCTGACTGAAGACACAAAGAAACAAATAGCCACACTCACTTCCGGACAGGAATCTTTCCCTCTTCATTCAGTTGCAACTTCAGCTTCACTAGACTGTGAAAAAAAAACCCAAATAAGATTACAAAAATGCACTTGTGCAATCTTAAGAGATCCTACTAAATGAGAAGAAAGGGAAAAACATGCAATTGGGAAAACAATCTAACAATGAACTGAATATCAGGGTCCTAGAGATCATCAGCTTAATCTTGGCATGACCCAGGCTTTGGTCTGGAGGCTACCAAGGGACCTGAATGCTTAGAAGTTTGGGGTTTTTTCCCCAGTACTGTCAGAAAGAGCAGGACATGTATGTTTCAGAGAAAAAGGACATGGATGTTTCAGAGAAAAAGGTTTCTCAGAAAGGACTTACATTTTCTCTAGGAAGGTGTAGCGGGGAGCATTGTACGTGAGGGGATTCCGGGCAATGGCCATAATATCCTCAGCCCAGTCCTGGAACAAACAGGGCAGAGGCAGTCGGGCAAACATGGAAAGGGTACAGAATCCTGGAATGCTTTGGGTTGGAGGGACCTCAAAGCCCCTCCAGTCCCACATTCTTCCATGGGCAGGGACACCTTTCACTATCCCAGGTTGCTCTAAGCCCTGTCCAACCTGACAGCGAACACTTCCAGGGATGGGATAGCCACAGCTTCTCTGGGCAACCAGTCCCAGGGCCCCCTACCCTCACAGGGAAGAAATTCTTCTTACACCCAATCAAAATCTACCCCCTTCCAGTTTAAAACTGTTACTCCTTATCCTGCCTGATAGTTCTGGGCTTTACTCTATCATCTTCCTCCTGCCTATAAACACTTTCCACTTCTCAGGTGCCCATTCATCCATACAAAACACATGAAAGACAACAATAACTGGTCTTCTACTGGTCCATCTCCATGCAGGTCAGAAACTTCTAGAACTCTGGAGATACCACACCTGACTGGAACATAAACCTGCTTGTTTATAACCTTGTCAGTAATGCTGAAAGGGCTCAGGAATGCTGTCTTCCCCTCTCCTTTCCTGCTCCCCACTGAATGCCCCAATCCCTTGTGGTTCCCAGTATTTCCATGACCTCAGGCCCCAATACCTTGCAAATATTCTCCTTGTAGGACACAAAGTTATGGAAAGTGAGGTCAACCATGTCAGGGCCAGATACAATAGTCAGGGTCTTCAGCAGGAAGGTGCTGTAAGGGTAATCCAAGTTAAAAACCTCTCGGAGCTTCAGGGACTGCAAAAGAAACAGAACAGATGGGAGTAACTGGAGAATGAGGGAAAACTACCCAAAAAGCCCAGGTCCCAATACACACATTGGCCTAAATTCACAGAAAGCATCTCAAGGGCTGCAAAACAGCTTAGTGCAATCTTCCTTTCCTTATTTTTTATCTTTATTCTGGAGTCTGCATTACTGGATCCTCCATGGGACAAACCACCATAAATAACACTCCTGCACACGTCTGAAAAAGTCAAAGCTGCTCTTAATGAAATTTCTTCTGAAACTTCAGGCTGAACTTGCAAACAAGCAGGGATGAGTTTGGCCTGCTTGTGCCAGAGCTGTGTAATCAGTTCACTTTATCAAAACACACTCCTAAAAATGTATTAGTGTGACACCCTTATGTATAACCTCCCTCCACAAGAAAGATGGTTTTTTGGGACCTCCTGTCACCCCAGAATTGGGATCTTCCCCTCCAAGCCCCATTTTCTGCTGCAGTTGGTTGCTACTAGTGTTTTTTTCCACAGCAATTCCAGTACCCTATGGCAGTGGCTCACCAGAGACTTGTTTTGCTAAGTGTAAGGCTCATCCGATTAGTGGTACTTGGATTGTAGCACCATATGAAAGTATTTAAAGAATCCTTTAAATTATTCAGCATTTTCTGCATTCCTATGCATGGTGTCACTAAGCCACGGTATCCAAGGTATCCCAGAGTTTTACTGATGGTGCTATTTTTAAAGGGAAGATAAAATTTCCATTCCTAGAATAAAGCAGAGCAATCCATTATCTGAAGTGCAGGACAAATCCCTGTCCAAGCAAACAGGGAGTTGTGAGAGCACCTGCTCTTTCAGAAACGGCAAAATCCACAGTCTGGCATTGTTAGAGCAGGTCAGACTTGGAAGTTACACTGGAGCTGGAATCTGAGTGCACCTTCAGGTTTCAGTCGGCATCATGTCACACACACAGCTGCATACACATTTTATTAGAAACGGCAGAAATTTTTAACTTCAATTTTCCTAATTTCTGGAGCATTTGCAATTTTGACACATCTGTAGCAAGCAGGCAACTTTAAGAAAAACAGGATGGGCTGGATTGTAACTCAGGATCATCTGACTGCTATCTCTTATTTTGGAAAAGCACCTCTCTGAAGGGGTAGCTCTGAAACCTGTTCGATCCCAGAACATTTGGAGGGAGGGAAGGGAAGGAATATGAGTTGCCTATTTTCTACAAGGGAATTTCTAAAATGGCTCCTTCTTGCCTTGTAAGCCATTTTCCTTCACAGAACTGAGCACCACCAAACACCCACATCTCCTTCCCACACTCGTGGCAACTTCTTGTTGGAGCTCAACTTCCCAGTGCCAGTGGCAAAGTGTTGGGATTTTAACTCCAAATTTAACTTCATCTTGCAAATGCACCAGTATTTGTTCAGCTCCAGGGCTGTGCAGGAGAGGAGGCCCAAACAATGGTGAATTTGTGCTGAACTCATTTCCTGCATTGTGCTCCAGGCTTCCTCCCTTCCCCCTTCTCTACACGCTGCTCCTCCAGCAGACATTCATCACCTGTTTTTCCCCCAGACCTCTCTGTCCCCCAGCAAGCCGAGCACTGTCACCCTTATCCAGGCACATCATGTCTTTTACACATCCAACACCCAGTGAAGATGTGGAGAGAGGACCAGAGACTGTGTGCAGAAGCTCTGAACCTGATGCCACATTGTGGCTCTTTCACAATCTGCACTCCTTAAGTGCCTTGTGCCACAGCTTCACTCTGGGATTACTCACTGTCACCTTGCAGGTAGCCATAAAGGAAAAATAGGAATTTTTCCTGCTGCATGAAAAGCAGGACACGCATATTAGCCACACAAATCAGAAGGGAAACACTCTTAGCAAATCTCCTTAAAAACCCCAGACAAGGAGAAAACAACCTACTAGCAGAGTGGCTGAAACATGGAGTCAGCTGGTGTTTCATGTCCCACCCTCCTGATTTCCCTAAAATCCTAAGCTGTACAGAGATCCATAGTCCAGAGAGAAGCAAATTCTCATGCAAATATGAACAGTCAGAGATAGACACGAGACAGAGAGGGATGGTCTTTCTCTGCTTGAAATAGGGCAGAGCCAACTGACAGCAGGACCTGTTGTGTTGTGCCCTGACAGAGCCTGTCTTGCAGCACTAGGGCAATAAATCTTCTCTTTTGGAGAAGAGAGTTCTTGTTTTGTTGCCAGAAGGGAAAAAGGAAGCCCCAAGATACTTCCGATGCCTTTGACTGCAGAGGTAACGCTCCTGTCCCCATTAGCCTTGCTGCTGCATGCTGCAGATAATGACTGTGGAATGGGGAGGGCCAGCCTCACCCTGTACCAAGCATCTCAGGGACACAGGCAGACAAAAATCCACACTGAAGCACTCTCAGCTCTCAGTCTCTCACCTAAAGGAACTGGAAAATGAAGCAGCTCAGATTCCCAGGCACAGAATAGCCCACGGTGTTCTGTCATCCAGCAGGGACACACTGCCAGGGACAGAGGAGAATGTGTGGCCCCAGAGCTCACTGCACAATGATGCCAGAAGCAGGAGGGCCCAGCATGGCAAAGGCCATCACTCACACGTGCCCATTTCCTTGCTCAGCTCCTGCTCCACCATTTATAAATCCTTTCCCAGACACAGGCTTGTACCTGCCTCTCTCTTGCACTCACAGATCGGTGCCTCCGTACGGCTCCATATGATCACTCTCCAGTTGGAGGGCTGGAATTAGACTTAGTTCAGCTCCATCCTGGGCTCACAAGTTGCTGAATCCCAGTGCCAGAGCTGCTCATCCCCTGTGCTGCAGCAGAACCACAGACCACCCGCAGTGTTTACAGCCTGTGGCTCACAGCCACGGCTCAGCTCTGAGGGCACTGTGATAATCCTGCATGGTTCCTGAACATTCCCACTGCCTTCAACTTTATCATCTCAAAACATGATGAGAGAAATGCCTCAGTATCATTTTCTCCTGTACATGTGCAGTTCAGGCTGCATCTCCAGGTTCAACATCAACAGAATGTGGACAGAGGATGAAGCTGGTTTATAATCATGACAATCAGAAAGTACAACTTTTGTTTCTGTTAAAAAATATGCCTGTCTCGAAGCCAGTGCCTCCTGAAACATCTAAACAAACCCCAAGATACAGCCAACAGCCTGTGTCTGGCCTAAAACATTGTGTATTTTGGCCTTAATTATTATTAGATTGTCTGTCAGCATTCCGGGGTCTTGGTGCCTTAGAAACCACAAAAAGCCCCACAAATGGAGCAGCCCTTATTGTTCGTCATTACTGAAATGAAAACACAGACCTGATTGTAAATAACAGCCTGATCTGTATCGGCACACTGCTGAACTACAGTCAATAGCTTTTTAATCTTGTCTCCTTGCTGTTCAAAGGCGCTGCTCATTCTTATCTTTATTATTCTCTTGAACACACGCCAAAGTTCGCTCTGCCCCATCTTAAAAAAAAAAAAAAAAAATCCACGAAGAGGAGCCTCGGCAGCAACCCAAAGAACTTCGCATGGGCGGATGAGCAGGGGCGCTCTCTGCGTAGGAGGGGCCAGGGAGGATTCTGCTCTGTGGTGAGAAGAGAGCTGGGGAAGGCAGGCGAGGGCTGTGTGCATTTGGAGGTGGCTTCTGTGGCCGGCAGCCCCTAGTGAGACCCTTCTCACACTGTGCTGGGCACTGCCTGCTCCCTTCTCCATCCCTAGGCACGGATGGGGTCCCAGCTGTGACCTGTGGTGGCAATGCACGCGGTAGCAGGTCCCTTCTCAAGTGGTTTTCCGCATGGCTGCTTTGGTGTTATTATTCTTTGTGTGTGGATGTTACAAAGAAAAACCCCAAACCTCCTACTCAGCGGTGGTGGGAAATTGCTACTGAAAGTACAGAACTCCCATCATCCACAGTGACCCACCCTCTCTGCCCCAAAGGAACCTTGTCAGTGCCATGGGACTGGAATTCTCAGGGCAGGCTACATCCTTGAGCCACAGCCCAAACCTGCACAGCCCCTTGCTGTGGAAAGCGGTGGTACAGATGCTCTCCATACAGACTCTCCTTCCTCTGGAATTCCTACAGTTGCGGTCCAGCAGGAAAAACAGGCCGCAAACTTTGCCTCAGAACAGCAGATTGACTGGTGCATCACTTGCAGGAAAGGACAAAGGATGCTCCCTTTATTGCTGGTGCCATTCACAGCTCTTCCTACAGCTGTGATTCTGCTATCCTTGTCCCAATCCTTGTCCTAAATAAGGCCCATGGCTCATTCCTTTTCCACCTTCAGGCAGTGAAACAAGTAACTCTGTATTAATTCCAACAGTTCTATTTCACAACTATTCCAAGCCACTATTTTGTAACAGGGCAGAACAGCACCCATGTTCATTCTTCCACCTCAAAACAGATTTTTATTTGCTTCAACACACCAGTTTTTTATATTAATGCCTTTTGTAACAACGCCCCAGACACAGCCGCCCCTTGTGGAGGGCGTGGTGGTGCATGTGAAGAGTTTTCCCCTGCTTTCTGCATTCCTTTGTGAACTTCTGTTCTCAGGAGAGCCAAATGAGCACGACCCTGAGGGCTTTAAGCCAGAGGCATCAGGGATAGCAGAACTACATGTAACTAAGAGTTCTCCAGACCCAGAGGGCAAATCTTGGTTCAACACCCCTTCAGTGTCCACATAAGACCTCCCAGGATCCACAAGGAAAAGGTGGATAAGGAGCCAGTCTAGTGCATTTTACATGTTATCACAGAATTCCAGAAAACTCCCTGAAATAAAAAAGGACTCAAATGAGTCCCTGTAAAATGCAGAATTCAAAAACCACTTGGGATTTTCACAGCAAAGGTTGTCATCAAGTGCATCACTTCTGCCCACCAAGAATACTTAATAAACCAGTCAGTGCTTGACCTTTGCTTCGTTGTTCTTCAAAAAGGAGCTACAGCCAATTCCCAGGACTCTAAAATCCTATCCCTGGCCTATTACAGCAGCTAGAACAGAGCAGCTCCATCCAGGTGCCTAGGGAAAAGTACTGGTACAGGGTAAATGCACTGGCACTTCATTGACACATTCCTGCAGCTCCTAGCAATCTAGGATTCAGCAGCTTCCTAACCCAGAGGCATTATCTCACATTTAATAACCCTCTAAGAGCATTTCCTTTTTGCACTGACATTTTATATTCACATTTCCATGACTGTGCAGGAAGCATCACCCGTGGCATGGTGATATGAACTGGGACAGCAGCAGCACCTCCTCCTTGTGCTACTCCTACGTCTGGAAAATTCCGCCTTATATGGAGATCCTGCACTGGAAGAAACCCTGACTAACTGCTTCAAACCCTGAGTAAGGTTCTCCCCTTCTCCATTCAACTCCTGATATTACAGCACTCCACATCTCATTCATCCTACTCCTTCTGCCAGAATACAGTCCCTCCTACTCAGATGCTCTGCCCCCAGCAGCCACTTCATTCCTTTGTTAATCCTGCTGCTCTTCCTTACCTTTTCCAGTTCTCTCCTAATTTAAGAGTACGCTAGAATTGCACACAAATATGGATCCATTTCGGGTGTACACAATAGTATGACTTCCTAATGATTTCCTTATAATTCCTAACATACAATTTACTTTTAGGGAGCTAATACTGCTGAACATTACATTGATATTTTACCATACACCCACGATGTCTTCTGAGTAGCAACAGTCAACTCAGGGCCTGTTATTACAGAAGGATGAGGGATTTTTTTCTGTGTGCATTGCCTGATTTTTATCTGTATAAAATGTATCACTCATTAGATCATGCAGTAAATCAGCAATTCAAGGTCTTCCTACAAACTAGTCTGATTTTATTAGCCCAAATAACTCTGTACCATTGGTAAACTGTCTTCTCCTGGTACTCTCCAATTAGTCTTCCTTAACTAATTCCTAAAATCTAGGACACGTTTCTCCAGCCTTCTGTTACCACCAGGACAACCAGCCTCTACTTCCCCCAGCAATTTATCATCTATATTAAAGATCAATTCATTTTGCCAACAGGTTATTCCTCAAAGTTTTACACCCTAGAAAAGAGTATCTCATACCCCCCCCTTTAAGTCAGCTTCTTCCTTAGTGTGTCCCATCTGGAGAGCAGCACCCACTCGAACACCCTCAAATACTTTATTCTCTCAAATGAAAATCCAACCTCCAACAGGATTTTTTAAGAACAATTCCCACAAAACAAGCTGCTGACAAAGTTTTAGGCTCATTGAAAACTGAAGTATGTTCCATTCTAGTGAATTTCTAAGGAGAAAGGCAGTCTCTCTGAAGAAAATACTATTTTTAAGAAGATGGGTATTGTCCTTGAGGTCTGCTATGCCTTTAGCACCCACCTTACTATGGCATTTTGAGAAATACTGGTCTTGGGGAGCTCTGAATAGACATTTTCAGAGCAGACTGAGAAAATAGCCACACAACTTACGCAAAAGGCTGCTTGAGGCTCAGGAGTTATTGCAAAACCTTTCCTCTTTGCCTTAGAGAGTCACCTATGTCACCACATGACCCATCAGCTTTACTTCTTTGGTCCCTTTTCCACCTCTGAGCTTTACTGCAGTTTTCTGCTTGCATTTTCCATACATGGAAAAGTTAAAAACAAACAAAAAAAAGTCCCAGAAAAAAAGTCCTAACAAGGGCTGCAAGAAGCTTCAATTATAAATGAAATGGGGAATAAAGCCCTGATCATGTGCAAATGCAAAAATATTTGGAAGAAAAACAAACAAACAAAAATTAAAAACCAACCGAACAAAAAAAAACCAACTAGTTTTTCTGAAAATGCATTTTCTTCTCTTTAAAGGGAAAAAAACCCAGCACACACTGTTGGAATGGGATTGTAACTCCAGGTTTGTGGGTACCCTGTGCATCCTTTCACAAGAGCAGCTCTGGTGACTCAGTGCAGGAGTATCAGAGCCTCCAGCAGGACTTACCAGTGCAGCAGGGCACTTGGAAGGGGAATTGGTTTTCCTGGCTTTCTGACTTATTCCTTCCAATGAGCCCATCTACCATCATCTGGAAGTATTGCTTTTGGGTGCACAGAGGGCCCCTCTGTGGGAGGGAGGTCAGGGACAAGAGTCAAGATGGCTTTTCTGTATTTACATAGCTGTGATGTAAGGACATGAGATCCTCTCTACATTCTTCCTATGGAAATCCAGGACAAACTGCCTGAGCTCACCCAAACCACAGGCAGCCCTGCCTTTCCATGGAAACACTGGACAGAAAGAAGCTGTGGACTCACCTTGGGCGTTTTGGCAAACCGCCCTGCTCGGGTGTCTCGGATGCTGGTGATATCCAGAATTTCCCTTTCCTACAACAGAATAAGGACAAGGAAAATGAGCAAAGACAAAGGAGGAAGGTAAGCACTCCATGACAGAGCCCCTAGAAGCTGTAAATCAGGTTTGGCTTAGTGTCTTTCCCTGTGGAAGAGCTCTCCCAGCAGGAATAAGGCAGGGAGGGAAGCCATTCCCACAGAGGACACCGCACAGCCTTCCTCAGGCAGCCTCTCCAAGTCCTCACTCCTGGCTTGCTGTCTTGTTTGTTCTGTTAATATCCAACCTGAATTTCCTTCCTCTGTTACTAATTTTTCTTCTCACCATGGCTCTGGAGAACAAATTATACTTGTTGCAGCAGATAGTATTATTTTCCAAGATCACAGTACAGGACAATGTGGATGCCATGTCTTCTGGCTGTATCCTCATTTTATTGTTAAGCAGGAAGTACTTTTACTCCTAACCCCACTCCTTTCTGAGCCCATAGTGCAAAAGCAGTTCAGTATACTTTGGCTGCTAATCAACAGCATTTTCCAGGAATGCGAGACCCTTTCCAGTCTGGGTGTCCTTGTGGCAGCTATGCTTCCTTTCCCCAACCCCTTTCCCAGGTATCCCAATGAAGTATCTCCCTTTTCATGGTGACACCAGCACCCCTTGCCTCACTTCATGCTCCGCTTCTTCCTGCTGGACTCCTCAGAGCAGAAATTCGACTGCCCAAGTGGACCTTGAAAGCAGAACAGGAGTGACAGAGACATCAAGGGGTGTGACAGTCCCCAGCACTGTGACACTGTTCTCAGGGGATGTGCCTGGTCCCAGCTGGCACTGGGCACAATCTCTGGAAAGGCAGAGCTGACCCAACCCCACCAGATCCCTGGCGGGAGGCTGTGCAGGACGGTCTGACTCTGCCATGGCATGTAGGTCAGGCAGAGGAAGTAGAGCTGAACCACAGCCTGCTCTGGAAAGCGGAAGTAAGCCCAGCCTTCCACCTCCCTTTCCATCACTTGATGCTACTCATCAGTGAGGAACTGAATTCTCTTTCCTCCTTGTGTTGTCTCTCCCTCTCCTCTAGCAGCTGGCATCTTGTGCTTTGCTCTGGCAGCCTGCAAACATCACTCTGAGCACAACTTACTCTCCAGACTTCATGTAGGCCCTGTATCACTATGGTCACTACTTTCTAATTAAAATGTCTAAAACCCCAATGAGTCAGTTAATGGAGAATCCTGTATCTTGCTGGGTGACAGGGATATTAGCACAACTGTTCTTCATGAAGTCCTTTGAAGGACAGGTAATGAGCTTTGCAAGAGTCAAAAAAGGTGAAAGCATGAAAGGCACAGAAAGGCCACACTCACGCCTTCAGTTCTTGCACTTTCCTGGTGCTGTGAAGACCAACCTGCCACTGAGCAGCTCCCACTCCTTGGTGGGGTGTCCCTGCTAAGAGGAATGAGTGTGGCAGTTTGCTCCCAAGTGCAGGACTTCAGCACTTGCAGTGTTGTCATTTCACACAAACCTGACCTGGCTGGTTGGAGCCCGAGCTGAGCAGTCTCAGCACTTACCGTGCTCTGATAGGTCCAGTACACATAAAAGCCCTGAGGATCCACTCGGAGAATCACAGGAGAGGCATTTGATGTTTCCTGACAAATAAAAACAAAAGAAAGAATGTTAGCACCTTGGGTGACTTGGAGAAAACATCCTGGGACACAAAGTTCCCAGTTCAAATACAGACCCAGACAGGTGAATACCCTCTGGGATTTATGAAAACTAACCCAAGGATTTTAGGACATCTCCACAGTGACACCCATGAGGCTCTGGAAGCTGAATCCTGAGTCTCACCTAACCTGTGCATTTAACAAGAACAGCTCTCTTGGAGCTTTCTACAGAAGAACTGAGAGAACAAAGTATCTGGAGATTCAATTAACTGTTTCATTTGAAAAGTCTTCTTTGCCCTGCTTTATTCTACAAGCTCAGGAGTAGCCCAGGCCAAGCAGAGAAAGCATTCATCCATGGCATCTCTCATCCAGGTGTTCATGCAGATTATCTGGGCTCTTAGTCAGGAAGGCTTCAAGGAGGGGATGCATCAATGCAGCATCATTATGCTGTTTTGGATGGGGATTTTGAAACTCCACAGACTGTCTCTACACTGACCATCAAAAGCAGCTATGCAGACATGTACACCAGAGGCTGCAATCCAATGAAATCGTTTGGGGCTGATCCTGAACCCCACACAGCCATTTCTGGGAAGGCTCCAAATTCAATTCAGGAAGCTAAAACACATCACTGCTAATAGGAAACCAGAAATGAAATCTGGAAGTTGTACTTGTCTCTTGGCCTCAGATTCTTCAGTTTGCTATTATACTCATACTTTACTCTAGAGTGTATCTGTATTTTCAGGGACCTCTGTTTCCACACACAATATTTACAGTCAAGTGCTCATTGCACAGCACATTGTATATGGTCCTTTTACTGCCTCCTGTCTTCCTCCTGCTGTGCCAGGGCCAGCACCATGTCCATGTTCCCAGAGCTCTTGGCTGGCTCCCTGCACACATGGCCATGGACAGCAGAACAGGCCCCACAGTACCACCACAGAGTATTGTGCCATGTTCTAGATTACCCTTATCTCCCACAAAGCAGCTTTCTGGAGGGCAAGCTGAGGCTGCAAGGAACCTGCTGCCAGGCTTCTGGGCAGGGCTAGGCCTGCCTGGAGATGCAGGCAGCCTCTCCAGTGGGGCAGCAAAGGAAACGGGCAATCCTACAGAAGATGGTCTGGCAGCCAAACTGGCTGCTTCTCACTCTGTGGGCCAAAAAGCAAACGCTGTCCGCTAAAATCCTGTAATCCATAATGTTTCAGAGATAGGAACAGTTTTGACTCTACTACGAGGACTCAGAGGCAGCATAGAGCCAAACCCATACCCATCTGCCCTGCTCAAGAGGTCAGCTACTACCTTGTGCCCTACCTGGGGTTCTGACAGGATTCCCAGCTGGTTCTTTAACTCAGCTACCACCCACATAGTAAGACTTCACCTCTTCAGTCTGCCTAGGAGCCCAGCTTGCTGGATGCTGAACAAAGCACTGCAGAGCTGCTCCTTAGCCCAAGGTCCTGCAACTGACTCCATGGGACAGGTCAGAACAGTCCTGCCTGTCAGGGATCCATTGCTCTCTCCTCTAGACAGTGCCTTAGCACAGCTGGGTAAGGTGAGAGCTCTGTGGAAAAAGTGGGGGTTAGCTTTTTTGCTGGAAGGCTCAGTTCCATCCCAAGCCGAACAGTGATGTAAGAGGCCAATCTAATCTTCTTTAACTCCTTAGCCTCACTTATCCTGGAAGGAGTTCAAAACTGTAACCAACAGTACAGGTCAATCGAAAGAGATACAAAAACAACAGGCATGAATTCTAAAGCACAGCAACCCTGCAATCTGGAGCTCTCACCATCATCCTCTGCAGCCTGTTCTAACCATGGATTGGGAAAGCCCAGTGCAATGGAGCAATGTGGCCAGAACAGCCCACTCATGGAGAAGCCTTTCTTTATTGGTGGAGATCAAGCCTGTAAACTATTTAGTTGAGACAACTTCTTAGAAATGTTTACAAATATATAAACTTTAAGGAAAGATCCAGACAGGAATCACTAATCAACAGCTATAGCAGGAAATAAACACTTGGTAGGTCTTGGAAGCCCAACCTGACTCACCTTGGGTTTTAGGGGAACCCATCCTAAGAACACCCAGCGAAGTACTTAACAACTTCCAATTCTTGGGAGAGTGGTCCCCAAGGACTGACACGAAGTCATCAGCAGTTTTAGACAAGTTTGGCTGCTGTTATTCATTCACATAAATGCCAATCCCTCCTGCACTGCTGCTGCAGGCTCCTTCTGATCATCTCATTTCCACACCACATGAACCATCTCCCTAGATCCCTGTGAATGACCATAATCTGGGCTCACCCCCTTTTATCAATATTGGTGCTCAACAGCAGACAGTCCCTCTCTAGGCAGCACAGATGGGCAGGTGCTCTCCTCCTGCTCAGGTTTGTGGCTGCTGGGGGGTAAGCACTCCTTTACCTCCTCAGAAAGTGAGGAGGGGAGCCCTCACATTCCAATGAACTGCAGCTACTCTATACTTTCTTCCCCTCACACAGAAAGGCAGTAACTGCAAAGCAGCTGTTTTGAAGGTAAAGAGGACAATGAGCTGGAGAGAGCAGCAGCTTGCTGCAGCACCCTGAGGCTTCAGTCCTGTTAAAGCACAGGCCCTTTGCTGTTCAGTCATTCCCAGACCCAGCGGCCAGACAGGCGTGGGAGGCCATGGCTCACCCCCGATCCACTCCGGCAACAGGGCCATAAGAGGAAGCAACTTGGAGCCTGATTTCATCTCTATCTGCAAAGTGCAGTGAGTGCTCTTTGCTCTGGAGTAGATCCTACCCCTCATGCTCCTCCAGAAAGTCCAAATGCAGCATTTGCATCTCACCCCACAGAGAATCCCAGCAGCGACCACCTTCCCGAGAGCTGGACCTTGAGTCCTACTCCAGGGGCTGCACACACAGACCCAGTGCACGCTCATTCCATTTGTTTCCATCTTGCACTACAAGAGGTGCAGAAATCACATCCCCGACCCCTTTACACGCACCCCCTTAATTTTAGTCCTCAGCTTTCCTGTTCTTCCCAGTTCTGTCTCCCTGTGCAGAGACCTCTGCTGTCAGATGGGATACCACTCTGAACACAGGCTCCCAGCCTCCCCACAAACTGTGACCCAACCCGTGTCCCCCTGCTGCCAGAGGCACAGCCCAGGGAAGGAACAGCCCAGTACTCACATCATCCCATTTGATGAAGCGGTCACCCTTGCACAGGTACTCCTTCACCTCCGTGGGCTGCAGGACGGGGTTCAGCACGGACATGGTCCTGCTGATGTGCTCCTCAGCTACCAGAAGCAAGAGCAGCTGCACAGTTCACTCCTCCTTCGCCCCCTCTCCTCTATCTCTGCCTCTCACGTGGCAGGGCGTTCTGCCATGGCCACTGTTGGCATCGGAGAGCAAACAACCTCTTATATCCCAGCCCAATTTAGGAGGGGCAGGGACAGGCAGGCGAGGAGCAATGAATCTGCATTGTAAATCAACAGCTCCCCAGGCAAGCAGAGCCTCACCCAAGGTCACCCAGAGGAAGGCTGGCGATGGCTGGCGTGCTCGTGGGCTCAAACGCCCACTGTCCCTCCGGGAGGGATCCACTCCTTGGAGCTGTGCTGGTGAGGCACTCGGCTCCGTGAACTTCCGCAACTCAACTTCCTTAAATGCTCTCTTGACGAAGTACAAACATCGCCAGAAAATCTCCAACTGCTTCAGCAGCTGTGGTTACGGAGCAGCTCAGCTCTGGCTACAAGAAGACTGCCCCCTTCATGCAACAGGCCAGATGTCCCAGGAAACAAACTCATTCCTTGCTCTGGACAGATTCCATTTCTGGGGCCACTCACTGCACTGTCCAGTCTTAAACAGTTTTCCTTTCTCTTATGGGCTCTTCTGAATGTCAACCTCAAAGTGAGACAGACCAGCAGGGCAGCTGGAAATTCCCCAGATGAAACAAAACATTCCCAGAGTCCCAAGGAACTGCACTATTCCGCAGATTCACTTGGCTCTGCGGCAGATACGTGGGACACAGAGCAGGAGAGGTGGGCAAGGTGGGGATCATAGTGACAAAGCAGCAGGGAAGTGACCAAAAGCAGAACAGGTTAAGGGCAAACAAGGCCAAAACAAGTCTCTGCTCCTGACCTTGGAATGAAGGAATTCCATGTGGGCAGCAGAGGAGGAAAGGAGCTCCACTGTCTGAGGGGCACTGGCTAACCTGGAGAGTGGCGTATGAAAATGCTCTTGCCCCCCTGACATGGGCAAGATCAGTTTTAGTCAGAGGCAGAGCCTCACAACTAACTACAAGTGGAAGTAACTGTGCTATGATTGCTGTGGATTCCCAGGCACATGGTGGGATGTCATCCTCATCTCCTGTCAAAGCCAAGGTTGCCATTGCTCAAGAGGGATGAGCTACTGGCAAAAGTAGCACAGACTCTCTAAGAAGGGGGGGAACAAACCCCCTTACTGTGCAAGGGGAGCCAGCTGCATGTTTTGTTCCTCCCTGTCTTCCCAGCCCTGATGTGACAAGTCTGGCACTTTGGAGCAGCCTGGGCAGCTGGGGAATGGTCACTGAAAAAATCCTAAGGGCATTCTGAGGTGTTAGCAGCATGAGGCAGGAGAGATTACATGGAACTCTAGCAAGTGCTCCAACTGTAAAACAGTAAAGGCAAGAATCAGAGCTCCCTGCTGCTGCAGGAAAAGAGAACCCTGAGCAAACCCAACACCCTTTGTCTTTCAAGGGGTTTACCTGCCAGAAAAGACCCTGGGGATAAGAGAGCTTCCACATTTCCAACTACCATGGCATCTTCTGCACTTATCAATCTTGCACTTACAGGAATTGGCTGTCCAACAGAAGGCTGATGGCTCTCTTTCCTTAGCGTCAGTGGGATATTCCTGGCCCAGCCAAGCCAGTGTCACCAGGATCCCACACTCAGGGAAAGTGGTTACTCCCAAGCAGAGAAGCAGAAGATGACAAAGGGCATAATGAGAAGGGCAAGTTCTCTGCACTCACCTGATCTCTTCTGCAAGGCCAGAGCAGCATCAGAGCTGCTTCCCTTTAAATTAGGGAGCAGCAATGGAGAGAATAGAGAGCATCAATCTTGCTCAGAGGTGCTGCAGTCCCCCCACCTCTGGAACACTGACAGCACTGCAGGAAGGCCCTGGGGGTCACAGCTGCAAAGCAGTGAGAGGTGCGATGAGCTTTGCCACCTGGTACTGCCAAGGGCAGGTGAGATCAGTCACAGCTATTGGATCCCGTGGCTTGACTGGTATTATCAGTTATCACAGCTTTGTGAACCGAGTGTGCTTCCTGCCAGGGCCTCACTGAGAGGCTGCTTCTGCCCTTCTCTCACCCCTGGATACTCATCAGCTTTCTTTGCTTCATCAATAAACAAAGTAAGCAAGAATCTTGCCACAGCTTAACCCACATGTCTCTCAAGGTCAGATTCCCCTAAGGAACAAAACCTTAATTCAATAAATAATGAAATCATAATCAAGACCTAAGCAAACACAAGCAGCCTGAAGAGCAGTGCCCGAGTTGATGGCTGCCCTGCAAGGCCACGTGATGCCCAACAGCCAGGGCCAAACCTCCACTTGCACAGAGGTTGTCACAAAAGCTGCAGTTCCCTTCCTCTTGCCCAACCCAGCCTCCTTATCTTCCACTTCACACTCCTCGCTCTGTGGGAGCCTCTGTCCCTTGCATGCAGAGATGGCTGATGGAGCTGTGATAGGACAGAGCAGCAGCCCTGCCCTCTGCAGAGAGCTCCAACATCAGTGCAGGCAGGAACAGCAGCACTTGAACAGTATTTGTTTATTCAAATCATCCTTTATTTTCTGTCTCCTGCAAGGCCCATCACCCAGAGGACACTCATCCCACATCCCTCTGTCTTCCTGCTTTCCTCCCAGACCTTCACCGCTGGGCAACCCATCACTTTCTACAACAGTTTTCATATGCAAACATTTCCCTTTTTTTTGTTTAATAGTCTTCCTCCTCTCCCTGTGCTACCTATCCAGCAGCCTGTATCTTTTCCTAAGTGCATGCAGCAGCAAAGCAGGCAACATCATCCTTCAGACAAGGTTTAGGAGACAAGGTTTGCAGACACTGATTTAAGTCACGCTGTTAAACCTCCCTGACAGGATGGCTCCTGACTTCTGGCAAATTGCTCTGTAACCTCCACCCCAGCTTACTCCTGGCACACAAAAAATCCGTAAGAAATCTCTCCCAGCGTTATTGCAGGATAATTACTTTGCCATGTGTAATGCTGTCCTCTAGTGAAGAGCTGTGACACTGCACATCAGCAGTGAACTCCCAACTCTGCAAATGCCAGCCCATCCCACTGCTCCTGTGGCTGCTCTGCCCCAGAGCACTGGCAATCCGGAAAGGATTAACGATACCATTAAGACCACAAAGCCAATATTTTCTCACCACCCTGGAGAACAGAACTGCTGAGTGTGTGTACAGGGGCATACCTTATGTCCTACTTCGAGCTGAAACCACAAGGCCATGGACTCCTGACAGCTCTCAGCATGACTCTTCAGCTTGATCTGCAGAAATCAGAGGGCAGTGGACTATGGCACAGAGAAGTGGCCACAGATGCCACAAAACCATAAAAGCAGTGAGGTCTTGTGCAAAAAAATCCCAAACCCCAAGAAACTCTCTGTCCAACCACCAAGACAGAGTTAGGCCTATAATTAACTGCTCACTGGGCAGAGTGTGTTGTGTTTACAGTGTGTTTCCAAACAGTGCAGTGAGAGCTGCAAGCAGAATCATACCACATTTAAACATCTCATACATCCCTGCAGTCACTGGCAGGTGACTGCTGCCCAGGGTTGGCTGAACCACACCATTCCTGACTGCTGGGGAAAGAACAAGACTTTCCAAGACAGGTCACTAACAGGAAAGGAAGAGCATGAGGAGCAATGGCAAAGAACATGCCCATCTCATGGGACACTTCAGTAGCAGAGTAACAAGAACAGGAAAGCAACTTGTACCACACCTGGAGGTGGAAGCAGCCAGTTCCCCCTGCATTCATCACCAGTACAAAACACTGCACAGGAAATCAGGATACTGGGAGAGGAAGCCCCATTCTGCTCTTAAGCTCATCTATAGTTCCTTCCCACTCCATCAGGCCAACTTACTCCAACTGTTTGCCTGCTCAGTTCATGAAACTGAACAGGTGTCAGCCATGGTCTTCCCTGGCCCTCCCACAAACTCCATTTCTCCACATGCTAGCCCAAAGCTCTCGTTTCCGTAATATCCAGCCTCAGCCTACTGCATTCTCCTCCTCCCTGCAAAGGCCTTTGCACAGCTCAGAGAGATGTCCCAGGCATTCCATCCCATATTCTGCTACTCTCAGAAGCAGGGTCTGCATGGAGAGAATCTATCTCAGGCCAGCAATCCTCCCTTAATGAAGTCTTCCCTATCCTGCAGCACTGGGATGCTATTCACTGACTGTGATCATGAGAAATCAATAACACAAGTTCATTTAGCTACATCCTTCGGCAGCCCTTGGAGAGCAAACAAACATCCTACTGCAACAGGTAGCAGCAGAATTCAAGCTTTCTAGTGGACCCTCAGATGTGAGAAAGTCAAAATTAAAGGAGCTTATAAAGAACAGGAGCCTGCAGAGCAGTTTTGGAGCGGTGGAAGGAAGGCTGTTCAGGGGCTCTGCAGCTCTCCTTCCTTAGCAGGAGTCCCTGAGTGCATCACATACTCCTGACTGTCTCCAGCAAGTGATCACTTTTGTGCTCTTGAGGAAGAATCCTAGAGAAGGATAATTTGCAAGCTGTGTCTAGTGTCAGACACTGTCACTGACTTTACACAACCCCAGAGCTCCAGTTTTGCACTGCAGGAGTCCACTCAGAGCACAGCTTGGTGTTTTTGCTAGAACCACAAGGACAAAGCAAACACTATTACTGCAGCTCCTTTAGAGGTGGTTGTTTGCAAGGAGTTCCATTTGGGAAAGAAGGCACAGACCTGCTCACAGCTGCCTGGAGAGAAGCTCATATCCAGTTATTTGTCCACAGTGAAATGAAAAGCTTTCACCTGACTTTGGCAAAAGCCAAGACTTCACATTTAATGAACACAAGCCTTGTCTTACTCAAAGCTCTGAGAGCCTTAAGAATGCCAAATTTATAGAATAATACCATGGAAAAGTGTGTTTTAGGAAAGGCAAGTCTCCACTGCAGCATGAATGAGCCAAGTATTTGCAACAGGGATGTGAAGCTGTTGGGCTGAGGGCTGAACCTCACAAGCCCATCACACTCAATACATTCATTTGCTGGGAATGTTCCAACAATTCCCCTGCACTTTCCACATTATCTGGTTCCTAAACAGGGAAAGGTGACTACATGTTTTGACAATGAACAGATACATCTATCATATTGCAAACGGTACTGGTTGATACAAGTGGATACATTTAGCATTTGGTTGGAAGGTTCATCGAGAGGTCAGCTTTGGCTCAGGGCCTGTTGTTCAACCCTCAGTACTTCAACCTGACAAGCACCAGGCAAAAACTGTCAAGCCCTCACTAAGCCCCCCAGGCATTCCCTGTACATGTCAGTCCTCTGCCTGCTAACTGGAATTAAGCAAGAGCATAGGGAAGGGACTTGTGGGGGGTAGTAACTCATCATCATTTCACCTGCTGAACTAAAAAAAGGAGAAGGAGCTGGAGCAAACCCATCGTTGAGGAAAAACACATTGAAAAAATTACTAGAAAATCCATTTTGTAGAAATTGCTATAAATTCATGTGCACAATTAAACTTAAACATATATAGCTCAAGCGATTTTATGTATATAAGTTCTAGAACACCACAGAAGAGGCAATTCTATAACTCCGGAAAGCTTTGCCAGCTGGAACCATCAGCTAATTCTGTTTAATTGTGAGCCATTTGACTTTTAGGAGAGCACAAGTGGTAACCAATACAATCAGGTATAACCAGTCAGCACAAGAGAGACCAGGGAACACAGAGAAGTCCCAAAACTGGCTAACAAACATCTCCCAGACATGCAGCAGGATTTAATGAACATTAAATACTCCAAGAGGCCACAGCATGTAATTCAAAAGCGTTTGGGTTGGAACAGACCTTGAAAAATCATCTAGTCCACCCCCTCAGCCCAAACAGGCATGTTTTGTCCCCAAAACTGCTTTGCCTGTGTAAGAACAATCAGCCACACACTCCACACTTGAGGGGCTTCACAGCCCCTCCCGGATGCTCCTTTTGCTGCTGGAGCTCCCTGTCCTGCGCACTCTGTGCCTGTACAGACCGCCAGGGCGATGCTCCCCTTCACATACAGACAGCAGACCTGGAGCTTTTAGTCAGCACAATCCTCCCTTCCCAAGAACTACAATTATTTTGCAGCTACTCCAATTATTCCGTGGCATATCTTCTTGGGGAAGCCTCTTTGGGTAACAGGCAGTTCTCCAGTTGCTGTAGCCTCTTCCAGAACCAGAAGTCCTGGTTTACAAGAGGTTTCTGCTGCAACCACTATACCTGACAGACTTCAGATTGAAGGGAGGGAGGAAATGATTGCAGAAGGCACAACTACATCACGATCAAAAGTAATTTTCTCGCACCATAAAGAAAACAAAGCTAATTTATACCCCAAATCAGCATTTTAGTTGTCTTTTGAACAAGACAATAGAACAATTTTGTAGGGAACTAACACCCGTGGAGTTAGGTAAAACCATACCTGAAGAGGAGGTTTAGATTGTATCAATAACGGCTTTGGGAAGAGCCCAGTTTGGACAAAACTAAGGCAGCCTCTCCCTCTAAATATTGCCGCTTGGCTCGGGCACCCTTGCCTCCTCACAGAGGTTGCAGGCAGCACATACCTGCATCAAGAGACACCAAGAAGTAACTCCGTTGGGAAGCCAGGGTAGAGAGGAGACTCCTGACCTCCTCCAGCGCTGGGCACGTCCCAGGAGGCGGTGCCAGAAGCCTTCCTGCGGCTCGGTGGGCGCTACCCATGGCTCCGAGGCCCCGCTCCCCGGGCTGCCCTCACGGCGGGGCGGGAAAGCGGGGATGGAGGGGAGGGAGGGATGTGCTGGGGGGCGCTCGTTAAGGGCGGCCCGGCCCCTCCCCTCCTGCCCTCCCCTCTCCTCCCCTGCCCTTCCTCCCCTCGTGTCGTTGCCGCCCCTCAGGGCGGGGTTGCCCCCTCCGCTCCGCCCCTCGCCCCCGGCGGGGCAGCGCGGGCAGCGGCACCGGCGGCAGCGCGGGCGGTACCGGCATGTCCTGAGCGGCGGCGGCGGCCGATCCGGGCCGGAGCCAGCACGGAGGGCTCGGTGGAGCAGCGGGCCAAGGGCCGGGCCCCCATGAAGGAGAAGGAGGCGGGCGCGGAGCGGGGCAAGCCCGCCACTTACACTGGGGACAAGAAGGCGCGCATGGCGGCCAAGACCAACAAGAAGTGGGTGCGCCTGGCCACCGTGCTGGCCTACGTGCTCTCCGTCTCGCTGGCCGCCATCGTGCTCGCCGTCTACTACAGCCTCATCTGGCAGCCGGTGCGCGGCAGCGGCGGCTCCTCCAGCCCCGGCCCCGGCGCCGCCGCCACCCCCGCGCAGCTCCGCGCCGCGCCCGCCGGACCCACTGCGGGGCCTCCGCCCGCGCCGCCGCGCACCGGCCCCGGCCCCGCCGCCGCCGCCCCGCCGGCCGCGTCCCCCCCGCCCGCGGCCGGGAGCGGGCCCGGCGCCCGCAGCCCCTGAGCCGGGCGGGCCGCGGGAGGCCGCTCGCCGCCGGGGATGCGGCCGCGGGGCTCGGCCGAGGATGGAGACCGATGGCTCGCCCGTCCCTGCGGCACCGTGCAGCGCCCGTGGAGCCCGGCCGGAGACTGACCTGGAGAACTGACTCGGCCCTGCGGTATCGGTGGACTCGGTGGAACTGCGGTATCTTCTTTTCCCCCCGGTTGTTCCTCAAAAGGGAATTTTGTGGCTTCGTTTTCTTCCTCACCAGGGCTAGCTTCTCCCTCTGAACCCGCATTGAATTCCTGCGCTGTTTATGCCAGTCTGTTACCTATACAAGGATATCGGTGTCCAAAATTCCTCGCTATTTACAGGATCAGCTGGGAACAATACGAATTTAGAGGCTGTAATCCATTGTTGAAGTAAAAACAGTTTTGTTTAACGATGAGCATAAACTTATTTAAAATATGTGGAAGGTAAATTGACTTGTTTACTATATTAAAATATTTTCCCAATATGAAAGTCTCTGTAACGAAGTATGTTCTCTTCGGTGGTGGGAGGAGGAATGCTGAACTGGAAGGGGTCTGAGTAACAGAAATTTGGCCACTGCAATGGGCAACTGTGGTATGTGATGTTGATTCATTTGTCATTGGTCTCTGTAGGTGAGGCTGGAGAAACCTCTGTACGTGGCTAATTGTGGAAAAACGAAGCAGTGGTGCTGGAAAGGTCTGATCTGTGCTGGCAGAGCAGGTGGAGCTGTGGCGGTGGGTGCTGGTGGGCTCTGAGCTGCAGCGTGGTTGTAACCTCGTGCTGCTGCCTGCGAGGGATGGCAGCGCTTACAGATCATCCCCGCACCTCTGGGGCATGTGGAACCAGGGTAGGTCTGGGCCAGGCAGCTCCTGGTGTGTCCTGGGAAGGCTCTCCTCCCAGCTCCATGGTTTCCTGCCCTGTGGTCCTCAGAAATATTCTATTCCTTGATGAGCAGGGTGAAAAAATGGCCTTTAATCACTCTGGGATGTGGGATATAATCTAGGAAACCGTAAGAGCCATGTTGTTCGAAGCTGCTGCTTTCCAGATGGATGGATTCAGCTGAATCTGTGAGGCTGCCAGGCTGTGCTGCATCCCTATGAAAGAATCACAGCAGTTCAGATTCCTTCTGCTGAGGGATGCAAATGTGCTGTAACGTGGCGTACGTATTTCAGTTGTGCAGATCACAAAGGTACCATAAAATACGGCACTTAGCTGCTTGAAAGGAGCTGTTTCGTATCAGAATCAGAGTTTGGGACTGTGGTGGTTTGTTAAGGCTGCGTCATCAGCTGGGCATTACCTTTACAGCATCTGTGAAAGGTAGAACCAGGAGCAGAGAGCTTGCAGGGAGAAATGAGGTGGAAGGAGAGTGCTTTGTGGTCTTCTTCTCACCCTCCTTTCCAGTTTTCTGGGGAGTGTGCAGGGAAGGCTTTGTATTGTGGGAACAAAAAGCTGGTGGGAAGGACAAAACGATCCCGCTTAGTCACTTTAGCCAAAACCATGGGATCGCCACCACCCTCCTGCGGGGCAGGTGTAAGACCTGGAAGCGCTGTGTCAGCAGACGGGTGCCCTGCTGCTGTCACCTCCCGAGCTGCTTCTCTGCTCTTCCTGTTCATCCGTGGGGGGAAGGCTGAGTGTCCCAGAGCAGCATTGGCTCCTGGCCCCATGGGTGTCTGTTCTGTGAGCGGGGGATTGTGATCCTTTGGTGGTTCTGCCTGTGGCGTGTTGAGCCCTTTCCATGGGGCTGCTCACGCCCACAGCTGTTTGAGGTCCTGGTGACAACAGTACCATTTGGTGGCCTTGGGATCCACCTCTGGTTCTGGGGGAAAGTTCTTGCAGCTCCCCAAGGGAGGAATGAGTGACAGAGAAACCAGGCTCATTGTGGTGCCAGTTGAGTTTAGTCTGTTCCTCGGCTCGGGTGCTAAACACAGAACCAGTTGGGAAGTGTCTCTGAGAAGGAGTTTGTGTTTAACTTGTAAAACCTTTGGACATAAATAAAGCTGCGTGCAGTGACAGGGATGCTGGGATTTCTCTGCTGCTAGCCTGCAGCTTGGAGCTGGTGACTCTAGCAGCTCCGAACGGTGCATCCAATGTGTGCTGAGTGCCCAGGGCCTCCTGGCATCCTTCACTTTAACTACAATTGCTCTCAGAAGACTAATAGAGTCTGGCTGCATGGTGCAGAGGGGAGAGGAAGTGAATGGAATTAAATGGGCTGCGTGGCCTTCTTCCAACCTATCGTGTAACTGCTGAGAGATGCCTTGTACTCGGGAGCAGGAACAACCTAAAGCTCTTTACCTGGTTTGTGGTCTTGGTAGCAAAGGATCTCTGGGACAGAGACAGTGCTCAGATCCGCTGGATCAAAGGGAACAGGCCCTTCACTGATGGCTGCCTCCCCTTCTGATGCTAAAAATAGTTGATGAGCCAGTATGAGGATGGTTGTGGCTGTCTGCATTCCTGTAGAAAAGTGCAGGCTTGGTGAGTTCCCAGACTGTGTTTTTGCATCTTTTCCTCTGCTGACAAACAGATTTGAGTGAAATGCTGCTATTTCTGTACCTATTACAACTGGCTTTGGAGCATCCTGTGGTTTCAGTCCGGTTGTACTGAAGTGTGCAAGGGAGGGGAAGCCGTCTGGGGAAGATGCAGAAGGGTTGTGGGCTGCTGTCCTAATGGCCAGGGAGCTTTGGTGATTTCAGCAGCCTGGTTTCTAAATCTTCTGGACCCATATTCTTCAGCTACAATCTTTCCCCCATCCTTTTCCTAGCCAAGAATCATAGCCCTCCAGAGGCAGATGTGTTCCCGTTTAGATGCTGTTGTCAGCCTGTGATGAGCCCGTTGCTGTGCTTCTTACTCTCGTCATGAGAGACTGTCGAAGAAATCAGTGACTAAGTGTACTTTGCAAACACTCTAGTAACAAAAATGGCTCATCTGGACCCGTTTCTAGGTGTAAGCTAACTTAAAATTCAGGACACTAGGGATTTCTTGGGAAGTAGATTGGCTGCAATAGACACTTGGACTGGGAATTTTTGTATTATGTTGCCATTGTCGTACTGAGACAGTCATCTGCATCTCAACAGAATTTCTTTAGTGTCCTAAAATGGTGCAGTCACCAGTCTGGGGTAAAGCTGAGGTTTAAAAGGCAGATGGTTGTGTCGTCTGTTGTGTTACTTCAGCTCCAGTTCACCCTTTCCCTTCATTGCGCCTCAAAAAAATAATAAAGTTCAGGTTCACTTAGTGTGATTGTATCAGGCAAGACAAGGCACAGGGTTGTGTGTTGCTTCCGAGGCAGAAATGACTGTAACCTTGTGATTCAAGATGTTGAATCCTTGGAATTGCTGGGGAGGGTTATTCCCTTCACACAACTGCTGTCCTGTGTGTCACCTGCCAACAGAGCTGTGCCGTATTCCCTGTGTATGCACGTCAGTGAGGAAGGGAGATGTCTGGAAGTCAGTTGGATGAAGAAGATGCTCAAATGTGAGCGAAATACCTTAAAGCCTTTTCCTTTTGTGATAGACATCTAATACCTGCCCTCTGCCTGTGCACAGTAGTCTTGTCCCAATGAGCCCAGTTTTTCCAGGGAGAGCATCTAATGTAACTCACGTGCACAGGGACCAGAAGGAAGGGAAATAGCAGGAAAAAGAGTTACTGGAGCATGTAATCTGCTCCAGCAGCTGGCTCACGTTTCCATCTCTAAAAGCTCTCTTTTCCCCATGCGCCTTCTCTCGTAGGCTCATCTGATACAATGCACGTCATCTTAATCCCAGATTCCTGTGCAGTATTTCTGACAGGGAATCTTGGCTTAATCCCTGAGCGTAGCTGAAAAGCAGTTGTGTGGTGTAGTGACGATAACAAAACCAGTGGCTGCTCGTGGGCATCGGGTATTTCCCTCAGAGAAGTCAAAGCTGATCTCAGTGGGCTGCTCAGGGAGGTGTTACTGACGGCTGGCTCTGAGTCCTGGAGCCCCTGGAGCACACGGAGGGGGAAATGGTGTAAGAAACAGTCACAGCTGAGCTGGAGCATGAAGCTAAGGAGACAAAGCTTGGCTTGTTCTGGCTGAACACCTGTTCCACAGGTGTTCAGAGGGAGTTTTGGGAAAGCTGGCCAGGTGCTGTGTCACTGCACTGGGATGGTGTGAGCAGGAATCAGCCACAGACTTCCCAGTGTTGCCTGCCAGTGCTGCAGAGCCTGGGAGCTGGTTGAGCTATTGCTGTACAGCCTTTCCAGGGAAGGCAGCGGGCAATGTCCTGAACTTCCCAGCAGTGCTGTATCCTGTTGTTGCTCTGGGCCTCTCATTGACTTGAAAAGCACTAATTACTGTATTATGCACTTAAAGTATAAAATTGATGGCTAAGTGCCAGTGCCCTCTGCCACTTGCAACCAGTTTATCTGGAGGGAGACTGTTATGGAAAACCAGTGAAAGGTTCTGTTATTTTTATATCTAGAGACTCTGTATTGTGCTTTACTGATCAGTGACCTGTGTGTTCCTGCTCTCTACATGTTCCTGCTGCAAGTATTGGATTTGTTGAGGTAGGAATGGAGAGCTGAACTTGATTTTGTGTTATTGCCTCCTTCAGTAATTGCTTTGGAAACGAGTATCTCCAACTTTATCCAAATGTATTTTTGTCCTTGGCTTGAAGTTTTCTAAATTAACTTCTTTATGCAAGAGTTGACTCACTAGTCTGGGATCACTTCTGATAGTTTTAGCTACAGAGTTGCTATGTTGAAATTGATCGCAATTTTAAAAGGAGAAGAATAGTGTCTAATGGCCAGCTGATCCTTTGGTTTGAAGGAAAAAGCATTCTGTCTGAGAGTGCTGCTGCTGCTTCCCTTGTGTCTGGAAAAGCTGAAACAACTTCCACCAAATCCCTGAGCTACCAGCAGCTCCTGGGAAGGAACGGGTTCTGGGTAGGCAGGTGACTGAACTCTGTGAGCTGCCCTTACATTTGCTTGCAAGAAAAGTGCAGTGGTGATGAGGTGGTGGCCCTGGTGCCTCAGTGAAAAAGTGATCCTCGTCTTCCTGGCATTGCTGCAGGGAGCTTTTGTGGTGAGGAAGCTGAGCTAGCCCAGGAGTCTGGTGCTTCCTGAAGGAATCAGTGCCCTCAACTGGAGCTGTTGCTCTAAAAAGCAGAGATTACTGATTCAATTTGGAAAGCTCTACATGTGAAACTGAGAAACAGTAAGAAACAGGAGGGTTTTCCTCATTCCAGCTTTTATTTCATATAAATAATCCCTCTACATCTTTAGATTTATCAACTTGTCAGTTTTTTCTCTCACCATAAAGAAGAAACAGCTAAGCCACAGTTGTCTGAAAAATCACAACCCAGGCACCAAACAAAGTGCATTGAGCAAAGTGTTAATGAGCAGGAAAAAATACACTTAGAACAGGCACAACCTGTCCAGTCCCATCCCTGGGGCCTGGATCAGACTCAGTTCTTCCTGGGCATCATTACCTGCAAAGTCACTTGGAAGAAAGGAAAAAAAGGAGGGAATGGAGTGATGGTTTTCCTTTCAGAATGGAGTCTAGGGTAGTAAGGTATTTTATCTCTTCAACACAGTACAGACAGGGCCATGCAAAATTCCTGCCTGGCCATGTGTCCAGTTGCTTCTGGGGCACAACAGCTCTTGAGCTGAGGCTGTGTGTTCCATGGACCATGAGGCAAGCTGGCTCCTGGGAAATGCTGGTAATTACTCAGTCTGACTGGGCCAAGAGTCAGATCAGAGACCTGATGTATAAAATAATAATAAAGTAAAAAACTAAACAATTGCAACCAGGTTTTTGAGCCAGTCAGATAAGTAAAATCAGCCATTAACAGTGATGGAGAAGCTCCAGGACCTGGAGCAGTTTTACAATCTTCTATTTATCTGGTTTTTTATCCGTTGGATAAGTCCAAATAAACCCAGTCTGGGCTTTGGTGGGGTGGAGATGTTTCTACTGATAAAACACAAAAGCTGCACGCTCTGTTTCTTGATAATACCTGGTGTGATGCCAGTAAAGTCTCCTGACTTTGGCACAGGGAGGAAATTCCCAGGCTTGTGCTTCATGATAGGTGTCACGGGTCTAAGTCACGTGGAAAAACAAATGTTTGTCTGTGCAAATATTAGTTTATTAAAGCAGCAGAGTATTTCAGTCCACACGTGCCAACCTGATATCCAGGGCAGTCTGCCAATCTGGTCAGCCAACATCCTGCAGGACATTCCAGGCAGTCTCCACACATAACTGTCCCAGGGATGCTTACTCTGGCATCAAATTTTAGAGCAGCAACTTGAAGTGAGGGAGATGCCCACTCTGCCCTGTCATTCAGATGTTAGAAATTATGTTGTGTTATTCCTTGTGCCTTCTCCTTAACTGGTAGCTGTATTCCAGCTGGGTCCTAGCTTGCTGTAACTGGAAAGCCAAGCAGCTGGAATTCCTGCATGTTTGTGCTTGTAAAGCTCCTCCAGATCCTCCATTTGAAAGGTATCTTTAAGGCCAGGTCAGAAGGTCTGCAGGGCAGCTTAAAGTGGATTCCTGCTCTTTTATTCAAACACAAGGCTATGGAAGGCACAACCAGGAAGGTGAAAATGTTTGATACAAAGTCTTGGACCTCCAGCTCCAGTTTGGCCTGGGTCCTGCTGCCAAATGCTTTGGGCAGAGTGGTGGAGGAGGAAGATTATTGTGCTGTCCCCCTCCTTGCTGTGCTGCAGGGATGCCCAGTTACACTTGGGAAGGGGGCACGGAGTTTGCTGAGTTCTGCATACACCCAGTCACCCCAGCAGCCACCTTCCTTGGCACAAAGCACTGTCCTGATGAGCTCCTCAGCCTCTAAAAGGGGAGGAGAGCTGGAGGCTCTTCAAGGAGGAGGTGCTGGGGTTGATCTGTGCTCGTCAGAAGTGCTCCATCCATCAATCCATCCATCCTGCTCATGCCCCGCAGCCCCTGCCACTACCATACACCTCTGCCAACACTTCAACCACGTGCAAATCTCTAGTACAAGAGTTCTGGACACAACTTCTTCACCCACCTACTGAACTACACCCTAACACCTTACCCCTCTGCTTTGCCAGTCACCTCTTCCAGCTGCTCCAGTTGCTGGCGCAGCCCCTGGCATGTGCCTCCAGCCTTTGGGGAAAAAACAGGGGGTGTGCCCAGAAATCCAAGCCATAAGTTTAAAAAGAATTAGTCATTAAATAAAATAAAGTGCATCCAGTAGACATTTCCTTGGCTTGCCACACAGTTGCAATATATGCCAAACAAATAGATAAGTGGTGGTGTTTTCTCTGTAGGGTGGGAGTGTGTGCACCCTTCCCTGTCCTTTGACACATGGATAGGGAAGGAGGATGCCAGAACTAAGGGTGGGGATGGTGATGGGGACCCCACATGTTGTGAATGGTGCTGAAGGGCACTGGGCAGATGCTGAAGGCTGATTTCATTGAAGGTAAAAGAGTGAGGACAAGTTTCTGCTCCTCTTCTCCTCCACCGCCTCCAGCACGTTATCCTGCGAAACAAGAGCAGAGAGAGCCACGGGATTATCAATCTCCAGGGAACTGCTGAGCTGTAAATTAAAATGTCTGCTGAGTTCCACTCTGGCCTTCCTGCACAGCTGGGGCTGCTTGGGAGGCACCACTGGGGCATAACCCAGATACCTGCTGCCAAATCCGACAGGAGCAGTGGGGGTTCTGCAGCCCAAGGGACGAGCTGACTCTACCAGTCTGGATTAAACACTCTCAGTCCTCCTCTAGGATGGATACATCAACTTTATTCTTTCCTTAGTAACAACAATCCTGACATGTTCCTGTGTGTCCTGGTTCAGCACCTGGAGCACCAAGACAAGAGGCTGATTTCAGGTAGGGCTCTGTGATCCTTCCTGGTGAACCCAGCCAGGCTGTGCAGCACTTACGAACCCCAAGAGCAGAGGCTGAATCAGCTTTTCCTGATGAAAAGCTATTCTGTGAGGGGAGCCTGCTGTCCTAGAGCTACTTCCAGACCCAGCCATGGTGATTTTAATTGGGAAAGGCAGACTTTTTATTCTTTTCTGTGGGGAGACAACTGGAGATAGTGCTGAAGGCAATCTTGCCCTTGATATATTGCAGCTGTGGTAATTATCCAAGAGTGGGAACAGCCTTGCCCTCACAGCTTTGGGTGTGACAAAGAGCGAGTTAGCTGGTAGGGACTCAGTTTGGGTTTGCTGGCCGTGCTGCGAGGAGGAAGGGACAGGAGGTTATGCAAGGGACAGAAAGGGTAAGATGCTGTACATAGGACAGGGTTAGGTGGCTGTGCCAGGGACAGGAAGGAGTGAGCCAGAACTGGAGAAGAAAGAAGAAGGAGAGAAAGAGCCAGAGCTGTGTGGAGCTGCCCTGTAGGATTGCAACAGAGAAAAGGTATGAGAGATTTTTACATAACAAGGTGCTGATACTTAAAGCCTTCTGAAGTTTTACTGAAGTGCTCTGAGTGTCGTGGTTGTCTCGACAACCACACCTTTCTAGTTGCCGGGCGCTTGGGTGCTGCTCAGAATTGCTGAGCTGGTATTTTCCTGCATCCATGTCTAAATCCGTAGATCTGCCTTTTGCTGATGCAGATTTCAGCACTCAAAGCTGCCAAGAAAGGTCAGGGAGGGGGATATTAAAAAAAAAAAAAAAGAGAGATGAAATCCTGCAAAGGCAGAAGAGGCTATAGGAAGCTTGGCTTGCATAAAAAAAACAAACTTCTCAGGGAATCATCTAAAGACACAGCCACAGATATTTAATAAGGAACTGCACTGAAATCAGACCTGAGGTGCTGAGACAACTGATGCTGTGTACAGCTGAGATGAGACTGTTGCTGGAGACCTAATTCCCTCTCCTCTCTGTGTGCAGCACTGAAGGCTGACTGTGTCCTGCTGCCGAGGGCTGCTCAGTGCTGTGGCAGCACAGTGGGGTTTAATGGGACTGGGAAAGGCCAGAAGCAGACTGTCAGTCACACTTGGTGGTGCAGGTATTGTAAAGTAATCTGGTTTATGAGCCTGAGCTGACTCCAGCACGCGTTCTCCCTATTGTGGATCTATTTGATCACTGATGCTTTCAGAAGGCTCTGACTGTGTTTCAGTGCTGGGAGACAATTCCCTTTCCTACTTTGCAGTACTATCCTTTCAATACAGACACCTTCTTCCTATGCATGAGTGAGTCTTTACAGCCAAGACACTGGTGGGCTTTAAAGTCATTACTTCTCTTGGTAAATGGCCAGAGTGATTAGCCTTTCTCACATTTCCCCCTGTATCCTCTTTCCCATATGTAACTCTAGGGCCAATTGGAGATGGAGCAGCTGTGGGCTGGCTGTGAGCTGGGGCTCACGGCAGCAATGCCCCTGTATGCTGCCTGGGCTCTGCCAGCAGAGGGGGAATTCTGTGGTGGCAGGATTCCCTCTGTGTGTCAGTGTCACAGGAGAGGACTGCTGCAGATCACAACTGTCTGTCTCACACCTCCCAGCCTGGCTGACTGGGGGATGTCACTGGGATGGCTCTCACAGCCAAGCCAACAGCAGGTGCTTGAGGCACCTACTGGTTAGGCCCCACATGACAGGGGTATGTGCAGAAACTCTGAAGCTGCAGCTGAACATGGCTGATGAAGGTCTGGGATAGCAGGAACAACTGTGGGATACGAGAGCAACTCCATTCCTGGTGTTAGGAATGGCAGCAGCTCACCCATCAGAGCCTTGAATTATGTTTAGATGTGTTAAGCTCCAGAAAATGGGCCTGAGGATTCAGCCATGGCAGGCTTCAAGTGCTCTGACTGGTAGCCATCTTTTCCTAATGTTCCCCTATTTATTCCTGGGCTTCTCCAATATGTTGGTTCCTGCCTCAGTACTGTGTTCTGGCTTGGATGTTTCTTCCCCTTTGCTAGTGTTCACTACCCACATATCTACAGAGATCACAATTCCACTGCTTTCTGTCTTTTTTTTCCTAGACTAAACAACATTCCCTCAAAAGCCCTGGAGCCTTCCTTGTGTCTCCTTAGTCTCTTGCACCATTCTCACAGGATCCCCGTATTTTCCAATGTTAACTCTGTCCTCCCATGTTGTGCCATCACTCCAGAGTTATGGAGACAACTATGTCAAGCCTCACTCCCTGACTGCATTAAAGACTAAGCTCTCCACGTAGGTGGTACTCAAGAGTCACTCTGGGAATTTAAAATGCCCATGGCATGATGAAGGGCTCCGGAGGGTGGTGTGGGCTGCAGGAAGGCCCAGGGAAGCCAGTGCTATTCAAGGCAATCCCTTGACCCTGCCAATCCTAGGCCAACTCCCCAAACATACCAGCAGATGGTATCTTCCTGTCTCCTCAACCTCAGGGAAGCTGGTTGTTCTTCCGCAGCTCCGCAACTGTTATGGGAAGTGCTGGTTTGTGCTTGTGCTGTTTCCTGCACCAACCTTGGGCGCTGGTTTGCATCAGAGCTGACCTCTGCTGACCTGCTCCGTCCTGCAGCACTCAGGCCCTGCCTGCCCCACTCCTGTTTACGTCAGCCAGTGCTGCAAGGTCAGATCCCTGGAGCTGCTCTGGAAATCTACCCCCAGCTGCATTTTCTCTAAAGATGTTAAGATTAATTTTCTCAAGAGAATTCAGGGAAAAGCTTCTGTGGTTTTTGTGTATCGTTTACTTCTCTGGGACTTGTTGGACAATCTCCAGGGATTCCAGTCCTGCACTTCAAGTAAATATTTATTCCTTGTTATTTGAAGCGAAGGATGAAAGCCCCACCACACTCTCTGCACAGCATCTCCCACTGATTTGAAGGTGCTGGAGATTTTTAGTGCCATAAATAGCCATTGGGAGGGGGAGTTGTGAAACCCACGTGGTGGCTGCACAGGGCTGCAGTTGTGCAGGAAGGAATGTGAGATCTGCATTTAATGTGAGCAGAACATGGGTGCCACAGAGCTCCTGAGCAGGGCAAGGGGCCAGCACATCGTTATCACTGAGGACAGATGTTTCCAGCTGTTGCAAATACCTGCTGGGCTCTGAAGTGGACTTAGAGCCCTATTACCAAACCATGGGAATCTCCATTGCTGAGATGAAAACGGACTACACTAATTTATTGTTTCCTCTTAGTTGGTGTCTAATTAAAGTTATCCTGAGTGAGCAAAGTAGTCATTAATTCCTTCATTTTCTAATTTGGTGGGAATTTTGGTAGATTGGAGAGGTGTGGCTGGACAGTAATCTCCCACTATGTCTATCCAGGTGTTTCATAACATTCTTATAAATGCTGTTGGAATTAATTTCCCTCACTTGAAGGAATTTTAGTTCAAACATAGAACCAGCTCCTGCTGGTTCTTGATGTTTTGTCTTTTTTAAATCACTATGACGCTTGCACTTCTCCCTGCCTTTTGTATGGATTGGATTATAGGGAGAGTCTTTGTTAGCAGCTTAGCCACTTCATCCTAAGCTCATTTGCACCTCTGGGAGGAATACTGAGCAACACCGGGGGACACATTGCTGTGTAGGGTCAGCAGAAAAGCTGCTGGAATTCGGGAGAGGCACTTGGTTGGGGGGATCTGCCTGCCTGGCTCTGAGCAGCTCATTGGAGAGAGGCAGGAGTATCCCGAGAGCCGCTCCCGTGTTAGGCAAGCTGGACTGTGTTCTGGAAACATTCATCTCTGTTTAGTGTGATGTCCTGATCTGTGGAACATTGCCTGGGAAAAACACACCTTGCAAAGAGCCCCTCTCTCCTTTCCCCTTCTTCCTAACTTCTACCTTAACTTTGTGCTTGTCATCCTTTGCTCCTTCTCCTGGCTTTGCATTTGCCTTGATGGAAGAATATTGTTTGTGTAAAACTTGGAGCATTGCTCCATAACCGGCTCTGTTCTCACTTCCTTCTGTTTGGTTCGTGGACCTTTGCATCAGGTGTTACCATCTGTAATTCAAAGTGTAGCACCCACTGATCTTCTGTTGGGAAGAGAATCCCACATACAATCAACCTTCTCCCAAGCTCTGCCCACAAGGTGGGCCCTTGAGGCTTTGCAAGTGTTTTGGGGAAGGACCACAGAAACCTCAAGTTGTGATCACCCCGGAGACAGAAATAAGCTCATCCCACTGAGGTTATTCCTCCCATCCTTTCTAAGGTCATAGTTTCCCAGGAATAGATCAGTATGTGCCTTAACTAATGTGTGTCATCAACCAACTTCAGCAGCCCAGTTTTCTATCCAAATTTTTCTGTCTAACTTTCAATTCCTTCCCCACCTACTCCAGGACAGGCCTTTGAGAGCCACAGATTTAATTACCTTAAAGATCCATAGCACTGCTAATGAACATTTCAAAACAGTTATCTGGTATGACGCCGCTGTACCACAGAAAATAGAGTTGTGGCCCTTATTATGGCCGAGAGCATTAATGAGATGACTCACCTTATGTCTCAGGCAAGCCGGTGCAATCTGCTAGTTGTGAGTGTCCCCGCTGTCCCTGTCCTTGCAGTCCTCAGGCTGGTCTCCTTCCCCAGACTGGGATTGTGCTGTGTCCTGCTCAGTCATGTCTCCAACAACAATCTTGTCGGAGCTGGCTTTCCCTGGGGACGAAGGCTCGTGGTGTTCAGTGCCTTCAGCATCTTCACTTCCTTTCAGTGCAAGTGCCTGTCCCTCAAGAACAGGGGTTTGGGTCACTTCTTCCCCTCCTTTGCTCACCAGCTGTCCTTGATCTGCATCCAGTCTGTCTCCTGCTGCTGTGTTGAGCTTTCCTCCGTGGCTGTTGGAAGAGTTCTCAGAGGACTCCTGTTCCGAAGCTGGCTGTTTCTCCAATCCAGCTCCATCTACATTCGCTCCCACGGGCAGTGACGCGGTCTCCTTGCTGCCAGGCCTGGTGCCTTGCACACTGCCCTGAAGGCTGCTCTGTGAAGCAGTGCTGTCAGCGCCCTCCTTCTCCTGGGAGACGTCAGCGGTGCCAGGCTTCCCGTTGGCATCTTCCCCAACACTTTCCTTGCTTGGCTTGGGCCCTGGCTCTGAGTCCCCAGTGCTGGACACTGATCCCTCTGTTCTGCAGCCCCTCATTCCCCTCTGCTCCTCCTTCTGGCCATTCTGGGCAGGCTGGACCTTCCCACTTCGCAGCCGCTGTGAGGAGGAGGCCCCGTGATCCTGGAGGCTTGGCTGTTTCCCCTTTTCCTCCAGCTCAGCTGTGCAGTTCTCTTCCACCCCCTCATCACCTCTGCTCTTCTGCCTGTCCACACCAAAGCTCCTCTGAGAAACAAAGAACATATTGAGCTCAGCTTATTAAAACACCTGTATATCGTATTTCTTGCCTGTGATGGTTCTGAAAACCTGAGGAAAAAGGATGTAGGTGGAGAAGTGTTCAGGGACTAGAACAGGTGAGGTGGTTGTGCTGACACTGTGTAAGCAGTGGAGCTGCTGTCACACCAGGTCATGTGAGGAGTGTTAGTAACAAGTATAGTTGCCCAAAACCAGAGGTCTCCCAGCTCTGGAACGGATTAGAGATTCCAGTTTTCCTGATAGTGCATGTGTGGAGAAAACTCAACTGCCAGCTGCAACTCAGGAACTCACCTGGCCATCAAGGTCATCCTTCAGAAGAGGTATGTCCTCGCCTTCTTTTGCATCCCATCTGTCAAGAAAAAGTAATCAGAATTTAGGCCTTGAAATTTTAACAAAGCCAGTGTCCCTTGCCTGACACCCAGACAGGGATTCCTTCCAGGGCCATGTATTCCTTCTCTGAACCCCTTGTCCAGGCCTATCCAGAGACACTCATCTGAAATCACTAAATCTTAATCAACTGGTTATTTTAATTCTAATTTTAATGAATTAAAACTCCAATTGTCAGAACATACAGTTGAGTAAGACTAAGAAAGATAGAGTTTGCTTGTGCTGATGCCTGCCAGAGTCTGGTCTTGCTTGCCTGACAGTGCCCAGATGTCCCAGGTCTCCACAACAGCAGACATAGAGGCAGATACTGAAGGCTAAAATTACTTTGGAGTAGCTTGGAAGTCAGAAAGACTATTTACAAGGGCCTGCAGTGACAGACAAGGGCCAATGGCTTCCCACTGACAGAGGGCAGTGTTAGGTGGGATATGCTTCCATGTGAGGGTGGTGAGGCCCTGGCACGGGTTGCCTCTTCACAGTTATGCAGGGAGTGAGACATGGATGTGCACACTATGGCAGTGCTGCTAACTCCTCACCTTCTGGCTCTGCCTGTCAATCTGTCCTTCCCCTTGGCTCGGCTGCTCACAGCAGACACTGCTTTCAGACCAGGGTCGCTCACATTCACTCCATGATGTCCTCCACCTAGAAAACAGGTTGGAAGTGCCATGCAGAAGCAGCAGATGGACCACTGAACAGGCCAACACCCTTGTATCCTTGGAAAGGACCTCTGAGGTGGGAAGCCCTTGAAGCTGTGTGCATACTGCATGTGTTTTTTTAAGTAACGAAGACAAATCAAGAATTTAGGGTGTTTCTTGTGTGTTATTTTAATTCCAAATTCCAATTCTAGCTTTAAATTTTATTCCTCAGATACAGTCTTACTTGTGCTGTTTTTGGAAGACTTCTCTCCTGCACACAGCTATGAGAGCAGCCATGTGGTATGTTCAAAAAGGCTCTCCAAATCTGCAAGCGTCTGATTGAGAACACTCTCCCTGAGGGATATCAGAGGTGCTGGCATTTAGAGGGGTGATATAACACAATCCTATGGTTTACTCACCTCTCCCATCTGCAGGAAAGGACCTTTGCTGGAATTTTCTGGCATTCCTTCCCCCTGCAGGGACACAAGAAAGGATGCACCAAAGTGAGTGAGGGTCTGTAACGGACAGGCAGCAAAAAGCCTGATGTTCAAATAGGGTGTCACGAGGGAAAGCTTTGTTTTGCCAGTCCATCTCCTGAGAAACAGGAGTCAGGATGGACTCAATGCTAGTAAAGAAGCCAGCATGTGCCATAGGGATCAGAGATTATGTGCTCTGGAATAGGATTGCCTCTTAAAAGAATGTGTGGGAAAGGAGGCAGGGCTGAGCCTCCACACTGTGTTGTACCAGGTTACAGAAGCCACTGCTCTCTCTGGAAAGATCCAAAGCTCTAGCACCCAGCTGCTCAAATCCCATCCCCCGAGCCCTCTGCCCAGCAGGGAGGGCTGAGCCCCCAGCTCAGAGGCGTTTGCCCAGGAAAGCAGAGCTTCACAGCTGACAGCCACGGCAGCTGCTGCGGCACTGGGATGCGCACGATCAGCGTTCACTAGCGTCAGGACAGAGTCTAGGTGTCCCTTGCCAACCTTTCTTATTGCTGGGATTATCCAAGGCTGGCTGCCCATCCTTAACAAAGTCCTCTTCAAACCTGCAGGTTAAAAACAGGCATTGTCAGACCTGACCATCCTTCTCCAGTGTGCAAAGCATGGGCAGGAGCCCTTGGCACAACGCAAGCTCCGGCCTTTGGCCCTTCTGCACCTGCCCACAGGCAAACCTGTGCAGGTTTCTCAACAGCAGCTGAAGCTGCATGTGCTAACTGAGACTGTGATGTAGTTCTACCCCAAAGAAGAACCTCTAAAGCCTTTACATCAGTACCCATATGTATATATTAAATTTTAGGAGGATCCTATAGAGGTAGTGTAGCTGTACTACACTCAAATGCAGCTTCCCAAGGTTTCAAACACAATCTGAAGTAGCTTCAGGACTTGTCAGCTCAAATCTCAGACCATTTGGTTGGCTTCTAGTCCTGCTTGGTTTATATTATGGCTTTTCTCTTAAAAATGGATTTTTGGAAAAACAGTAGTGCTCAGGGCTGTCCTGCCATCAACACACAGCACTCAATTAAGTCAAATCACCCCTAATTATTTGGGTCTCAGTGACTGAGATTTGATGTGTTTGGTTCCATTCCTCAGCCAAAGGGCTGTCCCACCTACCTGTCCTGTACAAACTGTTGTATCACACAACCTTTGTAAGAGTCCCTAACTCCACACTCTACCAGATGCTTATCCTGCCACAGGTGCCAGGTCATCCTACAGAGCTCTCTAGCTGGTGTGACCCAGCTGAACCAGCACAGTCAGAGGACAGTGATTAAGGCAAGAACATGTCCGGCTCATTCCTAGCTTTCCTACATCGCTGTTCTCAGCATTGTCCCTGTATGACACAGGTGGCCTTTTGAAGTGACCCCCTTGCCCTGCAGTGCCCAAACAGGCTCAGTTTATGGGGTGGGGAGGATTTAGGCATGTTGGGCTCCCTTGTGCTTGGAAAGGACAAACAAGCGGGGGGCAGTGAGAGAACCTGTGGCCTAGCAATGCAAGTTTGTCCATCCACATTTCTGGAAGAGCACCTGTACCCTCCTGTCATTGGATTTGTTCATGTGGAAATGAAGAGGATCCTCCAGATGCAGGCTGAGCCTTGGTTCATGCGCTCCCATGCCTCCTACAGTCCATATCCTGGCTGGACCAAAGGCAGGCAATCTTTGTCAGCACATGGTATCCCTTCTCAGGAGAGCTCATATCAGGAAGAAAACATGAGAATCACTTTCATACAAGATCCCACTTATGGGTATGGTCTGGGGAGGAAGAGGCAGCAGTGTGGATCTGGTCAGGCACATGACAGCATAGACTGGATAAGTATCTGCACAAGATCCCACTACTGGCTTTAGGCCTGCTGCAGGCAAAGCACCCTGGGACAGAGAAGGACCTACATGTGCTCTGACTTCTCCACATCCCAAGCCCGTCGCCACTCGCCCTTGGCATTCTTGTGACGTGCCAGGCGCTCCAGGTCAATCTGGTCCCTCTCCCTCTTCCAGCGGATGTACTCCGAGCGCTCCCGGCCAGTCATGGGTAAACTCAGGTCTCCAGGGCTCTTCTGGACTGGCTTCCCACCATCCTGGTGGAAGGAAAAGAGCTTCTGGTTAATAAAACTGTCTGCAAGAGTGCATTCAGGGTACTTTGTACTGTCACCACCACAAATGCTCGGGAATATTTGAAAACAACTTGGGACAAGGTCAGCTCCTTTCTCTGAAGTGATGTGTGCACACCAGGACTCTGCTTTACCCAAAGCCTAAATACACCAGGGCTGTTTGGCTCTACAGAAGGGAAAACTGAGGCAGGAACCTTTGCTAAGGTTTACTTATGGCATAGAGTCAGTTTCTGGAGTGCTTGCAACATCTCTCAACAGCGTTTGAATGATGAGTCCCCCAACCTGAAGACTTTGGGATACATAAATCAAAGTTATGCCTGTGAAATCCTTCACAGTGAGGAGGCAGGGAAGGAAGCCAGCCTTCTCTGACCCCCAGGCATCCACAGGAGCCCACAATGACAGAGCTGGGGCCAACCCTCCGCCTGACAGCAGCATTCTCAGAGCAAAGGGGCTCTTTACCTTCACTGCTGTCAGGCTCTTGGTTTATTGCTCCTCATGACAGACTGGTTAAGGGCTGACACTACTCAAAAATTTAAAACTTAATGGAAAGACAGTTCAGAGCTGATGGAGCATGTGGGGGGGAAGTAGCCCAGCTGTCAGGTTAATGGATGAGGTGGAAGCAGGAGCCGACGGGCTGTGGTGTGTTGTCAAGCAACAGTGTGTAGAGAATAGCTTAGTGCAGAGCTGAGTCCTGGGGTGCTAATTACCAGCAGGTAATTCATCACCTCATACACGTGTCCTTCCATGCCAGCCACCCTCACACCTTCCCCAAAGAGGAATTAACTCCTCAGCCTTGCACTGCGGGTAAGAGAAGCAGCAGGAAGAAGGGACTGAAAGCCTGTTACCAAGGTGACCCATCTGCGTAGGCCAGAGCTGGGATGTCACCAATTGCTCCTCCATTCCTCAGCTGGCACGAGGACATGACAGCATGTCCCCAAGGAGGAAGAGATGGAGTCCAGAGAAAGACAAGGCACAGCAGAGTAAAGCCTGGGCAAGTGCTGTCCCTTGGCTGGGGCCCAGCCTGGGAATGCTCCCCACTGCTTCCAGCCCCACAGTAAGGCACAGTGGGTCCTGCCAGGATGGATCCTGATGCGTCCATAAAGCCAAAACTGAGGGAAGGACTGAGGCAGATGCCTGTGCTCTTTTGTGGGGAGAAGCAGAAGTGGCTGGGGGCCTCCAGAGCAGCAGGAGCTGGACCCTCACCTCAGTTATATGTAGTTGTGGTTAGCTGGACTACAGGCTATAGTGCTCCCCCTTCCTGCTCTGAGGGGCTCAGCTGAAATTAGTGTCTAAGAGCCCATCTGTGTTCTCCTAATGAATCACACTGAGGTGGGGTTATTCTATTTGTGCTCCATTAATTAAAGCAACTGCAGGCTCGAGGGAGCCAGCATGTCTCCAGGCTTTGCATTAAACAGTCAGTGGGAAGGCCTGTGCTTTAATTTACCTCCATCCTACTCAGCTCCCGCTGAAGTGAGAAGCTGTAGCTAATACAGCCTGAGCTTTTCAATCCACAAGGAAATGGTTTTGGGAGAGGGACTAGCCAAAGATGTGCTGCCACAGGGGTGAGCATGTTACCCTCTAACATCCCTATGGCTCTTGAAGGGCTTGAGCAGCCACGACAAGTGTGGAGGCAGGTCCCTCTCACCTTTCCAGTGCTGCTTGCTCCACGTGTCAGCTGCTTAGCAAAGTTTTGGATGATGAGAGCAATGAACGGTGGCAGCCACCTCAGAGCACAATGCTGCTTCACAGAATTACAGGACGGTTTGGCTCTGAACAGACCTCAAAGGTCATCTTCCTTTAGGACTTATGGAGGGGAGGCACATTCTACTGGTTTCCCTTTCCAAGACAAGGGTCCCCACAAAGGGACCTGGGCCCACTCACCTTCCGGCTGTGCTCACTTTCTGCGCCTCTGTCACTGTCTGATCTCCTCTTCTCTGCTGTTCTCCGTTCTTCTGCCTGCAAGAGAATGGAGACAAGAATTATTTCAAGGATTAAGCAAGAATTCCTGGCAGGGGAATCAGGACCTGAACCTATGCCGACCAGGACACGTAAGAACTTCTCAGAAAAGATCAGCAAAAGAGGAAGGATTGTTTCTGGGGCCCCAAATCAAACTGATGCAGAAAAAAGTCAGAAACAGGGGGTGCATGAGAAAAGTATTCCCACAGGTCCCTCCTTCTCCCAAGCTGGAAGCAGAGTGGCGTCTGCATGATCCTGATTCTTTCCAAGGCAGATCAAGTTTCAGGTACTTTTACAGATTTGGGCCATTTTAGGATTCCACTGTACAAGATCTGGGAGCCTGTCTGACATGCAGCTATGACCCAGCATGGTCAAACTAGGAGTGATTTTAGTCCCTTGCAAACATGGCATCCTTCTACTAGGGCCCTGCTCCCATGGGGTTTACCCTTGCTGCCACCAGATTGGCAAGCTCTGCTCTAGTGTTGATATTCCTCTGCCTGGCAGGAGGTGACAATCAGCATCTGTTTCTAAGTGAGCTACAGACACAAAACATCGGCCAAGCCAGAGGTTCTCTGTCCCCACATGGGATGAATAATAGAGACAGAGTCATGTCAGAGGCCAGGGTGGGATTGCAGTGGGTCTTAATGAAACAGTCTGCAGAGCATAAAGATCTTTTAGGAAAGGCTTCTTGCCTGGTTGGACAGCTATAGGGCTGGGGCTGCGGGGGGCTGAGCTTGTCCTGCTGCCATTTTGCAGTGCCAAGCAGAACTGAAACACAAAGAGGAACGTGGCAGCACGAACTGCCAGCTCAGCCCTTCCAGAAAGCAGCAGCATGGTGAGGTCCAGCCCAGGCTGGAAACAGGATTTTTATTCTGTGCATTCACCAGACACAGCTTTAATTTTACAGGGAAACTCGGGATTATCAATCTTGATTCCTGCAGCTCTGCCCAATCTCCTAAGGCAACTCATGTTACTGCAGCTCGTTCTCATGTACCCCATGGAATCATGCAGGGAATGAGCTGGGGACACATTTTTTGGCGGATTGCCCACACATGCTAAGTCTGAGGCAGGTGGGAAGTGTGGCCATACAGTTCATGGACTGTCATTGCACTTGGTGCACAACAGCTTCACTGGTCTGACTGGCAGCTCCAGTACAGATGGATCAAACATATCCTTAGAAATAACAAGGATGATGTTAGCTATATTGCCCTGAGATTTCTCAGCAAAGATTTGGGAAAAATGCAGAGGGGTCTGTGCTCAGAGAAGTTCACCCTCACCATATCCTGCCTGCTGCAAAAGGGGATATGGTGAAAAATGACACTGGGGATTTATTTCAAAATGTTGCCGTAAAAACTTAAAACCAAAAAAATGCTCTGTCTAGACTCCTGCTCTGGCAGCCCTGTTTGAAGAACCCTGTAGGGTGAGATGAACGAGTCTCTGCAGTCAGGGTGAGATGAACGAGTCTGCAGTCCCAAAGTGAGCATTTATAGAGAGATTAAACAGCAGAAATCTGGAAACTTCGCTCTCCTGGAGCTCTGCATCCTAGTGGCTGTCCCATTTGGAATGCTCGCTCCTCAGTGCCCATCACAAACCTGGGTCACAGAGACACTGCACAACCCTCTACCCTTTTACACCCTCACTGTAAGCCAGCTGCCTTTTGCCTCAGTCTGCTTCTATTTTTGCTTCTCAGACGGCATTGTGGGAAATGGAGAAGACCACAAAAATGTAGTTCTTTTGTACCAGGACAGCAGGTCTGAGCTGTGCAGAGAACAGTCAGCTTGGCTCTTGCACTGGCTCAGCAGAAGAATTCCCGTTGTCGTGCTGCCCCAGAGCTGATGTTCCTGTTACCACACACCCAGGCCAAGAGGGAGCAAAACATGTTTTTTCTTTTCCTTCTTCCTCTCTGCCCCCAGAATTAAGAAAAATTACATGGATATTATCATTGCTAGTGTAACTGTTCCTGCAGAGCAGGAGGAGGACACAAAAGTCTGAAGCAGTCAAGGAAGATTACGATTGTTTATCCTGAGGTTTCTGCCAAGATTTCTCAGTTTCTCAGTTCAGAATGGCCCAGGGTGGGGTCCAGGGTGGGGCAGAACCAGCCGTGGGATCCCAAATGCCTTCTGCCACTGGGCCTTTCTGACTCCCTGGCACACATATTTCCAGCTAATGTCATTGTGCAGTGGTGACAATACTGATGCCATTATCCAGCCAAACACTGGTTTGTATTAGCAGTTCTCCAGAAGCTTTGACAGGCTTCCACATCTCTGGGCTAGTTCAATGCCTTCTTTTTTAAAAATTAGGACTATCAGATGAGTTAAACAAACCTTATGGTACCCACTGCTCCAGGCACGTGTCAGCACCACAACTGGCATTTCTTCTTGAAGAAATGAGGAGATTTTTGTAGGAGCTTAAAGCTGTTTTTCTAGCGCTCAGATTCCCCACTGGGCAGGATTTTTGAAACTAGTACATGAGAGGATTTTTTTATAACTCTTTTGAAAAATCTGCCTCCTTAATTGTGCTGCCTGAAGGGAGCTAAAGACTTTTCAGCCACCCTCTCTGCCTATTTTCCCCTCCCATCTGCAATGTAAAAGCAAGTGTTTCTCCTGTCACAGGTTTGGTTCCTCTCCTCTGCAAGCACCAAGTCCAACTCCTCTGTGTTAGTCCCTGAAAGCAGCTTTTGTATTTCTTGATTACAGTCATTTCTGATACACCATCCTGGGAAACTCTGTTAATAAAAGGACAATTTAAAAGCCCTGAAGCTCTATCAACTGCCCATTTAAAAGATGATTTGTAACCTGTTAATTAACCATTGTGCTCCACTGGTCCTGGGCTGCTGGCTCCCAGCTCTAATGTACTAATGAGCCTGAAACACTGCCAAAGCATGGAGTGGCTTTTTAGGGCTAAAAATCAAGGACTGTCTCCAGCCCTACATGCAGAAGAGCCCTGAGGCAGGTTTAGGGGCAGCCAGGCAGAGATGGGTCTCAGATGTGGCATTTCCAAGCAGCCTTGGAGGTTGTGAAGCTGCACCAGTAGAGCGATGGGCTCTGCAAGGAGACAGGATAAGTTGGTCTCTTCAGCCCTATGGGCTAAAAGAGTGAAAGAGTCTTTCTACTTATGGCACCAGGGCTGTGTCAGAAAAGGAGATCATGAAAGCATCATTTTTCCCTTGCATTTCCTCTTTGGCAGCTCCTTCCCCAGATGTGCTGTGGTCTGTGACTGACAGCGTGGGGTTAGCCAGAAGCACCATGGGCAGCAAGAATGGAAGTCATTTTCCTCTTCGGGTTTTTGTTTTGTTTTGCTTGTCTGTTTGTTTTTTCTTTATTGAATTTCATCATGAATAAAAATAGAGAAAATGTGTGGTGATGAGGACACCAATCAAATACTTTAATAGGATAAATCTGACAGCACAGAGGAGGAAGCAAATTTGACAGTGGCCAGGCTACTGGAAGGGGAGTGATGGATGTGATTCTTTCTCCTAGGCCTTTGTGGGAGCCCCAAAAGAGCAGGGAACCAGTTGGGGCACGAGGTAAAAAGGCCCAAAGGATGAACCATGCAGGGGTTAATGAGAGACTGAATGTTAATCCTTGAATCGAGGGTCCCAGCTCAGGCTCTAACAAAACAACCCAGCCGACACCACTGACACCCCACCAGGCTCTCCAGCAGCTGATTGATTTGGGGATGAAAATGAAGTTTCTTTTAAAATAACTGATTAAAGGATAGAAAAGAAAAAGTGGCAAGAAAATGGTGGTTTCCATGGCAGAAGATTAGCAGGAGTGTGCCACTGGAACATGTGCTGCTCAACATGCTCATAAATGGTCTGGAAAAGGAGCTGAAGAGAGGGATGACAGTTTGCTGATGATACTAAATCATCCAGGGCAAAGAATGTAATTTGCCCGGAAAGAGCTGCGAAAGATCTCTTGACATTGAATGCCTGCATCATAAAATTACAGCTGAAATTCAATATCAGTAATACAAAATAACTCACACAGAGAAAAATGTTCCTTCTTGTATACACACACAGAGTAATGAGTCCTGAACTATGATTAACAGTCAGAAATGAAATTTTGGTGTTACTGTGACTAGTTCTCTGAAAATGTTAGCTCAATTATTTAGGGGAGAAAAAAAAAAAAAAAGAAAAGACAAAAAGAAAAAAAAAAAAAAGTCAGCAAAGAAAATGCAAACTTGCTGGGAGAAGAATAGAGAACAAGCCAGAACATTGTTATGTCACTGAGTACATCCTGGAGAGCCCGCAGCTGGAATACCATGTGCAGTTCTGGTCTGCTTGTACTGAAAGAATATGGTAAAAATAACAAAAGCACAAATGGGGACAATGAGAATGATGAGAAATAAAGAACAGTACTCAGCAGACAAGTCTAAATAGGGGCAATCTCTTTAAGTTATGTGAGATAGCTGAAGGGAAATGTGAAACAGGTCAATAAAATCATTTGTGCTTTGGGAAATGACCAGGGAATGATCTATTCACTACTTCCCCTGATGCAGGAACAGCAAATGGAGCTGTCAGGGAACAAGGCTGAACCAGTCTGGGATTCTAAGCTTCAATGATTCTATGGCTTTAGCCAGTGCAGCCTTAGGCCTGCACTCATACACACTCTGAATCCAGATGCTTTGAGGCCAGTACGAGCAAGGCATTGCTGAAAACACGTATGTGGATGCTCAGCCTCAAATTTCATATTCCATAATGAAACCAGATGAGAGATGACCTTCCAGGGCAGTCCATACACTTAGAAGAGGGCACAGGACCTAAAGCCAACATCCAGGCACTCCTCCTGCTGCTCTCTCCTAGTACGGCCCCAGCCTTGATGACCTCAGAGACAAGTGTTTGAACAGGCCCAGCAGAGAGCAGAACACACTTGCCCAGCACATTACAGAAGTACATTTGACAACCTCAAGGGCAGGAACAGCACAGTCAGGTCAATCCCATTACATCCAGGAGTGTTGGTGATGCCTAGACTGAAGCACTGATGTCTGTCCTGGGAACTTTTGGGGTTACCAGGGGCTCAATCAGGCAGCTCACTTGATGTTTATGGCATTCAAAACACTGCTTGGCAGCCACGAGAAAGAAACACCTGGGTTCTTAAAGCCTAGGTAAGCCCTGGGGAGGAGGAGCAGCTGAAGATGAGCATGGGTAGTAGCAAAAAATGGGTGGCACTATTCCAGAGAGGGGCTGCACATGTCTCCCAACATTCCTGGGTGTGTTTGGTAGCTACTCTCAGTGTTGTTTTCCTACACAGTCTTTGCTGACCCTGTTGGCTGCAAGCATTCTTCCTTATCTGTGAAAACTCCCAAAGAGGAAAATAGCACATGCCTCTGTGTGTGTAAAGAGAAAGGTATTTGTAAAGAACTATTTGAAATATGTTTCAAAGATTAACAAAGCTTGGCCAGCTCACTCAGCAGGTGATGGCCGGGCACAGCAGGCTGTGGTTCAGAAGCAGATATTGCCCAGCTCTGTTAACATTTAAGTCGTGCAGCGAGTCAGGAGGACACTGCTCCTGTCCCAGTCTGCTGTGTGGCTCTAAAGAGAAGCTGGTAACAGAGGAGGTGAGATTCATGGTGAACAGAATCATACAGCTTACAGAAGCTGGTAACAGAGGAGGTGAGATTCATATCTGGCAGTGCTTTCATCAATCCCTCTAAAGCAGCATCACAGGTTTATGAACTCAGTATGTTTAGGAAGCTTTTAGCTTTTAGCTAGGATCACAAAGGAGGGAAAACTTTGTGGCTTTCTTCTTTTACAGAGATGGAAGTCAGAGATATGGAGATAAGCTGCAGTATTAACATATAGTGTCTCCCAACATCCTGTAGCTGGGCCCTCCTCATGCCGGCAGAAGTGGATGCCATGGATAGGTTACAGGCCAATCACTAGCACTGTACTTACCTTTTCCTTGTTATCCATGGTGATGGCAATCTGCATCCTCCTTCCCCGTCGGAAAGCCACCAAATGGTCCATCTCCTCCTCGCTCAGGTCTGGCACTCGGCCCGGGCCAGGGAAGCTCTCGGCACGTTTCTCACTGACGATCCTCTTGCCCTGGAAGACACAGGCTGAGTTAAGGACACCTCCATTAGCCCTCCTAGGAGAGTGGCCATCCCAGACTGCACAGGATTTTGGGCTGGCAGAACAGAAAATGAGCCTAACAGCCAGTTCCCTTGGCTTACCAAGCTGCCACCCCACTGTAAGGGATCTGTCATATTACAGAGGTGTGTTTAGCTGAGCACAACATCGACATGGTGAGATTTCCCCTGCTTGGATAATTGGCAGCATAAGAACTGAGGGATGGTTTCACTTTAAGCTTGCATCTGTATCTTTGAAACAAATGTGAGGTTGGCCCCTCCCCACACAACACATCCCAATAAAATGGGAGGCTACCTTGGAGCGTAAGCCTAGAAGGTGGAAGAGAAGAGGAACTGTGGGGTTCTTTCTCTCTAACCTTGTCCACATAAGCAGTTACTGCCCTGAAGTGTATTAGCACTTGATAATTCATCATTTCATAGTCATTGTGTGTTCATAGTTCTGGAATTATTTATTCAGCAGTGGAATACTTAAGAAAACTGATACATAAACTCCTTGAGCAAGGGCAGTTTATCCCTCTCAGATATTACTTACAGCTGTCTGTATCAGTGTCATGACTTCACTACATGGATTTACATCTGGTTCTTATTTTTTTAATGATCTTTGCTGCTGGCTGATGTCCTGCCAATGCCCTCAGCCATCAATTCCACAAAATGAACACATCTTTTGTACAAAAAGAAATACTTTTTCTCATTTAAAAGTATCATCTGTCAGGTCAGTCATGTGCCTTTTTATTTTTGCCTTACAAGGAAACAAGAGACTTAATAAGTCATCTCCATCATTATGTCTGATCATTTTCTTTTCTCTTCATTCATATGAAGTCTGCTTAACTTCACCAGGGATGAAGGCACCTCAGCAGCTTCCCTCTCTAAAGGATGGTGCATTTTACTCTGTTTCCCACCTTGGGCTTTCACATTTTCTGGAGTCTTAATTGAAAAGATACTCAAAATCTCCAAGGAAACTTCAGTGAAACTTGGGAATTCAGTTGCTACAAAACTGTTTTTAGAAACAAAAAGCACACCCAGACCTCTGATTTTTAGAGAAGACTTGCAATCAGGGCCTTTGCCATGACATGTGATATCAAGAAGCCTCACATTAACCTCATTTTCCCTTTGCTCTGCCAGGAGTGCAGATGTTAGCGTAGAGGGAGCCTTGCTGTGCACAGCCTCTGTCAGCATGACCTTTTTTATGGCTTCTCAGTCATCAAGCTTCCTAGCACATGATAAATGTTTTAGGAGACACTGGAGTATTTCCAGCAGCAGAACCTCAGTCTCTTGTTTATTCATCTTTCACATCTGTGTGATTTTGCTGTTTCAGCAGAGATAGTTCTTGAGTCAGCCTGATGCAGGGGAGCGGAGTGGTCCCTGCTCTGCCTGTCCTGTCAGCCCCAGACACGGTGAGAACCTTGTTGCATATTCCCTTGGGGATTTCTAGCTCTGCTTTTGGGTTCAGTAATTCTAGGCTGTACTGCTGAGGGTAGAGCCTGAACTCGAGACTGGCCTTGGTCTTTCCTACCCAGAGTACTCGTACGAAGTGTTTGGCATGCTAGTTAGCATAATTTTTTTATTAAGAAAGTAAGCCCAGAGATATTTTAGAAGGTAACAGCAAGCTATTAATCCACAAGTTGTACATCAAACATTTATTCATCTTAAGCCAACAACTATTCCCTAGAGCTCTTCAAGGTTTAGGTGTTGATGGCTCATCCTTTAGACACACTACAGGGTCACAGACACCTCTTGTCAGGGAAATCTGGCACTGGGAGCATATTTGAAGGTGACTTCATCACTTTCTGTCTGAGAAAGTCCCTCATGAGACCCGAGAAAAAGAACCTTGTGGCCAAACACCTCGAGCACAATGGAAGCCTCAAAGAGCATCACTGGATTACAGGGAGGTTGACAACATCCCTGGACCACTGGATGTTAAAAGGCATGGTGTGAAGGCTGGTGTGTTGGCAAAGCCTTTAAATCCTGCATTTATTGAGGAAATGGCAAGGAAGACTCAGAGGAAATAACAGGAAACAACTATTTAACAGAGCTGTGGTAGCTAGACCAGGCGGGGAGACCAGCAGATTTTCCATGTAACACCCTTTGCCCTCTCTCCCTTTACCACTCCTTCCATTCTTTCTTCCCTCCGCCCCCCTCCCTCCCTCCCCATTTTGCTTCTGGCTAAGCTGCTTCACCTGAAGGCACCTTCTGCTCAATGTGTCTGCTGCCATGTGTCTTCTTTCCTTGTTTCCTATTTAACAGTCTGGGTGATCTCCCAGCCTGCTTGCCCCACATTGGGAAATCCTGGTCCTTGATGCCCCAGCTCCCAGAGTGAGAGATGTCATATGAGGAGAGCACCCATGCAGAGCCAACAGGGACAGAGAGCAGGGTCACAGCCACAGTGCCTGGCAGAGGCAACTCCTCCTCCCCACAGGGCTTGTCCTGGGCCATTCCCTGCCAGACAGAGATCTGGGACTCTGGCACCAGCTCTTTAGCTTAGTCAGAACTACACCACTCCCCCTACAGAGACACTGTAAGGTGAGACGTGCCCATCTCATGTTTGAGGCATACCTTAGATTGTAGAGGCAGTGTTAAAAATACTCATCTGAGGTGTGCCAGGAAAAAGAACAGGGGAACAAAGGAAACCCCTGGACTTCTTTCCAGTTTGTACAACTTTTCAGCTGGCTCGACCATGATTTAGGTTGTTGAGGATTGGATGTGAGTGGTTTTCTGCACAGCTGAAGAGCTCTGGTGCTGGGACCTTGCAGTGGTCACAGGAAGGATGGTGGTGCCTCATTCAGTCACACCAGTGTCTCCAAGCAAGTCCCTCTTTCCAGGCACAGCAACACAGTTAAACACCAGAGTGGCCCAGGAGGGCAATAGGGTGACTGATCCCTCAGAAAGGGAACTGGCAAAACATGGCTGGGTGGAGGGCCTTGCTGAGGGCCTTAGCAGGGCCTGAAGGCTAATTCCTGAGAATCAGATACAGAGAGGGACGCATGTAGTAGCTCTCAGGTTGTGCTGAAGAACTGTGAAATGAGAGGGAACAAACAGTAAGGGAACTATTCCCTTTGGACATGGCACACTGGACAGAAAGCTCAAGTGAGAGGCAGAACAGAAGCCCCTTTGTAAGTCAAGAGGCTGCAGGGTAAGAGCAATCCTCTTCCCTACTCACCTTTGCTTTGTTGTCCATGGTAACAGCCAGCTGCATCCTCTTCCCCATCCTGAATGTGAACATATGATCTGCTTCCTCCTCCTCCTCCTCTTCCTCACTGCCAATGCCAAACCCAGGGCTTGTAGGACAGGGGCTTCCCCATTTCTCACTCACTATCCTTTTGTCCTGGAAAACAAACCACTTCCATTAGCAAATCCAGGCCCTTGGCTCTGGGATGTGATTCCCTTCCCCAAACACACCTGCACACAAGCGGGGAGGCAGCTACAGAACAGACAGCTCCCAGGAAGTTCTTGCCCCCAGGAAGTTCTCCGTGCCCGGCACACTGCCGTGACATTCCTGGGGAACAAGGGGCTTGTTGTCTGCTCAGCAGCAAAACTCACAAAGACAGCAAGGCTGAAAAATCCTTTGCACTTACAAATCTGACATTTCAGACTAAAATGCCAGAGTTATGGGAAAGAAATGTCATCCTCATCTGTTTCTGCAGCACACAGAGTTAGCTTGGGAAAGCCTAAGTCCTGCTGGAGGTGGCCTTGGAAGCCAAGTGGATGGCTGAGGGTGGTGCTCACCATCGAGAGAGTTGGGCTATCTTGTCCATAGTGTTCAGTCTGGGTAATTGCATCTTTCAGGTCCTGTATGAGAGAAAAATGTGTGCAGCAGCGCACCCTGAGAGAGGCGAGGGCCATGGTCAGGGTGGATAGGCGATAGTGCACTGGCCTGGATCCAACAACCCGCAGTGCTGAAAGCAGGGTGGCCTGTCTCAGCAGGCTCTGCATGAGCTCTGGCAGATAAATTCACCAAGGGGTTAAGGCAGGACTGGCTTCCCAAGCCCCATGCTGCCAGGATGGGTGGACAGAGCTTATCAGATTTGGTCCAGTTCGGAAGGAAACCTGGGACTCACAGCCTCTGGCCCAGGGCCACTTGTTTTGCTCACTCCCAAAGCCTAAGGAGACCATAAGTTTTCCCAGCCTATGGCATTCTCAGAGGCACTTCTGATGCCTCCAGTGACGCACACGCACACCTGATACCCTCTGCCTACATATTTGCAGTGATGCTGACACCTGGGACCTGTCCAGGGCTGACAGTGCCTGTTCACACATGCAGTTATCTGCCAGTTATCTCCTTTCATGAGTAGAGGTGGCTGGGCATTGCTGGAAACATATGTGCAGCACCTAAAATCACTCTGATCACACACTTCTGCAGAATTCACCCACACTTTTCAGGCCTTAGGAGTTATTTCCTGTGCCTCAAAGAACTTTGCTGTGATGGTCTTTCTCAGAAATGTCATCTTGCAGCAGCAGGACTGGAGTGGAGAACTGGCCTGTGGTGAAGGAGAAGCACCACTTACATTGTGAGCTTTGGTGATGGTAATAGTGAGTCCATCCTGCTTGGGCCTCCTGGAGGTAACAGCCATTCCTTCCTGTTCCGCTCGCTTTTTGTCTTCTTCTATTTCCTGAAACATAGATAGATATCTCCCCTTATGACAAGCTTGTACCTGGATGTTGTTCATTTTCCTGTTTAGTTCTGCTAAACGGACCCACCTCCACCCCTAAGAGGGAGTGGACCAACTTATGTCCCAGTTATGGGATGCAGACAGAGGAAGGCAGCAGTGGCCAAGGAGATGCTGCAGCAGTGAGGCAAGTATCAGTGTCTATTCTCCAAAAGCACCTAGAGAATTGTAGTTAAAGGCTAAGCTAAAGACTAACCTAAAGGCAGAGCTCTGCCCACCTACTCCAAATGTTTCCAATATAAACATGGTATCTATATAACATAGTCATGCTGACTGTGCTGACAATCTTCTTTATGCTGTGAGTTGAGTACCCCAAATCAGGGGCGGGTAAGGTAAGGACCTGCAGACTCACCTGGTACCTTCGTATCAGCGCTTCATTCTTTTTCCGCAAAGCCAAGATTTTCTTATCAAGTTCAACATCTTTCTGCTCCTTCTTCCTTAACACAGCATCATCCACAGCAGCATCCTGGAAACAGAAGGAGCAAAGCTCTACTCAGTCATCATACCAAAGAATGAAACCTGCTCCTTCTGTCTCGACAGGGTGAGAAGTGAAGGAGTCTTTCCCCACAACTTCTCCCTGACTTTTTCCTGACAGAATTGACCTTTTCTTTTCTTACAGTTTTTGTTCAGCAATGAGGTATTTTGAGCAAAGCACTGCTGCCCCACTTTGATGGCTGTCAGTGGGCTCCAGAGTTAACACCCTGCTTATCTGCATGCAGTACATTACCCTCACCTTTGTGGGTTCTCAGGCATGGAGGAGGTGTGCTGGGTGTCAGACATCAGTGAGGGAAAGGCAGCAGAACCTGCTCACGGCACAGACCGCAGCTCCTGCGCCAGCCCATCTCCACTGGTGTCCCCAGTGAGGGGTATCTGATCTAACAGCGCCTGCCAAGGGCTGCTCTGCCAGGACACAGGGACACAGGCACACATCTGTGTCCAGGTGGGACAACAGGAACATTTAAACCACCTCCACACATTCTTCTGCTGGACAATGGGATTTTGTCAAGATCTGTAGGAAAACAAATGGCTTTTCGTTTGCCATCCATCATCGGGTATGTGACAGGTGAACAGATTGCCTTAGTGGGTGGATACAGTTCCATGGGCATTTTGCAAGGCTGATTAAAGCCAAATTCAGTGTTTACCTGAACAGAAGCTGTTCTGGGAGCACTAAATTGGCAGGTTCACTGTTTACTGAGCTCTGGGGTGTTGGCTGCTGAGGGTGGGATCAAAGTGGTGCATGCCCTCAAACACACCCCTTTCATCTTCAGATTCTTTTGAAGGAGAACTGGCAGAGCTGCCGGCTTAAGAAAAATTTAAAAATTCCTGCAGAGGTTGTATTTGCGCTCTTCTCTTTTCAAAGCAAAGAATGGAAAAGGCCTGTCAGGCTGTTCTCCCTCTGCCCATTTGTCAGCATTTTGTCTACGCTGCAAGACGGCCAGTGCTGGGGGGAGGGGGTCCTTCCATTTCCAGCTGGAAACAAGTCACTGGAAGGAAAGTTTGCTGGTGTTCAGCACTTCTCGTCCCCTTTAACGAAGCCATTAAGGTGTTTCTCTCTGCACAACCTGTTTCAGCAGACGCTGGGAGCTGTGGGCGAGAGGAGGTCACTCGCCCGCACACCCGGGCCCCACGGCCGAGGCGCTGGGCAGCGTGTGGAGCCCACGCTCAGCTCGCAGGGGCTCACCCATTGTACACTTCAGCCCAGTCAGCGTTTGCTCGTCAGCTGCTGCCCCGAGCCAGCCGATAACAGGGGGCCGTGCCCTCTCCTCCATTTCTGGAATGAATCCGCTGCCCCAGCCCGTGCTGGAGCTGATGCTCAGGATGGAAAGTGGCTCCATCATGCCCTCCCCAGAGTAAAGCTCTTCCGGGGAGCCAAGGTGCCCGTATGTCACCGCGACAGAGAGTTATAAATGGCTTTGGCAGAACAAACGTGCGATGGCTTTGAATCAGCAATCAGCTGAACTCAAAGTCTCCCCAAGAGCAGGACATAGCCACAGAACGAGAGGCCTCATTCTACTGCAAATTAAAATGTCACAAAAGGAGAAAATGGAAAGCTATCGGCTTCAGGCTTCAGTTAAATGACGACATCCCGTTGTGTCACAGCCCCTCTCCTAAGTGTCACACACACTGGCTACGCAGTTCCTTGGGGGCTGGAGGGACACCTCGCTCCAGACTGTCTCTGCGTGCAGTGTTTTCCCACACACTCCTCTGATCGCCTGCTTCTGCAGCGAGACCTCAGAGACAGCAGGGTTGGGAAAGTGTGAAAGGCAGGAGGTGGGGGGAGGGAAAGGGGACAGGAGCGGCCCGTACTAGCGCTCTTCTGCGTAAGCAAATGTATCCGCTCTTTTTAAGAAATATTCTCTTCCTTGACAGCTGCGGCTGAAGCCCTCACCAGCATAGGCACCATACAGCGCTGCCTGCATTTCTGTTTGTCATCTGCCTCCCGGGAGGCACCTTGTCCTGAGCCAGCCACCACAACCTGCCCCGGAGAGGGATGTAAACCCCGGCACCCAAAATGCGCCCCCCCAGCACCCCTCCCCGCGGTGCGGTACGCCTTGTTTGCTCCCTGTGCCTGCCGGCAGCCAGGCGAGGCGAGAAAACAAAGCGACAGCCACCGAAAGGCCACCGTGAAGGAAGGGAGTGCAAGTCCTGGCGTGGCCTTTCGGGGTGAGGGACCCCAGCGCCCCCCGCCCCTCCCAGGGCCCGCACAGGCAGCACTCACAGCTCGGTGCATGTTGGACATCGGCGGCGGAGCCCGGCGGATTCCAGAGCAGAGCTAAAAGAGGAGAGCCATCAGACGGCCTTTCTCAGCACTGGTTGCACAGCATACAAGATCATGTTTTGATTACAAAAGCCTCGTCTGGGCTCCCAGCCAAGAGCACTGGCTGCCTAATATACCAAGCACAGACAGGGTTTGGAGTGCCTGTGTCCTCCTCTCCAATCTCACTCTCTTTTTAAAAGAAACACTCCCCCTTTTCCCCCCTCCTGACTCCTTTTAACTTCCTGATGCCACAAACCCTCGTTCAAAGTGGGAAAAGCCGGGTGAACAATGACGGATGGATCAGGCAAACAGCTTGGCTTCGCTGCGTGGCCATTCACGGGGTCGTGTTGTTTGTTATGCATGGCTGGCTCCACGCCTGGCGGGGCCGGGAAATATCTGGGGTCCTGGATGTCTTGTGAGTGTGAGTGTGTGCATAAGCCTGCATGGGAAAATATGGGTCAGATTTGCCTTTTTCTGTTCAATTTCAGTATTCTCTGGGAATGATTTCCCCACTTTTAAAGTGGGCCTTTCTTCCAGGAAGGAACAGAAGAGTGCTGTGGGGTGGGCATCACCAGCAGGCAGCAGGACTAGCAGGAAGCACATAGCCAAAGCAGAGGGACTCCTCTAAGTCCCTGTCTGAAAGCTGCCAAAACAACACTCAGAAGAGTCAAAGTAGCAGCGGAGCTTTGAGGGGACAGCATTCAGCTGCTGCATCTTGGGTCAGCACATGAGCCCTTACCTCACCATAGAATATTCTGAGTTGGAAGGATATCCAGCCCAACCCCTGGCCCTACCTAGACACCACAACAATCCCACCCTGTGCATGATAGCATTGTTCAAACCCTCCTTTAGCTCTGGCAGTTCTGGGGCCGTGACCATTCCGTGGGGAGCCTGCTCTGTGCCTGACTGCCCTCTGGGGAAAGAACCTTTTCCTGATATCCAGCCTAACCATCCCATGACACAGCTCCAGCTGTTCCCTTGGCTCCTGTTCCTGGTCACAGAGATCAGAGACTGGAGCTGTCTACCTGCTGCCCCTTGTGAGGAAGCTGCAGACCCCAATGAGTCTCCTCCAGGCTGAACAAACCTGTGTCCTGTGTCATGTGCTGCATTCTCCCTCAGCACACACTGGCTGCCCTCTCCCTCTATCCAAAGAGACACAGATCAAGTGTGAGGCAAACAGGTGATGGAAGCAACCAGGGAATGTTTTGTTGCCCAAGGACTGTTTTGTTGCCCAAGGACTGATGCACTGCCCAACCTTATTGTGGGCCCTGCTACATCCATATGTTAAAAAACCCAAGCTGGTCCACTGCTTCCCACTGTCCACTCTGAGACCTTTGAGCAGGTGAATGCCTCACAAAATCCAAGAAGCCTGACCTGAAACCCAGAGACATTTAAGGGAAACCTGCCAAAGACTTTGCAGAACTCAGAATCTGGTCCCTTCTCTGGGCATGGCTTGGGCTGTTGGGCATCACAGCTGAGACACTAAGGAGCTGGAAGCACAGCTTAGTAAAAGGTCTTGGAGGGACAGACTGACCTATATTAATTAGTAGCTACTCAATGATGAAAGGAAATTGAAACCATTTTCAAGGCAATGCTTCTGGATTCTGGATAAAGGAAATGAAAACTCAGCTGTGGGCAGAAAATTGGGAAAAAGACACAAGAGCTTTGCTAGATCCCGAGTGCTTGTCAAGAGGTTTGTGGTGGACACAGCTGTTCAGGAGTTAGAGTCATGTGGAGCTTTACCTTGGCCTGGGAATGCAAGGGAACTCTGGGATGGTGCTGCCTTGGTTTTCCAAGCTGGCACACTCTCTTATGAGGGTGGAGTGATATCCCATTTTTGGCTGGTGGCCACAGTGACAAGGTCACCCAGAGACTGGGTTGAGTCAGGGAGTCGGTGCTGGTGGAAACATTTTGTCCAGCACTGATGCATTATCCTGTTTGTGTGGTGGTCATGTCTCTGGCCTCAAGGAGACTGCACACTATGTTGATGACAAGGTTCAGATTTAAACAGAAACCATTACCCCAAACTCCAGGGGTTGTTGTGTGCAGTGCAGGGTGAACACCACACGCAACTGGTGCTGCCCATGTCATGCTCAAATCATCAAGGCTGTGCTCACAAGGAGCTCCTCCAGACTTCTCCAGACCTCACAGCCATGGCATCCTATGTCCCTGCCATTCCTGGGCAAGCTCTTCCAGCAATGAGTAGTGCCATGAACAGGGGTGAAGATCCCTAAAATACCTTTGCCTTTGCTGATGTCACTGGAGAGCTGCATTTCCCTCCAGGGCAGTGTCGGCTGCTCTTGACCTCAATACAGAGCTGACATGTCTCAGCTGCCCTTTACCATGTCTGAGTGGCACAAATGACAAGCACCTATTTCTGCATCTTCATCTGAGATCAGTGGGAACCCTCAATGAACACTGCAGACACAGAAACCCAAGGGCAAAAAGGCCCAGCCAAGGTAGCAGCATCTGCAGCTGCAGCAGTGGGGCAAAACAGGCTGGTTTGGGGACCTGCTTGTGCCCTTGGGACAGTCAGAGGAGAAAACAGGACCCTATAAATGTGCCAAGATTTATGGGGTTATGAATATGCAAGTACATTTAATTATTCCCAGCACTGTGGCCAGGAAGGGCTGCAGTAACACTACAGTAAAAAAAACTGTCAAAACCTCTGATTTTCTCCAAAGTGCAGTGTCAGTCCCAAAACTGGCACTGCCTTCCCATGAGGTGTGTGCCTACGTCAAGCTATGGGCAATCCTTCTGGACCATCGTCAGGCACCAGGGATTCCAATACCCAGAGGTTTGCTTTTGGGAAGGAGAGCAGCCAGAGAAGGTTCCTAGTCTCCTGATCTAGTGAGCAGGATGTGCTGGATGCATGACATTTTGGGAGTGCTGCAGGACTTCAGGACACACTGAATCCTGTTCACACCAACACTCCCACCTTGGTGGCTGCAGGACACCAATCCTGCTTTCTCCTGCCATTGGTGGCAGTGATTCCCACATGCAGCAGCTTGCAGAGTACTTCAGACAGTGAGTGTATCCTGCATCCATGTGCAACATGAAGGACATCTGGAGAAACCAGCCTCATTACTCACTCAGCAATTTGTACACCACACCTAGAGTTCATCTCTTCATTCTTTAAAATCCCAGGAGACCATTCATAGGTAGGATGGTCTAGTTCTGGGCTCTCTCATGCTCTGGCTGGTGCCATCTCTGCTCAGCACAGTGGGCACATGGAGTGCATGCAGGTTGGTTCTGGTTTCTGCTTCATGGATCTGCCACCTCCTATTAACCTCACGCTGCCCCTGAAGGGGGAGTTCCTTGGGTGGACAGCAGCTTCCTTCAGGAAAGCCTGGAAGCTGGAGGAATCAGGAGGATATAAAGAGGGTTTTGCTGCACTGCCCTGCTTTGGCTGTGCTGCACAGAGGCCCAGCTGACTGTCCTTGAGCACAGCCTCCAACTGTCTACTTTGGAGTCCTTGCTTTCCACTCGGGGCAAAGTTTGCTGGAGATTTTTCTGGGGCCAAGGAAGGAAAGCAGGGCAGTGACCTCTCCATTTTGTGCTTGCAACAGTGAAATAGTCCCTTTCTCAAATTGTGTGCAGCAAGGCCTTTCAGTTTTGGCACAAAGAACCATCCCTGTCAGTAGTCTGCCATTTCCCTGCTCCAGGACAGCACTCAGCAGCTGGAACAAGGTTTTGTCCCATATTTTGTTAGTAGGACTCTGTCTCTCTGCCTTACACAAAGACTGAGGGAAAGAATCTGGTTCTTCAAAAAAATGCAAACCTGCCTGCCTCGAGAAGCATTCCTGAATCCCTTCACCAGCCCTTCCACCAGCAGGAACAGCGTTGTCTTGGAACCCTCCCTCCTTTTCCTTTTGCACTCTGTGAAACTCCTCCAGAGCCACTCAGTCCCATGCTGCCACTTTTCCCAAGTGCACTTCACCCAGCCTTATCCTGGCTCCTCTCCATTTTTTGCATGACCGCTATCGAGTCAACAGATGGCACTCGGGAACTGCTGGGAGGATCTGGGAAGCAGCTGCCAAAAGCCCACTGAAGGAGCTGAAGTCTGGCTGCTGTGGGAGGCTGTTTTTATATTATGTGTCAGGACTGCAGATAAGGCACAGGGCCGAGTCTCAAGGCACGGCTGTGTGCAGCCATGTGCTGCCCGAGGCTCCTGAGCTGAACCAGCAATCCTTCTCCAGGCCTTGGATAGAGGAGGGACGGGAGCACAGTGTATCAAAGAAGAGTTCCCAAGGCCTGGAGGCATACTTCCTGCGAAACACAGAGCAAACTTCCCCACAATAAGGCAACTCCTCTCGCCTCTCTTGCCTCTCCCAGCTCTGGTCCTTCAAGCAGCTGCACTGCAGGATAAAAAAGGGGTTGAGGTGTTTCCTCCAGCCGGGAGAAAGGTCAGCATATTCCCTAGACTGAGAGGAGAGACCAGGCAAGACCCTTAAATGGGCTTTAGCTGGAGAGACTCATGGGGATCAAAGTGCTGCTGAAACATTTATTTTTAAATGGATCAATATACAATTAAAATTAAAACTACCAAACTCAGTTAAAGGATGTAATGGCAGCTTGGTCCTGTTTAAAAGCAGTAAGGATCATAGCTGCCTGTTGGTACTTCCCACAGGGATACCAATCATGGCACAGCACAGAAGCATGTCAGGATGTGAAGAGCAGACTTCTTCCCGTTTGGAACAACACATCCCCTCTTTTTCCCTTCCCTGTGCATCATCCCAGCCTGCAGGGTCCTGCCTCAAGTCCTGTGGGTGAGTTCTGTGCATACCCATGTTTAATGGCACCTTGAAAAACCCATGATCTTGTCAGCTCTCCCAATATTTTCTGCTCCTGAAAACTTGTCATTCCAGTGTAAGAGCTCTGAAGTGGTCATAGCTGAGCAAATGACAAACAAATCTGTCCACTTTGTTTTTCACACTTGCATACACACTCAGCAGGGACAAATACAGGTTTGCTGACCTTGTTCACTCCCCAGCCTTCAGATGTAGGACACAGGACCCAGCCTTGGAAGGGTGTGAGGCTGTGGAAAGTGGCCGGGACAGCCAGTCAGGCAGGTTTTTTCATCTTTTATGAAAATGTAGTCCTTGGGGAAAGCATGGAATGCTGCAGACAGCAACTTGTTTCCCTGTCATCAGCAGGGACCCAGGGAGGTTCCCATGGCTTCAGCCCAGATCTAGGAGGACACAGACAGCCCAGTGGCCTGGGCTCACAAGCTGCAAATGAGCAGCCAGGAGCCAGCTTGCTCTTGACATGGTCACATGCCTTTTGTGAACTCAAAAAAGTCAGAATTATTCCACATATGGCTGATTTGGGGCTACATGAATGGTAGTGACCCACTTTGAGTCTGATCCAGGAAGAAAAAAGTGTCAAATTTGGTGCCTCTCATCCCAGCCAAACTCCACTAAAGCCTAACAAACCATCTCATTTCCCTTTGCCAGGAGAACTCAAAAGCAAGCTTCAGAGACCAACCTTGGCTCCAGGATCTGAACTGGACTGAAGACTCTCCGTGGGCTCCAGCGGCGCCACTTCACGCGGATGCTGCATGGACTCCGACTGGGCTCAGCAGGAAGACTGGCTTTTCTTGTGTGGAGGGTCAAGGTGTGCAGCTGATTGGGAGGACAAACACAGGAAGGACCAGCCTGCACAAGGCTCAGAGGCACCTGGGAAGGGAGGAGATGAAAAAGGGGAGTCAAGGTGGCAATTAAATATTAAAGGACTAGTTCAACAATAATTAGTACTTGGGTGAAGGGAAGGGGTGGAGGCGCATGAAGACGCATGAAACCTTTACTTCAAAGCTTTCAGGTACATGATATGGCAAAAATCGCACGTGGTACAGTCATTCTACAATTTTTATAAGGTTAGTCAATTAGTGTAATTATCATATACTGTCCAATTAAAAGGTTAGTTGGTTAGGTAATAATTCCTGGGGTGCCCACTGGAAGCAGTCCAGAGCTTTCTTTTGCCCCTCTTTTATTATGTCTGGTCCAGATTCTGGTTGGAAAACGGAACATCCTTGTAGTTGGTTCTCTTCTTGGAGTAAGACTACACAATATTTAGGTTTATAATGTTATATTATTGTTCCTAAATGTAGGAAAGAAAAATAGAAAAAATACTATTATTTTTATATTTTAATTATAAAGCTATAGCCGTGCTTTAGCAATCTACAAAGCTACAAATATATGAAAAATATAAAAAGATAAACATTTTAGGCATCACATGATGCTCTTGCAGACTTGCTGGGCTGTGTCTGGCTGCTGAGTATTTCACTCAAGTGGCCAAAACTTCTCAAAGTGCAAATAATCCCTGCTCCAACAGGATGAAAATCGTAACTCAAAAGAGTGATGCCTTTCTCTGGGGATCCATTAGAGGTCCCTGAGTGAGCTCCTGAGCCCAAAGGTGATTCTCCTTTGGGAATGTGGGTATTTTGTTGTCCCTTCTGACTTAACCTCTGCAGCAAGGCTGAGGTGTTGCTCAGGCCTGAGGACACTGTGCAGTGCAAACACATGGGAATAGGATGGGCTACAATACAGGGTTTAGAATTGGGTTTGTAAAAAGGAAAAGTTCCATTTCCTTTCTCCCTGGAATAGTTTGTTCCCTTCAGTACCTTCAGAAGGAATTGATTAAAAACACTCTTCCTTTGCCCTGTTGCTATTGAAACCTTTTGATGAGAAAGGTTTGGAGCAAACACTTAAAGATCTCTTTTTTCTGGAAGCACCAGATGAAATACTTGGAGCATTTCTGAAGCTCAGTTACTAAAAAAAAAAAAAAAAAAAAAAAAAAAAAAAAGCAGAAATACTGAAATATTTCAACAATATGAGAAGTGTAAGCTTACTTTGGTGCCAAAAGAACTGGTTTTCATCCCCCCCCCTCACCTCCCCCCTGCCCCAGGCACTGATCCTCCTGAAATGAGCCATTTTGGCCAATTTCCTCTCCAAAATGTCAACTGAGCCATCTCTGGATGACACTGCCTCACTGGCACTGGTGCCATTGGGACCTTGTTTAGGCTGTGAGGGTACTGTAATAGGCACACTTGGTCAAGATGCGTCAAATATCCCAGCTCCTTCTCTTGCCTTCCCCAGGCTGAGAATTTATATCCCAAATCCTCATAGGAAGAATATTTATGTGCAAGGGATGAATTAGTCTGGGATATCTCAGGATGCTCGGAGGGAACTGGCTCACTGTCAGTCACACTTGGAAATGGTGTGAACATATGGGCGGCCTCAGAGCGAATGTGGCTGCGCTCCCAGCACACAGCACCGGGGAAAATGGGACAATATTGCTACAGTGAGACTTCCCCTGCCAAGACAAAGCTGAATTGGGTCTCATGGGCCTCCTGCCCCTTCAAACACACTGCAAATTCAGCACATCTCTTATTTGCCTCAGTTTGCAGTGTACCAGTGCCCAGAAACATAACTGCCATATGCCTGCAACCTTCTCAGCCCTGGTATTGGGTCAACAACTATTCAGAGGTTTCCAGCACTGCAGGAGCCTCACAGAAGCCTGAGAAAGAGAGAAGGGCCCTGCATGGATCTCTCCTTTCTGTGCAGCATGTGGGCCACACTCCAGCACACACCCTGGGTAGAAATAATGACAGTCAAAAACAGCCTGTGAGCCTAATTCCTGAGCCCCTTTCAACCTCATGCCTTTAAGTGGTGCATACTGGTGAGGATGCTTTTTATCAACACTGCACAAATTTTGGAAGGTGGTGGCTCCTCCAAACCCATCCCAGTTCAGAGTGGTCACAAATGGCACTGAACAAATCTTATTCTTTTAGGTAGTTATACTTCTAAAGCCTCAAATTTTTGCTGCACCTATGAACCAGAAAAAGGCCATCATGGACCAGTAGCAAGCAGGAAAAAGGTGGGCTTTGTGGAGTGGAAACATCTGCAGAGACACACATCCTTCTGTGCACAAGGAAATTGCTTGTGCCTTGCTTCTGGAACAGCAGCAAATTAAACTGGCCGTGTAGAGGAGACCCAGCATCCATCTGGGCCTTTCTCTTCAGGCACTCAGCACCAATGGCTTTGGTGTGAAGTGTAAATGTTCAGACAAACAGCTCTGACTCAGGTCCTGGCACTGAAACCATGACTAAAGCACTTTCTATCTCTAAATGAACCTCTTCTGAAGCCTCAGAAGGTAGGCAGCTACATTCACCTGTAAAATAAGCTCTGCACAGTGAAGTGACTGGGGCTTGGTTGGCTAATGCAGCACTGCTCCCACTAGAGAGCTGTTCTCTGGCTAAGGAAGCAATTTCAGTGGCTGAGACAATGGGAGGTTTATGCAGCAGGAGCAGCCAGGACTGCTGCTGTACTCATGGAAATCTTCCAGCACGGGAGGTGTCTGGCACACTGTCACTAGCTTCGAGCAGCAGAAATACCCTGGCTATTTCATTGCTCCAGTGAGCAGTGACAAACCAGGCTCCATAAGCTGGCTGCAGATCCACAAGCCATTGCACATTGCCTGGAAACCAGCAGTCTGCTGCAATCCGAGGCAGCTGCACAATGATCTCCAGCCTTGCTTTGGCCATGATGACTCCAAAGGCTTGGGTATCCATGAAACTCATGACATGAGTGTTTTTGCACTGTGCAAAACATCACAATGGTGTCACCACTGCAAGTTCTTAGCTTTGAGCATTGCTTCTCTGAGAGGCAGGGTAGCACTGCCCGCAGAAAGAGAGGCAGGGATTCATCCCAGTCCAAAGAGACTGCTCCGGACCACTTGGCCCCATCCTGCTGACTCAGCCATCATGGCTCGCCAGGCATCGTGAAAGAAAGAGTTCCTCTGGATGAAGGATGTTCTCATCCTGATGGAATTGTCTTGTGAGAAGCATTTATGTTCCTAAAAGAGTTTGGAAATCCCAATTATTTGTTCTTCCTGCTCATCCTTAGGTTGTTTCTGTAAGGAGAGGAACTCAGGATCAGCACATCCCTCCACTGGAATGACGCTGTGATCTGCCTCACCAGTCTCAAACTGGCCAAGCACAAGGAGATCACAGAGTGGCAATATTCCAAATGACACAACTGCTCCTCCACTGAGAGGAGCATCAGCTTCCGGCTGATGGGAGAGGCAGCTCCTCCTCTGCTGCACTGCAGGGGCAAGAGCCAAGCAGGTTTTCAACTGAGGGACTCCTGGGTTCTCGGATTTGGCCACCACAGCCGGTCCCTCCCAGCCGTGGCAGTGCAGCAGCAGCCCCAGGAGGGACGCAGGCAGCGCTGCTTGTGTGCCTCGGGCAATGCTTTGCAGCCAGCTGGGAGCACAAGCCCTGCTGTAGCCCCTGGCTAAGGGCAATGAAAAATAATTAATCCATGTGTTGAATACCTTGCAGCAGTACAGAGGAAACCTGCCAAGCTGTGGGAGTGAGGAAGCGTGATCACCCCCACTTACCAGACAAGGAGTTCACACCTCGGGCTGAGCCAAACTAAAGCTGTAAGATGTGCCTGTCTGTCAGAAGCAGTGGGATGTTTGTAATCCAGCTGATTCCCACCATCCTTGCAGCTCCCATGGCTCTATTATTATCATTACTGTTGCAAGAATTATTATTTCACATCGGGAGGAATGAAAAGGAAATATCACCCATGTCCTTGTCACCACATTAATGCCAGCCAATCTTTTCAGCAGATACCAGGTTTCAGTCTTTCCTGCTGGGCCACACAATACACGCTGCTCTGGAGCTGCTCCTTGCAGTGGATCTCATCCTATCAAGCAAGTGACATTTCTGTGGCTAAGGCTCAGAACAGCAGGCTGATCCCCTGCAGCCGAGCCCAGCAGAGAGCACCACACTGGGCCAGCGTGCTGCCCATAGCCTGTCCTTGAAACTCCCTCCTGCTGGGTTTGGAGAGGTGTCAGCCTTCGGTGGTAGAGTCACCCACCCTGGCATTAGGAAAAGCTTTTTGTTCTTTAAACTGCCTCGGGCATTTAAGTCATTAAGGCAGGAAGGGCTTACTCTAAGCAGCTAGAGGATTAGTGGGAGTTATAGGATACTCTCCACTCTAATACTTTCCCTTTTTGCTTCAGCTGTTCTGTATATGTGAAGCAAAAAGGATGCCACCCTCATGAGAAAGAAGGTCACTGCCACTGTGAGGTCCACAGACATGGCCACGAGGAAGAAGAAGGTCACAGCTATCCCCACAGCCACACAAAGGATGATGACAAGGCAGAGAAGGTCGCTGCCACTCCCATGGCTATATACACAGCCATGATACACAGCCATGAGAAAGCCCCGAGCCCTTCCTACACGAGTCATTGGCATGGTCATTGGCATGAGAGCAGCTACAGAAGGAGCAGCCATCTTCCAACAGCTCTCTGAGAAACTGTCCCCATGCACAAGGAGCCACATGTGGCTATCACTCAGCTCAGAGCAATGTCATGGTATGGATAGACAAGGACTGAAGGATCCTGCAAGGTGATGGACATGCCTGACCTCCCTATGTTCTCCATGCTTTAAACTCAGTTGCTTCAAACCTACCATCTGTTTCAAAAAATAATTACTTATTTAGTGCTTCTAAAAGCCAACAATTCAAAACGCTGCCCTGCACCTGCCATACAAGGCCAGGAGCGCTTCTAAGAGCATTCCCAGCCCGGGCCAAGCAGGAGCACAGCTGCGGGGATGTCACCCAAAGGATGTCCGGTGCCCCCAGCTCCTGTTCCACACGCACACGCTGAGCCCCATCCCCGACAGCCAGGCTGGCCCCGGGGCTCACAGTTCCCCCCGCAGTTTTCCCGTCGCCGGCGGCTGCTCCCCCGTGCCCGCCCCGCGCCGGGCCCGCCTCCGCCTCCGCGGCCGCGCAAGCGCCGCGCCGAGCCGGGCAGAGCCCAGCCGGGCAGAGCCGCGCCGAGTCGAGCCGAACAGAACCGAGCCGGGCGGAGTTCAGCCGGGCCGGGCCAGGCCGGGCCAGGCCGGGCCGGGCCGGGCCGGGTAGAGAGGCGCCGAATTGGGCAGAGCCGCGCCGAGTCGAGCCGTGCAGAGCCGGGACGCGCCGGGGCGCTACCGCCGTCGTCGCTCCAGAGCGTTCAGCACCGCGGGCACGGACAGCGCCCGCCGCCGCCGGCCATGGAGGCCGCGCCCTCCCCGCCGCTCCGGGAGCCGCCACCCGAGGGGACTCACCGCGGTCGCGACCCCGCCTCGCCCAGGTAGGAGCTGCGGGATCGGGACAGGGGCGGGGAGCCGGTGCCCCGGCGGGTGGGAACTGCCGCCCTGCCGCCACTCCCGGCTCTGTGTGTGGAAGTGGTCGGTGTCACCAGGTTTTCCTCGGACCAGGGCCCCCCCGGTCCCGCCGAGGTGTGTTCCGTCCTCCCACCGGGGGTGCAAACAGAGTCTCTCGCTGCCTATCCAGCTGCCCACCCGCGATTTGGGCTCTGGCGATGTGCGCTGCCCAACGGGGGCCCTGGTTGCTCCTTCCCTGGGGTCAGGAACACCATACAGAGCCAGTCCTGCCGAGGGGGCTTCCTGGTTTGGCCTCCCGGGCAGGTTTCGATCCTGCAACGTGGTGTGCTCTCCCTTCTGCAGCAACGGGAGAGCTATTGTTGGGAAGCCCAGCGTGTTTCAGACAGAGCCCTACTGCACTCAGCTGTGGGCAAACATGGGTTTCAGTCCAAAGATCTCCTCCATAAACTCCCACATACCTCATTCCCCTGTACCATATACTCCCTTACATGGTGTCTTAAGCCAGGTTAGCAGCCACAATCATCATTTTCTGGAAGTATCAACAAGCCCATAATGATGGGCAAGGAGGCATCCCATATTCACAAACACATTGGCATTTGTTAGACCAGGATAACAGACCTAAGCTCTTCCGATTCTGCTTGACCAGAGCATGCCCCCAGGTCAGCAGCACACAAATCCTTTCTGAAAGCCCAGGGTTCAATTTCTGTCTGGTACAGGATATTCACGCTGAGAGAGCCCCACCCGCCCGGGGGCACTGACAGGGCACTCACTGCTCGTCAGACAGCTCTGATGTCCTCGGCCAGAGGCTGCCGTGCCTCTGGATCTCAGTCTTCAGCGACAGCCCAGCACTGGCTTGGACCTCGCGCATTCAGTGGGGCCCGAAATGTCGCTGGAGCCATTTTCTGTGCTTGTCTCGGTACTCCTTGGCTGTTCAGACAGGTCTTGAAATGAACACTTGAGCCTGGGAGAGGTAAGTTACAGAGAGTTAAGACACCTTACACAGGTGTATTTCAAACTTCACCCATGCTGCTCACTCAGTCTTAGCTCTGTGGTCCCCACCCTCTGCCCTAGCCAAGGCTCTTCATCATGAATTCTCACCTCATCAGCAGAAAAACACAGATGTCAGAAAACACCACCTTTCTTCCTGGCCTCTTTTAGCCTAGGACACCGAGGTAAAAATGTCTTTCCCTTTCCCTTTTCATTTCACTCCTTTTTTTTTTTTTTTTTTTTTTTTTTTTTTTTTTTTTTTTTTTTTTTTTTTTTTTTTTTTTTTTCTTCTTCAAAACAAGGCTTAGCAAACATGATTTTCCCAGAGCTATTCTGGTACTGAAGGCTGGGTGGGAACCTTGAGCCCTCCGTGTCTGGCTCTATCCCAGCACACACACCTGTACCCACGGCAGCAGCAACAGCTGTCTGGGGTAAAGGTAAGGTAAGGCTGTTCGCACGAGTCACTGGAAAGGATTATAAAACTAAACTTTTCCTGGCAGACTGTGGGAAGCAGAGTTTTGCAGTCTCATTAATTTTTCATGATGATTTAACATACTCGGGAGTCTCACTAACAAAAAGACTGTAGGTCTTCTCAAGGGTATGCACGATCCTGCTGCTAGACTGAAAAAGCAAAACAAAAGAACACCGCAGGAATTGTTCAGTGCACAAGGATTTGCCGCAGCCAAAGGGGGAGATGGATTGCTCAGGAGTGCCTGTCTCTCCCTGTCAGGGAGACAAGGAGCTAGATAACGAGGTGACAGTGAGATGCAATGAACCTTTCCCTAATCCAAGGGAAAGGGCATTCTTACCTCCTTAGAAAATACAAGGAAAAAAGATCTTTTTCTCAAGAGCTCCGCTGCAGTTTTGCTGGTGGTATGTTCAAAGAGAAATTTAAATTTCGTTATAAAAGCACATTCTTGAAAAGTCATTTACAGCTCTCCAGGAAAAAGCTATTAGTCTAGATGGAAGCTGACCTATAGCACATGGAATTAATCCAGAAAGAATTCATATTTCTTTTTCATTTGGGAACACTTGTACAGCTGATATGCAAACAAAACTTTGCTAGGGGGAGGAAAAAAAAGGGGAAAGAGAATCAAACTAGCTTCTTTTCTTTAATGAATGAAATTTTGTGGCACTTAATGTCTAATTGAGCAAAGTTTCTTCATGAAAAAGGGCTCTGGTTGTAGGCAAGATACAGACTTCTGCCATTTTTCTCCTTGTTTTTATACCCCCTTGAGATTCCTCTGGCAACAGAAAAAGTTGTAGTTTGAGTCAGGCATCAGACAGCTCCATTCACTCGGTAGGTGTTTCCCATCTTTCATATGCAAAGTGCTTCTTTCTTGATCCTCTCTTTAGTATGCAAAGGGGGAAATGATCTATTAAAAAAAAAATAAAAAGCAGTGCTTATAGAAATGAGTTTGAGGATGAGGGTGGAATTAGGCAGACGGAGAAAGGAGCCATTCCTGCAAAAGGCTGAATATTTTTGGCCCATTACCCTCTCAGAATCACATGTGCTCTCCTGCTGCGTGGCTTGGGGGGGGACAGCAACACCAGACAAAAACTGGAGTGGCTTAGGAAAAGGAAGGCGACCGTATGCTACTCCGTCCCTGCCTGCAAAGCTCCCTCCGTCCCAGCTCGGCTCTGTGTGCTGTAGAGCGAAACCATCCTGAGGGGAGCAAGAAGCCAACACGGCGTGTTTCCAGTAAACCACCCTGCTGGGGCCGAGAGAGCAGGTGAGGCCTAAAGCCAAGTCCTGCAGCCATTCTCTGGGGGACAGAAGGATGCTGGTCTCTGGAAGAGGGAGATAATCCCTGCCAGGGGTGGGGACTGACAGCATACAGCCCTTGGCTCCTGCCACAGACCCTGTATCCCACCATTGCTACACATCCTTGCAGACCTGGAATGGCAGAAGGCTGTCTCCTTAGAAATCCTGACCCTCTCTTTTCTGTTTTCTTGTGGGAATAAGCTCCAGTCCTTTTGCTGGGTCCCCCACACAAGGTGTTCGTGCCCTGACAGTCGTCTCAGAGAAGCACTGCTGCATTCAGAGTGGCTTGGGCAGGTCCATAAATTGGATTATTATTCTGTCTAGACATCTCAGGGCAAGAGATGGAGAGGCAAACAGCAAGAGCAACACAGCTCACTGCTGTGGGTAACAGGAGCAGTTAACCCTAGTCCATTCCTTCCTTTACACCCCTTCTTTTCTCCTTTCCCAGCATCTCTCTGGTCGCATCCAGTTGAGCCTGGAAGAGAAAACAAGCTGTCAGCTGCCTCTATAGGCTTTTCTGCAGCTGAGACTCCATTTTTGCCCATTTTATCCCAAAGATATTAAATATCTGACACAGCCCAGAGTGGGAATAAATGTTAAAAATAAAGGTCTTTGTCAGCGTGGCAGGCAGAGTCCAGTGTGGTGCTTTGCCCTCTTCTCCTCGTGCCTGACAGCAAACAGACATCAGAAATCCCCAGAAACATTTTTCTAGCATATTTCAGGGTCCTGAGGGCCCAGAAAAGTAATAGCGACATGGTTTTATGCAAAGATGGAGCAGCCTACGTGTCTGGTGCAGACCTCAGCAGACCGAAGGTTAAGCTCACCAGCACTACAGCTAATTGGGAGAGCAGCAAGTGGAGACTCGAACTCTGCCAAGCTGCCAGCAGTGATTATCCAAACTGATCATTATTTGCAAGCTCCAGGTTTCCCTGGAGATTATAGATAGCCAAGGTCACATCGTCATGGAGTTGGAGAGGGATGAGCATAAGGGAACTCATATCCGGAGAGTGATTGACAGAGCTGTAATTGTTTAGTCTGAAAAAGAGATAATGGAGAGAAGTCATGAGTGAATGATCCTAACTTGCAAAAGTTATTCCAGAATCTGAAGTCACTGAGCAGGCCAGGGATTGAGTTAGGAAACGACATGCGGGGGAAGAGCAGAACTTGACAGCATTTCACAGCAAAGATGGTAAACAAGAAGAGTGTGATTTTGTGTGAAATATTAGACTCAATGTTATCAACGTATGTGCAGAAAACCCGGAGGCAATCTGCGATATCCAAGGGTTTGGCATCTGCTTTCCCTACCCGGAGGTTTTGTAGCTGAGGGGTTTGTGGGGGAAGAAATTTTCACTGCATGGTCTCCTGCCTCTCCCAGACCATGTTCAAAGTGTATTTTGTAAAAGCCCTTTTGTTCCATCCAGTGTCCCATACTCACTCTTAGATGAGGCAGACGGGCTAATTAAGTCATGAAAAGACTCTGGTCCCAGATTACTGTACAGACATGGTAGTTTAAAGGGATAAGAATTTTGCTTTTCCTTTGGGAAAAAAAAGATTGAAAATATAGTACAGGTGTAAGGAACACCAAAACACAAAATGTCAGTGCAGCAGTGTCGTCATGAATTATTATGCACTGTAGGAGAGCATCACCTATTAAAAGTATGAAAAAAACTAGGAAAACAATGGACTCAAGGTCGAGGAAAAATATTAACTTAGAGGCAACAAAAAGGGAGTCAGAAAATGTCTATGTCAAAGCACAACACTACCATGACCTCAGCTCTCTGATGAAAATACCCCGCAGTACAAAACTGCAAGCAAGTCACTGGACACATGGGAAGAGTGGGATGATTTACACTTCAAGCTTGAGAGCGTGGCTTGAGGGACCCTCCAGGTCAGGTTTCCCAAACAGCCTCTGCCCCTGCAGCTCACCAGCATTGCAGGGGACGTGGTGGTTTAGCACCCTCCCATCAGGTTGCCTCTATAATTAGTAGTGAAATGCAATGACTAATTAAAGATGTAATTCTATGTGTTGCCTGCCACAGACCCTAATCTTTCCCTGGTCTGTCTGCAGCGCTCCTTCCCCGTGCTGCACCTGAATCCCTCCCCATGCAGGGATGGCTCTGATGAGGTTGTAAGAACCCCAGACAAGAGTTCAGATTGCATCTCCTGAGCAGCTTTGCTGGCACTGCCTTTGTAATCTCATATATGACAAATGTGGACTCTCCTGTTGAACTGCCTTTACACAGAGCTCTAACACAAATCACACGCTTGAAAGGCCAGGTAATCCTGTCACTAATCCACCTGGGACAGGACAGCAAGGACTTCAAGCCTATTGTTGATGTTATTTGACAAGTTCTGTGGGTGACTGGGATATCACTGTCACAGTTCAGGGACTTCTGCTTTGCCAGCTGCTCTCCCTCTTGCTGCATTGAACCAGCTCAAGTCTTACTATTACTTGCCTTGCAGTTCAGAGGCAAATGAGCACTGGAAGTGCTGGGGACAATCTTATCTCAACCTTATTTCGACCTTATTTCACTGAGGTGAGATAAGGTGTGTGCACACACCTGTCTGCTGTTTTTTCTGGCACCTGCTTCAGCACAGACACTGACTTCTTTCTGGCTACTTTTCATTTGCACATCAATTATGGCTTCTGAAGTCAGGTCCCAGGAATGTGCTATCTGTGTCTGTAACTGCTGCAGCTTTCTTTAGGCTTAGAAACTAAATGTAGCATTGGATGGCGCTTAATCAGTCAAGATTTCTCTGTTGCTGGTCCCTGGACTGGTACAGTGTGCAAGAGAAGCTAAGTGTGATGCCTGTGCCATGAGTGTCCACATATTGGTGTAACTGCTACCAGAAACATGGCTCTGCTGTAATGATTTTAATGAAATAAGCCCGTTTTGAACAATCGTGAAATATAGTTTATCAGTGTTGATAAACTCAGCTGATGTTGGAAAGCACACAGCAGAGACTGCCAAGGCAACTATGTCCTGCTTTCTGGAAAAAAAATTATCAATTTTCAAGCAATACTGAGCTAATAGTATTCACTAGATTCTTTTGTCTTTGATAATCTCATGCCAGTTAACTTTGGGTGCAATTCCAGAGATTTGTAATCATTAAAATTCTGCCCTTTTCCATAGCTGTGAGAAAAATAAGTTTTGTAGAGAGGGACTCTACAAAATACAAAAAAATATCCTTTCCCCGACTTTTTACCTTCATTTTTTTCCCCACATTAAACCAGGTGCCTTGGGCTAAAGTTCATCTCACTGCAGTCTTGCTCCAACACTCATAATTCTTTGATGACTTGAGACACTTTGTGATTCTGGCTGGCCTGAACTGTTTGTCCTTTTTAATCCTGGACGCCAGGCACTGCAGCAAGACACATAATTCAGCTCTGAGACCATGGCACGTGCTCTGAACAAGGACCAGAAACTGCTGGTGTTTGCATCTCTTGGGACAGCAATTCCTAAAGCATTTTTGGGGTCAGAAGGACCTCAGTCTATTTTGTGTGAAGGGGTTTTTGTGTCATACAGAATAAGCAGTCCCTCAAAGTATTATTCAAACTTTATCCAAGCTAGCAAAACCTCTCAGGCTCCATAAATCAAGAACTATAGGAATGAAATAATGCTTAAAATTCCTTGGAGAGAAGAAATTGTATCCTGCAGACACCTCATTACTTGGGAACTGGAGTCTGCAAATGTTTTGTCTAAATAAATTCAGCAGTCAGAAGACAGTCAAGTTTCAAAGGATCTATAGAGATCTCCTTCCTAGGAGGTAAGACAAATAAAATTTGTTGCTGTCATCCTTGGGAGATGTGTGCCTAAGAAGTTCCTGAAGAGCCCAGTGGAGCATGCAGGACATGGGAGCCATTAAGGAATGTGCCAGGCTGGAGGCTGAAGGCCCTGTTAGATGTCACAGCCCTCAGGTTCACTGCTCAGCTGTGCCGGTGCCAGGGATGACTCACTCTCCTGCTGATCCAACATGGAGCAGTGCCAGTCCTCTTGCAGAGTAATCACACTAATTAATCCTCCCAAGGAGTGCAGATAATTGAATGGCTTCTTCACATGCAGATTCCTTTGGTTTCTGTTTTCCAGGCCTCTGCAATCTCTCTGGGTCCTGAGTTAGGACCCCCCTCCAGAGTGAAAGATCCTGGAGAATTTTTTGGGTAGGATATTACCCAATTTTTCAAACTTTTGGAGCAACACACACAAAGTATGGATTAAAGGATCCTACATCACTTGGGATCCCTGAATGAGTCATGGATGTCTGTATAAAAAGCATAATCCAGTTTAGCCCTTAGGCTGGCTTCTGGTACAGGATACAGTGGGTGAGGTTTGACATTTGTGTTATGTGGGAGGTCTGTGAGCATCCCCAGTTCTTGGGATGCAACTCCCCAGTGCAGCCTTTCAACCTCTCCCATTTTACCTTTCCCTTCATTTCTCTCATAGGGAAAAACAAAATGCAGGACCTTGCCAGACCTGCCTTGCCATGCCAGAGATTGGGAACGCTGAGCTCAGCTACAGTGGCACTTCCTGGGAAAAAATCTGCCCAGTCCATCACTGCCCCATTCCTGCATCCCCCGGGCTGGGGGAAGACAACTTGCCCTCCTCCAGCCACACGCTTGGGCCAGTCTCCACCCAGTCCAATGGCCAGGTGCCAACCAGCTCGCAGGACTCACAGCAGCACCACCCATATTACCCCTGCAACCAGGAGGAGTCCCGAGGCAGCTATGGGCTGCCTGGGCATGGCGAGAGGCCCGTGCTGTGTTCCCACCTTTCCAGTGGTGATCTTGTGCCAGCTTCCCACCACGAGGCCTCAGGAACGCCCTGGAAGCAGTGGTCCCCCGGGCAGCGGCGGCCGGTGCAACATCACGTTGTCACAGTCAGGTAAGAGGCACACGGAGGGCGGCTCAAAGGAGCGTCTTCCAGACTTGGTGGGGGGAAGGGGGAGGGATGAGCAGAGTCTGAATTGGGATGGATGAAACATGAGTTTGCTCTTCAGCTCAGGGCAGCAGCAGCTCCAAAACACACAGAAGGATCCAGTTTCCTCTCTACCTCTGTGTGGGTGTACAGAGAGCTGCCATTCCCATGCCGGGGAGAGGTGGGATTTCCTTCTCAAGGGAGTGGCTGGCTAAAGCCAAGGTGACTCAATCACTCCTAGGTCACGCAGCTGTGAATATGCCCATCTTCCTTTACCTTTGTATTTTCTCCCTTTGCACTCCAAGCCACCAAGCTGCCAGTCCTTTATGTTGGCAGAGTTCTCAGTGATGGGAACAGAGTTCATTCTTTTCCTGCTCCCACAGAAGCTGCTGCCAATGCTGAAAGGGAGTGGTAGCAGAGGGTAAGCACTGGCTACAGCTGAGTAGTGAGAGATACAAAAGGGGGGAACATTATTTGGCTTTCCAGGTTCAGCAGCAAAGCAGCGTATGAATTCTTTGCTGTTTGTGACAGAATCAATTTGTGTGCAGTGCCTGGGTAACAACAGCCTGAGCTACAACCTCTACTCCTTCCAGCCGGCACCATCCTTCCTCCTGAACGTGCCTTTTAGAGTCCACTCTTGGCACAAGAGATCATGATCCCTTCACTGCCGTAGCCACTGAGTCCTGATAAGAGATGGCACAGGATTCCTTTCTTGCCTGTGTACAGCATTGCAGTGTTAGGCACAAAAGCTCTTTAGAGTCTCGTTTTCCAGCTATTTACACAGGATTTAATTTGCTTGTGTTTGTGTAGAGGAACTGCAGTCAAAGGCGCCTGGGTCCTTTTCCTGAACCGTTTTCCAGGATCCTTTTTCTGGATCCTTTTTCACTCATATGCTATCAACAAAATTGAGAACCATGTCCTCTGTAACAGGTTATTTAAGTAGGAAGCACAGCTGGATTGTAAATCCCTGGCAGAGTGTACAGCACCAGCAGTCAGAAAAGTGATAACATAATAATGCCAGAATGAGGTTTTTAATCCAAGCAAATCTGCTTGAAGAGCTATTGTGAGGGAATTAGCACAGGATGGGCAGTGTACTGCTGCAGAGAGGCCTTGCTTTGATAATCTGGGGAGGCTTTTGCTTTGCTCCTCTCTCCCAAATCTACAGAGCATTAGCATGACAAGCAAAACACAGAATCATTTATTACGTGAGCCACCCAGAGTGACTCTGCCATGGGGAGCTCCTCTCCACTGCTTTCCCGTTTCTCCCACTCCTAACAAGGCCAGGAAGGATGGGCTGTCTCAAGGTCCCCAGCTGGCTGTTGCAGGGAGGGGGCCATCTGCCCAACACAGATATTGGAGTGCAGCAGGACCTTCTCCCGGCTGAGGCAGGAGTGTGGGAGAGTGGGAGGAGGAGCGAGCACTGGCTGAGCAGAGCTTGGCACAGCTGTGGAAGGAGGTGGGAGCAGTTCTCTTGAAGCTGTGACCAAGCCAAGGCCTTGCCAGACTGGGGCATGTTTTAAGGGGACATTCCAGTGCAGAGAGCAGAAAAAAAGGTCCTGTAGATACCTGACCCACCAAAATGCAGCTTTTCTGACAGGATGCTGGTGGAAAGCTTGTCCTCAGGGATTCATTAACAAACTTTGGAGCCCCTGGGGAAGGCTTCTTTATTTCTCCCCTCAGCCCTTCAAAGTGACAGGAGTGACAAATGCTTCTCTGTGAAGAAAATCCAGATGAAATATTTTTGGCAGCTCCACTGGCTTTCTGCTCTTATAGCCTGAAAAGACACTGTCTTTGGAGAGATCCAGGAAAAAAATGAGTCACCTTTTTGGGAAAATCCTTGCTGAGCTAAACAGGAAATATAAGCTATCTACAGTTATTGCTAGCCCAGCTCATGCGATTTGATAAAGAGGTTTGCTTTTGTCAAGAAACACTTTAAGAAGTGCAGGAAAAGCACTTAAGCCAGATAGATTTTAATGGATCAGATCTGCAATGGGATTTCTACAGGACTGCGTTGCTAATGTCCAGTACTTTCTGCAGGGTTTTCTGAGAGGGGCAAAATGAGGAGTGACTGATGGCTTCCCATCCTGTTTGGTTAAAATGGGAGAGGAAAAGACTTTATTATTCATTAAACTAATTCACACAGTGACAGACCTGTGTCAGCACTGGCTCACCTTGGTGCTCATAGCCCTGCAGGGGTTAACCTGCTCAGGGATCAGCCCAGCACTGGGCATCCCAGAGAAATAATAAATGAACACATCTTTTTTCCTTTCTATCTGCAGACATGACAAAGCTTTCAGGATGCCAAAAAGGTATGTTTAACAGCAAAAGCTTCCTGTCCTTGTACCCTGTGATCAGTGCTCTCCTGTCCTGCTATTAGGAGAAGCAGAGTGTTACTGCTGGTGACATCCCAGCAGGCCCAGCTCCAGAGGCGAGGTCAGCGCTCCTGGGAAAGGTCTCCATTTGCTTGTGAGATCAATTTAAGCTGCATTAATGAATAGTAACATTGTCTCAGTAGCTGTTCATAGGCAGGTGCCTGGCTCTAACCCATATAGTGGCTTTCCATATATAACAATTCTAGAAGTGTCTCTGTGTGCATGTATATATACCATACATATATGTGTTTATATATCTATATATACGTAAGATTAATCCAGCTTGTCCTGTCAGAGGAGCAATAAGGAAAAGAGCCCATCCATTAAATAAACTCATCTTTTCTAAAGACAGAAAAGTTTAAATACATTTAGCAAAATTTAAATAATTTGATTGCTTTCTATTTCCCTTTAAAATCTGACTTTTGTAAACTATTGCTTCTGGCTGGTTTGGGTAAGCATCTTCCCCCATCAGGCACTGCAGCTGATTTGTTTTGTTCTTTTTTTTCTGGTAATTGGACATGGAAACACCCAAAACAACCTCCAGAAATTAGGTACTTTAATGAGTAAAGAGCAGTTTTGTTTATTTTCATAGTAAACACTTGGTCTATGAAAACAAACTTGATAAGGCAATTGTAAATTAAAAAAAAAAAAAAAAAAAAAAAAAAAGGCCAAAACAAAATTTTAAAAAATCAAAAGTCATGTGAAAAGGTGTCTGAAGTGCTTGTGATGACTTCTAATGATGAAATAGCTGTGGTGGAGTCCCAGGCAAAAGGGGCAAAAGAGCCCCAAAGGAGAAATATTCCATCTCAAATAAAGTTCATAAATATTTCAATTCCCTTCACAAATACTTGTCAACTATTTTTGAACAAAGAAAGTCTTGTATTTCAGAAATACATCAGAACACAAAAGAGCTAGCCTGCCAAACCAGAGCAGGAACCCATTCTGCTATCTTATATCTCAACTGATATTTCTGAGGAAGACAAAAATCTTGACGCAGTAAAACCTGCACTGGTAAAAAATGTGGGATAGTAACTTTCAGAGATCATCCTGTATGGGAGAGTTTGTCCCAAAGGAAAACCAGAACTTGGATAGAAAATTTTACACCAGTTCTTTAAGAACAAAAGTAACTGGCAAATAATACTTTGGCCAGAGTAAGCTGCTTCCCTGGAAGGGTTTTGATGTCATCCAAATTTTGTGATACATCATTAAAATTGTATGTATCCTAGTAAACACGTATGAATTTAGAACAGCGTCTAAATACACAAATTTAAACCAATGACAGTGGGCTTGCTCAGGTCAGTTACCCTCAGGGACTCTTCAGAATAATTCAAAGATTTCTCAGGGTCCAGTTTGGAAATCTGTATCCTGAACTGTTGCAGCCACCAGCTGACATTGCACAATGCAGAGGAAATTAAGAGGCTCTTTCTAAATGCAGTCTTTGAACTTAAATGTTTAAAGCTTCATTTTGCTCGAGGACACAAGAGTCTGTTTTTTATTATTTCTGATTGAAAAAGCTGGAAAACTCAGGGAGGCAAAATGTAATTACCCGAGTTAATTAGAGCTGCCTGCAAATATCCAGTTAGAGGGGTAATATGTTCATTAATAGCTGCACTACACAAGCTTCACAATAAATAACTGCACAAACCAGAGACCCTGATTTTTCCCTTCCTGTTCCTCACACCTCATTGGCTCGGCAGCAGGTTTTGTGCTCAGAGCAGAAGCATCTCACCAGCTGCACTTTTCCCCCTCCTGTTGACTGCAGTTACTCGCAGCTGATGGCGGAGTGGCCGCTGGCCGTGCTGGCGCTGTGCTCCGTGGTGGCGGCGATCTGCACCGTGGCCGGGCTGCTGCTTGGGAGCCTGCCCGACTTTTCACAACCCCTCATGGTAAGTCCCTGCAGCTGGGCTGTCAGTGGGAATGTGAGGAACACCCAAACAGTGATACCATCCCTCCAAGATGAGCAGAATGTGCCAGTCCTTCACAGCTGCCCCTGACACTCAGCAAGAACACAGCCCATGGCAGCGGCAGCCACCAGCCCATCCCTCAGCCGTGTTGTGCACTCCCACTAGTGCCTTCACTCCAGTGTGGAGACACTGCCAACACAAACTGGGATTGCTCCCTTTGCTTCCCTTCCAAGGCTGGGATTGCCCACAGTGAATAGCTAGGCTTGGCAGAAACTGGCTAGAGGAGCTGGCTTTGGCTCCTACAGTCTGTGCATGAGGCTTTGGATTTGGAGAGCATGCCCTGTTCTGAGCACTATGCACATGGAATGTTTTCCATGTGGAATGCCACATTTCCTACAATCATCCCTGCCTCTGCTTCATCAGAAATCTTAAGAAAATAAGAATACACTAGAGTTTGTCCACTAAAAGGAAAACTAGTTTCATTTTTGTAAAGGACTACTACTGCTTGAAAAGGAGGAGAAATTCTTAGAAGATCAGGGAGAGATAATTGTAGCCATTGTTGATGGAAAGGGAAAGGGAGAGGGAAAGGGTTCATGTTTTTTCTCTTGTCTCGGGGATGCAATATTTCCAGGGAAAGTTCAATCTGTGTATCTCTCCAAGATGCAGTAATAGTCTCACACAGTTTCCATGTGTTGGAGGAGGCCTGAGGGCAGCTGAGCTGAAGTGGAGCTGTGACAAAACCCTTTTCCTTGGTACAGGGTTTCGAGCCACGGGACACTGACATTGGCAGGAAGCTCATTGTGTGGAGGAATATCGAGAGCCATACAGGCTACAAGAAGACCCTTTCCCTTTCTCCCTATGCCAAGAAGAAAAGGTATTTGAGCTTGGTTTGGGGTTTGAGGAACATTTTGGTTGTAAAGTCATATATTCAATATGCAAAAATATCTATGCGAATTCCATACATCTTATTCTTAAAAGCAACTGAAGCATTGGAGAGTTTGAACTCTGTGTGCCTGCGATGGATTTGGGCTCCCTATTGCTGTGTGTGGCACCAGAGCCTTGGCAGTGAATGTAACTCCCCACCAGACACTCTCTTGTTAATAATAATGGTTATTAACAATAATCTGCCCTCTTGCTAGTTATGATGACCTTGGCATTGGCAGAGGACAGAAGGCTGCTCAAGGAGAACAAGCAGCGAGGACACGGAGAATGGTGGAAACCATCTATGGAGCAGACGGATTCTTCTGTGGTCCACCAGGTGACTGAAATCTTGATGGGGCACTAAATACTGCACACCCAGAACTTAACTGACAGAACTGTCAAAGTTCAGGACACAGGGAATACTCTGAATTTGCTCTATGCAAGCAGTGTCTACAATTCCACCTGTGAGAGCTCTGACACTGCCCTTCCCGGCACTTCATACTTCAGTGGTCAGAAAAGGCTGGTGCAGAAATTCTGAAAAGTTGTTTCTCCTTCATAACTCTCTGCCATACTTCTTGTTTTGCCTTTAGAAATATAGCTTGAAAGCACACATTAAAGGACTAATGTTTTCACCTTTTACCCATACCAAAAATGAATATTCTGAAAAAATAGCATATGCCCCACTTGCTGTCTGCTCCTTCTCCCTTGTCTGCTCCCTCTCTGTTCTTTTTCCTCTTGAAAAATGGCAGTAAAATCTGGAGAGAAAAGCAGAAAACTCCAACACCCCCCAAATTTGTCCCAAAATGAGCACTAGTAAGTAGAAAGAAGAGGAACAGTATGCAGATATTTTTATTCTCTTCCCTGCCTTCTATCCACTTCTGAAAAAAGTCACCAGACCTGCAGGTCCTTGGGGGTTTTGGGCTGAGCTCCAGCTCCTCCCTTGTTCCAGGGATGCAGAACCAGATGCCAGCAGTCACTAAAGGCAAGCTGACATTTGATTTTGAAAATGCCCTGATGCTGCTGACCAATTTCAAGGGGCAGGGCTGGGGTCACACAAGGCACATGCTCGCTACTGTCTTGTGACCTGCTTCCCTCCAGGGAGCCCTCCAGAGCTGTCCTATGGACAGGGATACATATTTCTTTTTTCTGTGCAGAGAGTCTGCTCCAAACAGCCTGGTTGATTCATCTTCATTACCTAATCCTTTTATGATTTTTTTCTTCCTTTTTTATTTCAGAAAAGAGCTATTCTCAGCTGGTATTTATGTCCACAACTGCTGGGAGCTTATGGAACTTGCAAGCAATTCAGTCTATGTGTCAAATGGAACAAGACAAGGTCAGTGATGGCAGGAAGAACACATGGTACAGGCTGTCTCTTTTCTGTCTGCTGCAGTCTTTGATGTCTTGCTGAGATGATGCCAGACAAAAACCAATGTAAGCTACGCAACAGGTTTCACCTGGAGGAATTCAAAACATTTCACCTACTTGGCAATATAGGGATGATCCCACCTGCCAGTTGCAAATTAAACAAGAATAAATGAAGACTGAAGAGGAGCTGGTCCAGAAACTAAAGGTGTCCATCAGAAGCTTCTGAGGATTTTGGGCAGCAGAATGTAATTAAGGAAATGGAGCTAACTGCTTGGAGAATTTTGTACAAAGTTTTACAAGTGGGAAGTTTAATTGGATGAGCTGCATTTGCCATAGGAGCCAAATTTTCAAGTCTGTGGTTATAAAATATAATAATGAACAAGGTTTAATTTTTGCAAAAGGCTACTGAATTTCCGTATCTTCAGTGTTTGGGATTTATCACTGGGAGGATGGCCAGGGATGGGTGGTACATCTTGGGAAAAGGAGAAAGGAGGAGAGGAGAGGAGAGGAGAGGAGAGGAGAGGAGAGGAGAGGAGAGGAGAGGAGAGGAGAGGAGAGGAGAGGACAGGACAGGACAGGACAGGACAGGACAGGACAGGACAGGACAGTAGAGTTACTGCAGCGAGTAAGGAACACTGGAGCTGCAAGAGAGGGTCTGACCTGGTGCCCCCTCATATTTTTCAGATACGCTCACACGTGCATTTTAGAGACCTCTGCCAGCGCACTGAAACCAATGAATGCTGCCCGAGCTGGTCCCTGGGGAACTACATTGCTGTCCTTTACAACAGGTCCTCGTGTCTGGAGATAACCCAAGGAGACATCTCCCACACCCTGGCCCTGCTCCGTGCCTGTGCTCCAGACTACCACCGAGGTGTCCTCACTCCATCCTGCATAGGCCCCGAGGCTGTCAGACAGAAACACTCTCAGTGTGCCCAAGTCCCAGAAAAATGTACCCGCTTCAATGCCATCTACCAGCTGCTTCACTTCCTGGTCGACAGGGATTTTCTCAGTCCCCAGACGATGGAGTACCAAGTGCCCTCTCTGAAATACAGCCTGCTTTTCCTGCCTACAAGAAAAGGGGCATCTATGATGGGGATCTACTTAGACAACCTTGAAACCTGGGATCTGTTTGATAACTACACGTCTATCACTGGAATGGACCTGGGCCTTAAACAGAAACTATTCCAGCACTACCTTTTACTGGATACTAAGTATCCAGTCCTGGCAATATTAGCTATTTTTCTAAGCATTTCTTTTTATTTACGTTCAGTGTTTATTACTTTGATGGTCCTGCTCGCTGTTGTCAGTTCTTTGATGATCTCCTACTTCTTGTACAAGGTGGCCTTCAGATTCACCTATTTCCCTTTTGTAAACCTGACAGCAGTCATCATTCTCAGCAGCATTTGTGCCAACCACACCTTTGTCTTCTTCGACCTGTGGAACCTCAGCAAGAGCCAGAACCCTTCTGCCGGGCTTGCTCAGTGGGTGAGTCAAACCATGCACCATTTTGCCTATCTCATGCTGGCCTCATGCTTCACGACCGGTGCTGCCTTCTACGCCAGCTACATCAGCAACATCACAGCCATCCGCTGCTTCGCCGTCTACATGGGCACCTCGGTGCTGGTGAACCTGGTTTTCATGATGACCTGGCTGCCCTCTTCGGCCGTGCTCTACGAGCGCTACATCGCAACGACCTGCGTTTACAAGCCAGAAGCCTACTGGAACAACAGCAGCCACAAGAGGGTCGCTCTGTCCGTCCATTACGTCCTCCGGGCTCTCCAGAACACTCTGTCTGAAACCTCCAAGCTACTCTTTGAAAAGCTTCTGCCTTGTGGGGTCATCAAGTTTCGGTACATCTGGATCTGCTGGTTTGCTGCCTTAGCCATAGGAGGTGCCTACATTTCCTGTTCCAACCCCAAACTCAAACTCCCGACTCTGGAGACATCGTCCATCCAAGTGTTCCGGCTGAGCCACCCCTTTGAGAGGTATGATTCCGAGTACTGCCACCAGTTCATGTTTGAGAGGCTAGAGCATGGAGAAGGGCAGCGTATGCCTGTCACCATAGTCTGGGGCATTCTGCCTGTGGATAACGGGGACCATTTCAATCCAAAAAGCAACGGCACCCTAGTGACAGACACCACCTTCACCATCCAAAACCCCGATGCCCAGAACTGGCTCCTCGAATTCTGCCAAAAAGTGAAGAACAAAACTTTCTATTACCCTGATGCAGAACAGAAATCTACTGTGTGCTTCATGGAGGAGTTCCTCAGGTGGATGGACAGTCGCCAGTGCTCCCAGCGAGACCACAGCTTCAACCTTTGCTGTAACCAGTTCTCCTTCCCTTACAGAAGCGAAGTCTTCCTGCACTGCATCAAAATGATGCTCCTGGAAGAGGGCAGGGAAGGGGCAGAAACGTATGATATGGGGCTCAGGTTTGATGGGGAGGGAAATGTCGCTGCCTTAGTGCTGCAGTTTCAAACTATTTATCACTATACCTTCAACTACAGCAGAGCCAAACAATTCTATGAGGAAATCAGCCTCTGGATAACAGAGGAAATGAAAACTGCCCCCGTGGGGCTTCAGAACGGATGGTTTACCAGTAAACTAGAGCTGTACAACCTCCAGCACAGTCTCAGCACAGAAACCATGGTGGTCATGGGGCTCTCCATAGCCATTTCCTTCGTGGTGCTGCTGCTCACGACCTGGAACGTTCTCCTTAGCGTTTTCTCTGTTACTGCCATTGCAGGCACCGTCCTGGTAACCACTGGCCTTTTGGTCCTCTTGGAGTGGCAGCTCAACGCAGTGGAGTCTCTTTTCATTTCAGCTGCAGTAGGTCTCTCTGTTGACTTCACTGTCAACTACTGCATCTCCTATCACCTGTGTCCCCATTCCGACCGCCTGAGCCGAGTGGCCTTTTCCCTGAAGAAGATGAGCTGTGCCACAGCCATGGCAGCTTCTGCTCTCTTCTCTGCAGGGATCATTATGTTGCCTGCCACGGTCCTGGCGTACAGGAAGCTGGGGATATTCATCATGATGATCAATTGTATCAGCTGTGGGTTTGCCAGCCTCTTCTTCCAGTCGCTCTGCTGCTTCTTCGGCCCAGAGAAGAATTGCGGGCAGATCCTTTGGCCCTGTGCCCACACCATGAAAGACTACTCTGATGATTCCGGGCCGAATGGAAACTTTGCCTGTGGGGGCAGCGAGAAGCAAAACCGGTTGCGGAAGGTCCAGGAGTCCAACACCGCAAACGAGCAATACGAGCTCCAACCCTTGTCCAGGAAACTCAGCGACAGTTTTGACAACAGCACTTCCACGAGCAAGCTGTCCAACCGGCCCTCTGTGCTCTCTGAAGACATACAAGTTGAAGACAACAGATGCCCTCGAGTGGGAACACACCCCTCCCTGGAAAGAGAGAGGCAGAGTCTGCAGGACACCCTTGGAGACCAGCAGGTCACTCTCTGCCAGTGTCCCGCCTTGCAAACTTCCTCTCCGTACAAGCACAGCACCTCAGAAACAGAAATTCACAGGGAGAGACTCTGCCGAGACTGTCGTTGTCGGAAGTATGGTCTGAAAGCATGGGATGGGTCTGGGCTGGACCACGTCCAGCCTGCTGGCGTGAAAGAAGAAGGGCAGCTCAATAAATCCCAGTGCTCCAGTGACACTGCCCAGCAGCAATCAGATTATACCTCAGAGCACAGCCCTCTCCCTGCTGCTGACATCTACAAAATTCACAGATGCCTTTGTTCTCTTGGCAGCTCTTTTGATATGCTCAACATCTCCAGCGAGACGTCGATCAGCGATTTTGAGCAAGGCCTGAAGCTGGCTGAATCAGCCAGTTCCTGTCCCGATGCCTTAGAGCTGTCTGACTCCTACGGTAACGCCGAGCGAGGTTACCTGAACGGCAAGAGAGATACCCTGCGGCTGGACCTGAGGGAGACTGTCTTTGATGTCTCTCCAGCTGCATCCCAGCAGAACAGCTCCTCATGGAAAAATCGGTTTGGCGTGGGGAACGAAGGGCCGGTCGTGCTGCCCAACAGCCAGCCAGACATGCCTGATGTTTGGATCAAACGATCCAGTGCACAAAGTTCCGGTTACAACAGCTGAGACCTTGCAGAAAACAAAGCTGCTGCTAGGGAAAGGGGAAGCCTGAATGTCCTTAGAGCTGTAAATATCAGTTTTTTCCTCTCACCTCTCCTAGAGCTGAGACTGAGACTATTTCTTAGTATTTCAGCTGTGCAAAACACGTGTTTTCACAGGGATCAGCAGATCTGATGCCAGTGAGAGGACGTGAGGGCCATCATGATGGACTACAAGCCCTTTGACTTCAAGTGTCTGGTGCCATGTTCACAGCTGTTCACAGGACTTACCGAGTAAACCTGGTTTGTCATTTCCTACAAGGTGATTAGATTTTGTTTGCTTGAGAGAAATAATGAGGTGAAGCTCCCCAGGTATTTAACGACAGAGAAAGAGAGCTCATGTAAAAAAAAAAAAAAAAAATCCAAACCTGAACTACTGAAAATCTAGGTATCAAGTGAAGTGTATTGTGAATAATAAAAATTAAATTATTTCATTTTCTACTTTATGCAAAGCCCAGATCCACAGACCCCATCAAAATAGCTCAGATATTATAAAAAGTCCTGTCAAGACTTCCAAGTTGACACAGCCTCTTCCTGACCATGGAAGAGGCTGCCAAATCTATTTCCAGCAACAACTTCAGTTTGTTTTATCCAAAGGAATTCTAATACTGCCAAAGATTTTCAGTGTGAATTTCCCCCTTGAAAAAAAGAGTCCTCATACCCCCCCGGACTCAGGTGCCTTGTTGTGTCCTCTTTAGAGCATGTTTGCACTCAAGGCATTCCCCTCAAACATGTAACTTTTTAAAATTTACCAATCCAGTGAATCTTGAGTTTTAGGGTTTTTCTCCCTCTACCAGAAATAAACAGGAAAACAAACACTTATTTGCCCTTATTTGTTGAAAAAATAAAACATTCTCTCTACAAGTTGACGTACAATAAATACTTATAACAACCTTTCCTAAAATATGTGTGATGCTTCATTTTCACCAAGAGAACTGTGGTTATTCATCTTTTAAGCGCCTAATATATTTTCCAAAGGGAAGTATACATCTTTAAAATACTTTTTCTTCTGACATCCGCAAATTGTCCCTGCGCTGTGGGACACAGACAACTCGCTGATATCCATTAGGGACATGGACTTTGAAGGCTAATAACAGAGTTTGAAATATGTCACACATGTCAGTTGCGTGGTTCTGTATTTTTCATGTTTCAGTTTCAGGGTTTTACCTGAAATGGTCATAGTGAATATTCAGGTGGGTATTTGGGCAGCCAAAGCCACCCTCAGGCTGGAACTACAGCATCTGCCTGAAGGAGCTGCTTCCTGCTGGTATGGGGAGAGATCGCCCACCCATTATGAAAACCATGTTAGCAAACACTGCAAAAATGTATTTAAGTGGGGAAACATTTTATCCAGATGCCTCATTTCACCTTGCGGTATTAGAGGGGCAATTTTAGTACCTCACACACCAGCAGCGCCGGCACTCTCACAGCTTTTGCCTCCTACACGTCCGCACAGACGGCCACAAACCCCTTGATCTTCGGGCCTCGAGTGCCCAAACCACGGGGTGAGGCATGAGATGCAGTGGGAAGCAGTGAAGGAAGGGAGGAAGGAAGGGAGGAAGGGGAATTGCGCTCCGTTGGAGCCTCGCTCGCGGCCGGCGCCCCCGTAATGGCCGCCAACGGCGCCCTGAGGGAGGGGGCGCGAGGCAGAAACGGCGCGAGAGACGGGGCGCGAGCGCTCCCGCCCTCAGCGCCCCACTCGAGCGCGCCGCCCCGCGCCGCCCCGCGCATGCGCCCACCCGCCCAACCGTCCCCGCGCGGTCCGGTTTGAACCCGTGAGGGGAGCGCGGCCGCCATGGAGGGGCGATTCTCCCGTATCCCCGTGCACGGCCGCCTCCACCGCCCAGAGCCGACCGCAGGTGAGTGCGGGGCACGGAGGGACACCCGGGGGGCACGGCTGGCGGGGTTCGGCCGAGGGGTGCAGCTCCACGCTGCCTGCCTACGTAGTGGCTGTGCTAGAACATAGTCGGAAGCTTTATTCCAGTGTTTTGTCCGTATTTAGGACTTAGGTTAACGCTCAGCCTGCTGTGTGTACCCTCCACCGGCTGAAGGCAGCGGTCTGTTGATGTGAAAGATGCTTCATTCACAGTCTCTTACTTTTCTAAATCTTTAAATGCTGCTTACAGCACTTTATAGCATTTTATAAGCGGGAGGCACTTAGGATTAGCGATAAGAACATGGGAGCTGGGCTGTATCGGTGGAAACTCCGCGTTGCTCCAATGTAAATGTGCTCATGGGTTTATCATTTGAAAAAAACTCGGGGGAGAAAAAGCAATTTCTAAACCCACTGAGTGAACAAAGCTTTATATACTCAAACAGTCGTGATTTAAGAGAAATAAATTCTACATAAAAAGCCACTTTGCTATGTTGTTTTAGTAGCTATTCACTCATAGCAAAATATGGAGGTCTCTTAACAGAGTTTCACGTGGGGCTGTGTTTGTTTTGCTTCCAGTATTGAACAACAACCTTGTGACGTGATGTCTGTTTGATGTTTAGACCTTCTTTATTGTTTATTATCATTTAAAACTCTCATTAGTGCTAGCCTGGTAATTGTATTTTAACACTGTCTTACATCTGACCTATTCGTGGCTTATTCTGGACCCTTGATCCTGGGTAAGACTTAAGGACTGCTCTTAGTTACTTCTACCTTAAAGTCTCCATTTTAGCCAGATATAAGTGCTTTACCTCAAGTTAAAGGCTTAAGAGACCTTAAAGGAGGTTACTTCTAGGCCGTGGCGTTTTCACAGTTGCCTTTTTCTTGCAGAATTGCAAATGGCTTTCCCTTCAAAGAGAAAATGTGTCAGCAAAACATCAGAGCCAGAGTTCAGCAAGGTTCCCAACCTTAACTTTCCCTCAAACGTTACAGTGGACGGTGTCTTCAAGGCTGCGAACCAAGGGTAAATCAAAGCAAAATATTGCTGGATTTATTGGGCAGACGTCCTAAAGATGGCTCATATTGCACATTTTGTCAAGCTAATAGTCTTGGTGACCTGCAAGGACATAGTAGTCCTCTGCTAATTGTATTTTATCTCCCTTTCAAGGTTGCCTAAGTCTGACAAGAGAGTTGAAGCGGTTTCGAAGAAGACAGTGGCAAGACGGTTTGTCCCTCCCATCTCTGGTAGTTGTCCTGGTGCTGTGATGTTCCTCTGCAGAGGGTCATGAGGAGCTCTCCCCCGTGTGCAGCTTTCTGCCAAGTTTGCTGGTTAAATCTGTTGGTCAGAAACAAAAGCAAACGCTTAAAAAGGGGCATATCTGTGAGATTAGGAGATGTGCAACACTGGGTTTTTTTAGCCCCTGAGTCTTTGCTCTTTAACTCCACAGCCCTCTCAGCAGACACCAGCTAGAGGCAGAGCTGAAAAACAAGAATCAGTTGGTGGAAACACTCAAACAACGACTAGCAAGAGGAGAGGTAAGGATAGGGGAGAAAAATAAATAAATTGTTGAGTAATTTCTATGTTCTGATCCATAGAGGGTGTTGTTAAGAATTGTCTTGCTTGTTTTCTTGTCTTCATCAGAATGTCCTTGTATTCTTCTGCAAGTTGTTTCTCCCATCTGCTCAGCTCTGGGGAAGCTAATCTGGGAATATTTTGTCTGGTTCTGGGCTCCTGGTACAAAGGAGATATGGATGTACTGGACAGAGTCCAAGAAAGGGCCACAGAGATGGTTAAGGGAGTGGGGGAAAGGCTGAGAGAGCTGGGACTGTTCAGGGACTTCTGTTTCAAACAGATCTGTTTTTGTGGAATCAGAAGGTGTAGATCCAGAATTGGCACTTCATTATTCCCTGGCTCTCAGAGATAACTCTAGGATATGTCTAGTACTACTTCTGTCATGTAGAGCAGGCCTCCTGGTAATGTACAGCTGTAAAATCTCACTTTGTTTTCTCGTTCTCAGTCTGTGGGATGATCATTCCTCTTATCTCACAGCTTGATTTTCTAAAGAGCCTCTGAGACCTCCTATGAAATATTCCCAAAGCTTGTGACACTATCAGCCAGATCACCCTAATCCACATGCTTATTGATCCTCTTGGAGAATTGCATTCAACTTGGGAGGTTGCTCAGCTTATCCAATTGCCTGGTAATATCTGGATTGTGTAGGGAATAATGCTGTGCCTTAAAGAGATGACACCCTTTTCTTCACAATGTTTCTATGCTCCTCAGTGAGTGCATTATTTATATAAATGGGAGGGAGCACAAGAAAAGCTAGAGCTGCCTTAAAGGAATTCCTCCATGATCAAATTTTTCTAGTAATTGCTCTGATGTGTGGATGTAATAAATGTATTAATCCTGTCAAGAAGCAGGAGCAAGGACCTGCAACAGCCTAATTTGCTGTGGTGACAGGGACAGAAGACAAGGTCTGATTCTCAGTGCCAAGTGCAGCACTTGTGAAGTTGTTATTGTCAATATTACTAAGAAGAAAATCTCCTTGGAAACTTGCCTCACGTTCAACCTGTGTTAATGGCAGGGCACGATTAAGTTACGGGTGTTACAGAAGGAGAACGAGAGGCTGGTCCGTGAAGTTGAGAAGCTCAAGAAAATTCAGGAGACATGCATGATGATTTTAGAAAGCAAAAACATCAGTCCTGGTAAGGAATTTGCACTTTGCTTACATCCTGCTACTCCTTCTCCAGAATGTGGTTTGGTTTTTTTTGGTGTTTTTTTTTTTTTTTTTTCTTTTCTTCTGTTGTGACTATTCATAAGAAATTTGGACTGTGCTTCCTTTTTTAGAGATTAGTGCTGGAATTCCGGGGTTTGGCGGGTCTGGGGAGATTTTTGTGGCTTAAGAGAAAGAGTAGTAGGCCTGAATTAACTAACTTTATTTCTTGCTGTAGAAAGTTACTTTGAAAAACCATTTGTTCTCTGAGTAATGTGTGTATTAGAGGTTCATTAATGCAGCTCCTGAATTACTTACAGGTAACAGCATAAAGGAGGAAGAAGAGATTCATGCTTGTCGGGAAAAGACAGCAGTAAGGAAAACTTGAAGTGACCTTTGAGGGGTCTGTGTGCCCCTACCCTTCTCTCCTGATGCTGAAACAGCTGAGATTCACATTTATTTGCATCCTATTAAAGATAATTTTCCTTTTGACTCTTCAGACGCTGACTAAGAAGGTCACAGAAGAATTGATGCAATTTTGTCACACAGTTGAGAAAGAGGAGGAGATGCTTGAGGTAAGACTGACTTGACTAGGCAGTGAGGCCCAGGCCCTCGGGGAGGTTATTTTACTCCTCCCAATCCTCCTTTCTCCACATGAACCAGATGAAAACCTGCAGTATTTCTCTTGTAATGTAAAGACATGTGTTAAGGAAACTGTTACTCCCCTTTTAAATGGAGGGATCCCCCAGCCTGGTTGTTATTCTGGAAGTCAGAGCACTTGATTTAAATTGGACAGTGTTGCAGAGCAGTGGCCCAGCAATGACCCTGGGTAACCTCCGGGGGAGCAGGGAAGTGTGAGTGCGAGTGGCCTCAATAATTACCTATATATACACCAAAACAGTCGTTAAATTATAGTTCTACAATGTTTGATAAGACCTAAAATATGACGTTATGGGAGACTTCCTAAACTTTGGTCATAAATAAATTTACATTTTCCACAAGCAACCTAGGTAAAAGAAATCACAGACTTATCTTAGGTTAGGAGGAAGAGCTCAGATTCTTTAGGATTTGGCGTTTCTGTTCCATACTCTGGCGTTAGTAAAACGTGGTGTGCACTGACTTCTCCACAGGCTGCGATGGCCAAGTTGAAATCAGCGCAAGAGGAAAACCAGCGTGCCCTGGAGAAGCAGTCCTACTTCCAAGTTCAAATTAAGGAATGCACAGCCATGCTTGAAGATCTGGGGGAGCTCCTGGCAATGTGAGACACGAGGATGGACTGGGATTTTTGCTTCTTCACCCCTAGTTCGGTGGTCCCTGTTTGTCAAGCCTAGTCTCCGTGTTCGGTGATCCGAACGCCAAGCTGCTCGCTGCCCCCCGGCGGGGTAGGGACGGACGGGGGGCTGAGGCAGCAGCGATGGCCGGTTGGCCTCGTGCCGGGCGTTCGCCGCTCCGTTCCGGTCTGTGGCGTCGGCGGCTTCAGTTCATTAAAGGCGCTGCAATAACGCCGCTCCCGGCTCTCGAGGGGCGGGGCGCTGCGGGGCCGGGCCGCGCCTGCGCGCGGGGCTGCGGCGGGGAGCGGCCATGGCGGCGGCGGCGCTGGGCCGTGCGGCGGGCGGGGCGCGGCGGTGGCGGGCGCTGGCGGTGCCGCGGCGCGGCGGCGCGGGGCTGGCCGTGGACGACACGGTGAACGGGCTGAGCGCCGAGCAGCGCCAGGTACGGGCGGGCTGTGCTGTGCCGGGCTGTGCTGTGCCGGGCCGGGCCGTGCCGGGGGCGCGGCGGGGCGGGCGGGCGCCGGTTGGCCGCGGCCGGGGCGGGCCGCCCAATCCCCGCGCGCGAGGCGGGGGCGCGGCACCCACGGACACGCGGCCCGCGGGAGTCGCCGGCCCCGCGCCGCCTGAGCCAACGGGCCCTGCGTCCGCGGGCTGTCGGAGCGGCCACAACCGTCGGACACGCCATCGTCACGGAAACGCTTCGGTTCGCTTTTGGTGGACGTCACGTCTTCCCGTGAGAAGTGTTGCAGCGCTGCCAGCTTGTGCTCCTGCCCAATGGAGCGCGAGAAGATTTAGGATGATTCTTAGAACTCACTGCGGGTTATGGTTTTCCTCTAAGGGGCAACACATCTGTGTGCTGGTGACCAGTGACAGGAACCCAGGGAAGGGCAAGAGCTGGGTCAAGGGAGGTTTAGGCTGGAGATTGGGAAAAGGCTCTTCCTCCAGAGGGTGATGGGGCACTGGAACAGCTCCTCAGGGAACGGTCGCATCCCCAAGTCTGCCAGAGCTCAAGGAGCATTTGGACAACGCTCTCAAGCACAGGGTGAGATTGTTGGGGTTTCCTGGGCAGGGAGTTGGACTTGTTACTGAGAACCGCTGAAAATGCTGGGAAAAATAAGACTCTAACACTGTCTTTAGTGTTAGTGAGTAAGGCATTACTTTACCAAGAGGTGTTTGTGTGACTGACGAAGTTCTGACCTCCACACCAACCCAAGACATGAAGCTTTTTCACTTACACATTTTTAGCAAACAAATGAATATTTATGGGTTCTAAATTGCATCATTCCCTTTATTAATTAGTATTCTGTCCTCTGTTGGTTATTGATTTCCTACTCTTCATGCTAATCTGGCCCACTTTCTTTAGTCTTTTTATCTTTTTTTTTCAAATGGGGAGTTTCCAGCTTTCTAGGCTTCAGTCTCCTCTGTGTCTTCTGGTTACTCCAACATGTCTTTGAAGGGCCATAAATATAAAATCCCACGTGTCCAATCTTCAGCTCCCTCAGGCTTTGTTTATTGGAGCTTCTCAGGATTAGTTTTACCAAACTTAAGGTTTTAGTGATTTAATGATTAAAGTATCAATAAGTGTCTGTGAAAAAGAAAACTAGTGCTGACTACAAGCGGGCGTGCTTACAATTAATTAAAACAGCTAATGAAAAATTAGTTAGGAAAGTTAGATCATTTCCAACAGACTGATGATCCTTGTGGGTCCCTTCCAGCTTGGAATGCTCTGGGATTCTATGATCTTTAGCTTTGCTGTGTTCTTCTGTGTGCAACAGCAGCCAAGTGCTGACCATTCCAAATGCATTCCCTTCTGCCCCAGGGCTTGGAGTGAAGGGCAGTGTCTTTCCACGGCTGCTCCACACAGGCTCCTGCCAGTGAAACACTGGAGCTTCAGCCTCACTTCCCAGATAGTTCTGATGGTGCAAGCATATGGATGTGCAAAATAAACTTACTTGTTCTTCTTTCTTGCTACAGAATTATTCCTTGCCACGTTTGTGTTCATGTTTGTGGCCTTATCAGCTCGAACTGATGTTTCTTTGTACTTCTATATGCAGCAGATATAAAAGAAAGTGTCAAATGTTCCTCATTCCTGTCTGTCTGGTGGAAAAGCTAAAAAAAAAAAAAAGATCAGAAATAATCTTCAGTAATATTAGTGAAACTGTGAATTAAAAGCAATATAACTGTTATAAACTGGTCTGGGGTATCAGGGCTGCCTGAGTCTATCCTCAGTCTCTAATTGCTAAAGATTTTTTTTAATTACAGTTTTAAGCTTTTTTTAATTTATTTTAAGCTTTTTGCTGAAGTGTAATGCAGTCAGCTTTGTCACAGTGGAAATATATCTAATGGCTTTTGGGCTGTTTTTTTAAGTTTCTAAATCCAGCAATGGGGAGAAAGCTTGTTTGGTAGTACTGGAATCCAGCATTAGTGTGACTCTGGAAATTTAACATATCTTCTCAACTGTGTAAAAGAGGATACTTAGGTTTGGGGCCTCAGAGAAAGATAGAGGGGTGTCTTTCTGGAAAAAAAGCTTACCATATGATCCAGACCAAAATTTTAAATCTTCCTGATAAAAATATTTAAGATACTGTATGTATTTTGTTAGTATGTGTATAGAGTTCTGTGGCATACATTTATGTAAGTGTTCAGGGTTTAAAATTTAGAAAAATATTTTGTGTTTTTAATAGTTGGATCAATGAACATTCCTGGCTCTATCAAATTGCCCCAGTGTAGATGTAGTAAGGTGGATAATGTAGTTCCAGTTAGACACACAAACAGGTTTTACTTGGTGTCCCTGCTTATTACAGGCATCTGTACAGAATTAAATGATGCTGTAAACAGCTACTGGATGGGGTTAGCACATTGTAAACTCAGTTCATCAGCTTCCAAAGTTCCCTGCCCAAAAATATTCCTGAAACCCCAGTGCAGGCAGGAGTTCAGGAGCCTTCTCTCATGTCAGGGTACAATTAAAGTTAAATACTGAGAGGGACTAAAGTACATCAGCTCCTTTTAAAAAGGCTGAAGAAATTACCCTTTTATGTGGCATTTCAGCCAGTAACCTGACCTATGGATTTCTTTATGGTCTTGTGCTTCAGGGTTTGGGATGCTGGAGTGGCCTGGTGAAGGAATTCTGTCAGGATCCAGGAGAAGAAGACAACAATATATTGCTGAGATGTAACGGATGTGTTTTTCCTCCCCTCTTTTCCCAGCTTAGACAGACCATGACAAAGTTCTGCCAAGAGCATTTGGCTCCGAAGGCCCAACAGATTGACCAGGAAAATGAATTCAAAGGCATGCGGGCAAGTATTTCATGTGTGGTTCTGAAAGCCTCTCTGGGCTTTGATCTCTACATTAATCCTAAGCCACACCACAGGAACATGTGCATTAACTTTTCAAACTTAAAAGCCACAGAGAAAACCTTTTCTTGATTTCCTGTTTTATCATTTGTTACCAACTTTCAGCAAGCTATAGCAGAACCCAGCGATAACGGCCATAATAAAGATTGATCATGGTCTCGTTTGGATTCTTATAGTGGGATTTCTGACTGTCTGTTCTGGCTCCTTCCCCTCCATGTGCTTTGTATACTCCTGGCTCAGTCCCTTTCTTGGACATGAATTTCCTCTCAGATTTGCTGTGAAAGTATTGTGTGCAAATGCTGAAATGTGGAGTTTTGACTGTTCAGCTGAAACTTGCCTTTCTAATAAACCCAACAAATTCTATGCCACGGGGTGCTTGGATTGATGGAAATGAGAGAGCTGACTATTGGTTTTTATAAGCTCCACAAGACTCAAAAAGCTCTAAACATCTGCCAGGATTTCCCAGAGCTCTGATGTTGACATTTCCAGGGATGTATGTGCAGCTTTGAAGTGAAGTGTATAAATTTAGCCTGGCATTCCAGATGTCATCCAGAGCTATTGTATGATACTTTTTGAAGTCTCTGGAGATATTCCCTGATAGTTATTGCTGGACATTGAGGCCGTGTGAGGAGTGCTCACCTATGTGTCCACCACGCAGCAGAAGAAAGGAGCAGCAGGGAGATGGCACCATCAGGACACGTGTGGGCCCCCTGGTGACAACATCCTTTGCCACTGCATTTTATCGTGGCTGTAACATTCCCATTTTTTTTAATCTTCCCCCAAGGCAGCTTCCTTGGCTTTAGTTGCCAGCTCTTGTTTTACTGGAAGAGTGCCAGCTCATACCAACACTTCATATTTCCAGGGTTTTAGTAAGGGATAGTTTATACTATTACACAAACATTTTCCTTAGAGTGGGCAAGAGTTAAATATTAGGAGGTGTCCTTCCAGAATTAAATTTCAGCATGTGAATTTTCACTCAATTCCACAAACTCCTCCCATGTGTAGCGTAACTTGTGTCCTTGAATCTGTGTGGTTTCTCACTTCCCAGGATGGAGGTGCACTGCGGGAGAAACAGGTATTAGGGTTGTATTTGCCTCATTCCTGTAATATCTCACAGATAAATGGATGTGTCCAGTGAATTACCTGGGGAAACTTGTTATGCTGATGCCCAGACTGCCAGTTTGGGCTGATTTCTTGTTCTGTATTCCTAGGACTTTTGGAAGAAACTTGGAGAGCTGGGAGTTTTGGGGATCACAGCCCCTGGTAAGTCTCTTCCGATCTTTTACCTTCTGGTGGGTGATTCCTCAAACAAAAGAGAGACTACTTAAACTCTCCAGTTCACAACAGCCTTGTCTGTCGTGTGGCATCCATTTTGTCCTATCTTTATGTTTTAAAGAACTCTTTCCCAACTGTTATTTTTTCTTCTCTGACTTTGAATCCTTTTTCCTTGTTAGACAAAATGCCTTTCACAGTTTAAAAACGCTGCTCAGAAATGGTTTCTCCAGATGTAACATATGTAGCTCAAACGTATTTCTGCTTCTCTAATATGAAACAAGTTTTGAAGGAGGAGAGGTAGAGATAAAAGTATCCCAGAACAAACATCCATCTGTAATGGGAGAAGTTGAAGGGTCTAAAATAATGCCCTGAAAAGCTGTGATAACTAATGGGGAGCTGACCACAGCCAACCAGTCGGAAAAAAATCAGGGGAAATCTTATTCAGCCTCGTGCAGGTTAGTGAAAAAGTGTTGTGATGAGTGTTACAGACGAGTGTGATTGTGCTGAATGCACCAAGGCAGGGTAATGAGGAGAAGCCCTTAGTGGAGAAAAGCGGCTGATGGGGCCTTTCTTTCCCCATGGAAAAGTCTGTTTTCTAGATGTGGCTGTGCAAAGGCTCTGCAGAATCCAGCTGAATAGCAATGCGTCGGAATAATGCCTCCGCCTCGCTTTCAGCGCTGAAAGATTCTGCATTTCTGCTTTCTCTCTCTCTCCTCTTCCCCATTTACTGCTGCTCCTGTTTTTCCTCACTCTTACCTTCTTTCTTCTTTGATGTTGTGCCTGAGGCTTACAGCAGTTTCCCACACTATAAATAAGCCATCCCCTCATGAGTCCTGTCCTTCTTGATTTCCTCAAAGGTTTACCTCTAAAACCCTCCTACACCCAGGATTTTTTGCTTTATTTTGAATTGTGGAGTTGTTTGTTTCTTTATTGACGTTGGTTTTGTTGGAGGAGACTGGGATTTAGGATGTGACAATTGTGTGGAATCTTAGGAGGGTGTACACAATTAATTACACGTTTGGGCTCCGATGCATCAAGTCTATTAAGGGAACATTTTGAATAACAGTGCTGTTTATTTTCTCCTTAAAAAACTAAGATATCTGTGGTGTTTGTAATTTTCCATTTGTTTTATGAAGTGCAAAGTGAAGAAATGTAAATATGTAGTTTCTATGGAATGATAATACAGGCATGTCATATGCAAAGAGTAGCTTTGAAAGGGCAGCATCATTTGAAATCACACCATGCTTTGTGCGATATGAGGAGATGTCTGTCAGGATCATTTTCTTGTTCCTCTTGCAGTGTAAAGCAATCCTGGATTTGTGCTGCTCATGGTTACCTCACCTTTCTTGAACCAAAAGCACCAAACCCAGCTATTATATAGGAATTAATTAAAAGCCCTCTCGTTTTGGCATATGTGAGAAATTGTTAAACCCATCTTTTAGGATACTGATAGCAAACCCCTGAACTTGTGTTTGTGGTAGAGAGAAAAGATTTTAGAGGATAAAGGGCCCGGCAGACAAAAGGCAGGAGTCAAAATGAGGGACATGGGAGGAAAGGCTGCGTGTGGTGCCAGTGGCTGTGGTGTTAATTTGAGGAATTTGGGACAGCAGCCCCCTGGAGCTTTGGTCGTTCTCAGCACACCCAAAGATTTGCTCTTACCCTTGTTGCTCTTGCTTGCAGCCTTCACATTGATGACAAGTAAGTGCTCCCAGTTTATGTCCCCAGCTGCTTCTCAGCGTTCATGTCCTGTTGTAGTGCTTCACTTAGCAGTGCAACCACTTGCTTCCTACCTGGGGAACAAAACTTTTAGGTTGGGAGGTGACTGTATTTGTGTGTATATAAATGTGTTCAGAGGTACATGTGTGTATATTTATGTAGGCTGTTGCCTCCTCAAGGCCGTTATGCATTTCTCAGCCTTCTCTCTTTACCTGCCTTCTCTCTCCCTGTTCCACTGTGTGACTTTAATCTTTACTATCAGTTTTAGGCTCAACTCTAGATGCCTAGCTGGGCTCCCAGTGCTGCTCTGTCTTACTTCATCCTCTCTTGAAATCTACATGCTTGTCACTGATGAATTACGTTTACGGATCATTCTCCTTCTCAGTTGGCCACTCATCAAAATTCTGGTGTCCTGCACATATGTGGGCTTAGAACAGTCCTTAGTGCCACATTTTTGAGCAGTTTGAGAATTCCTCACTTGTTAAGGGGCAAACATAACGTGGATTTTACAAACTTTGCCTGTGTTCCTTTGTTCTCACCTTAAGGAGGATGCAACTTGGTGATCTAATCTTTGTAGTAATACTAAGGTTGATAAGAAGGAGTCTTTATTGTGCAATGTCATGAGCATGTTCAAGATGCGTCCTTGTGCATGTTCTACGTACAAACTGGGTCAATTACGGATTATGCTGAAGACAAAATATCACTGTGACTTTAAGATGAGAAAACTGAAATTCAGAGAGGATGGGGAAAGCCAGAAGTGCCCAGCTCAGGACTGGCAACAGTCAAACCCAAAACCTTTCTATTGAGTCCTGGATCTCATTGGATACTGAGCAGGATCTTGTGCATGTGGTGGGTAACATGAGCTTTTTCCTCTTTTCCCAGCGGAATACGGTGGATCTGCCCTGGGATACCTGGACCACGTGCTGGTGATGGAGGAGATCTCCCGGGCATCAGCATCAGTGGGACTCAGTTACGGGGCCCACTCCAACCTGTGCATCAACCAGCTCGTGCGCAATGGCAACGAGGCCCAGAAGCACAAGTACCTGCCCAAGGTATTGGCCTGCAGGAGGGACAACTGGAAAGCATTGGGTTCTGGCTGCAAGCATGACATCTTAAGTACCAGCGGATTTCAGTGACCAAAGCTTAAGAAATACTGAATTTACCAAACTTGCCCTTTTTCAGCTATTCAGTTTTTTTCCTGTTAATCCGTATTGACCTCATCACATGCTCAGGTCCTTGTCTGCAGGCAGCACAGCCCAGCTCTCTGGAGCTGTGTTACTAAGGGAGGCTTTGAGGTGACACTGGAGAATATTCTTTCAAATTCCCAAATAATTTTGAGATCTCTGAGTGGAAGTCACTGCTTTCCTATTTTATATTCTCTATTGCTCACTGCCCAAATGCTTGGTTTGGCTGGTAATTAACTACATGTGAAGCTTCATCATCACTTGGGGCATTGATGTTGTAACTCATAAATGCATTAATTAGATTTCAGTTTTTAAATGCATGTAAAAACAATGAGCACATTGAATCCCAACTACTGACATTATCAGTGAAATTATCAGCATAGGGAACTTGATTTAAACGACGTGCAAAGTACAGTGTCACTTCCTCAAAGCACTGTGCAGCCTGCAAGTGTGTAACCCCGAATTGTCCTCCTTCCTCAGGTGTATTTTCATGCCTCATTCTCTGCCTTTCAATGGGATGTGAAGTCACTTCAGCTCTGACTTGTTTTGGCTCCTTACAGAGCACTTAAAGTGCTTAACTAGATTTGAGCACTTGGGGATTTCTGTAGCAATGCACTGATGGATTGAATTGGTTGAGCATATCCTAAGATTGAGTCTGCTCTTTAAAAAAAAAAAAAAAAAAAAAAAAAAAAAAAAAAAAAAAAAAAAAAGGAAAAAAAAAAAAGTAGAGATCAAAAGGAGGAGAAGATAGATGAAAGTACACAGGGAGGAAAAAATAAGGCAAGGAGAAAAGGGCAGAATGAAATAACAGTGAAATGGGAGCAACAGCTCTGCCAGAGCCTGGTGTGAGCAGGCACAGGAGGAGGGTCCATCTGCTGCTCTTGGGGGGTGAGTGTGGGGGGACTGGGCTATGAGAATGTTGCAGAGAACTTTCTCATCCCTTTTCACCCCTTTGTTGGCCTTTTGTGTTCACCAGCTCCTGTTTGTGTAAAAGGGCAGCAGAAAGCCCAGGCAGGATGTGGGGACAGGCATATGGCTGCCTGCATGGTTCCTTGGCACCTTCCTCATGTGTTGTGCAAGCAGGGCTGTGCTTGTCTAGCTCAGACAGAGCTGAGTCACCCTTCTCATCCCACTGGGATTTGGTTCTGTTCCCTCAGCGCAGCACAAGGGAGCTCCTTGCTCAGGCTGTGCTGGGAACAACAGCTCTCATTTGAGTCCTTGCAGAGAGCAGCAACTGTGGAGGCTCAGTGCAGGAAAACAGGTGGAGAGGGGGCTAAAAAGGGAACACAAACAATGCTGCTGGTCTTCATCTTCTGCTAATATTTGTCTTTTCTTCCAGCTAATCAGCGGGGAGCACATTGGAGCCTTAGCCATGAGCGAGCCAAATTCTGGGTCTGATGTTGTGTCCATGAAGCTGAAAGCAGACAAGAAAGGTAAAGCCTGTCCTGTGCTGCCCAGGGAGGTGCTGGAGGCCCTATCCTTGGAAATGTTCAAAGAACATTTGACCTTGCAGTCAATGCTCTGATTCACAAGGTGGTGATGGACCAAAGGTTTGACTCAACCATCTTGGAGGGTCTTTTCCAACCTAAGTGATTCTGGGAAGCCTGTGTAGGGAATAAATGGAGTGGGAATACCAGTGTTGCTGTCATGAGCTAACAGATTTCATCTCTTGGCTTCCAGGAGACTACTTTGTTTTGAATGGGAACAAATTCTGGATCACCAACGGGCCGGATGCGGATGTTCTCATCGTCTACGCTAAAACCGACATCAACGCTGTCCCAGCTTCCCGAGGCATAACTGCCTTCATCGTGGAGAGGGTAGGTTTAGTCATTCCCACAGGGTGTTAAAGCAGAATCCTTCGTCCTAACTGCCTCTTTTGGAGGTCAGCTGGTTTTCCTTCCATAATTGCTAGCCTCTTTCTTAAAGACAAACTGCTTTCTGCCTTTCAGACAGGAAAGGAACCTTTAACAAAATAAAATCTGAGATCAGTAAACCTTCTGATGGACGTAACTTCATTATTAGAATAGTTCAGTTACTGGCAGAGCTTGCAACCCTTGCTGTAGGAGAGCCTGTGTTGGCAGCTCTCCAAATAATTTATTTATTTGCTGTTTGTGTGCATTGGAAAATGAGTGCACAGTGTTCATATGTGTGTGTTTCTCTGTCCATTTGCTTCCTCTGCACTTGCACTTAGACCTGATCTTGTTCTTAGATCAGTTTATCTCCCTCGTTGCACCCTACACATGTTCCTGTGGTCAGGGGAATTTCACTGATCTCTCATGATTTTCTTTAGTCTGTCTGAACTGAGAACTGAGATGTGAAATGTATTTTTACTGCCTTGACTTTGCAGGGAATGCCGGGTTTCAGGACAGCCCAGAAGCTGGATAAGCTGGGAATGAGAGGGTCTAATACCTGTGAATTGATCTTTGAAGACTGCAAGGTCCCCGGTGAGTTGGGTTCAAATCATGGTGGTTTCCTATATTCATGATCAGATAAATTGGATCACTAATTATACACATGTTTAGCCAGCGACCTGGAGGGCTTTGCAGATGCTTATCTGCGCCCTGGCAGCTTCTGAGAGAGATGGTGGAACTGGAAAAATGCAATCTGCTGGATTGCAGGGAAGGAGCACATCCTTTGTTAGGTCACTGCTCTTTCACCCTCATGGACCTAGTTCTTAACCACTGCTTCTCCAAAGCCTTGCTGAGGCTTCCCAAGAAACTTGTTTCCATTAGAATGCCTGTCTTGTATGGAGATGACCTACTTTGCCCTGAAGGTTTTCTCACTGGACATTTTCCAGCAGGCTGTTGTAACATTTCTGAGTTCTTTTGGGGCTGGGGCCTGAAAATGGACATCCTTTCCTCCTGTAAGTTAGTACAGCAGAGACCTCTGTTATAGCAGTATTTGTTATTCCAGTGGCAATTTTTGTTGATAGAAAAATTCCAGCCGTTCTAGAGCAAATGGAGAAGGTGTCTTATCCAGAATCATAAAAATCCTGATTGCACATTTGCAGAGCCAGGAGCTCTCCTGCTCCCCATATAGACCTTCAAAAGCTAAAATGGAAGAGTTTCAGCTGAAATCTAACATGTCTGACTGTATTGGATCCTTCCACCCTGAAATCATAAAGGCCAGTGGTGCAGTGTCCCAGGAGTCATCGACAGGGAACAGCATGTTCTCGTGGAAAGAGGATGATGACATGGAGAAGCACATCACTGCAGTGTTGGAAGTTAACGCACTTGGCACTCTGGCCATTAATGCTCCTTCTGATATTTGGCTTTGGAAGCTGAAGTAGTTTTTTTCCAGGAAATTGTTCAGGCTATTCAGTCATTTTTCATAGAATCCCAGAATGGTTTGGGCTGGAAGGATCCTTAAGTTCATGCAGTCCCAGCCCCTGCCATGGGCAGGGACACCTTCCACTGGCTCAGATTGCTCCTCCCCACAGTGAATGTAGGCCCTCAGTGAGTAGCTTGTCTGAGTTTTGCACATCAATAAACCACTTTTCCTTTGCTCTTTGCAGCTGAAAATGTCTTGGGGACACTGAGCAAAGGAGTCTATGTTCTGATGAGTGGATTGGACCTGGAGAGGCTTGTGCTGTCTGGGGGCCCCTTGGGGTAAGGGTTTGTCATCTTTTATAGGTTGTAAGGCCAGAAGGGTTCTTTAGTGATCACCAGGCCTGGTGAGGATCCCTTGGGGCCTGCAGCTCTTGGTAAGATGGATCCTGGATGGAGAACTGGGTTACTGGGGCAGCAGAAGAGGAGAGGCTGTCTCAGATGTGGGAAGGAAGCAAGGTGCAAGGAGATTCTGTGGCTGCTGGGTGTCCCAGTCTAAACCAGCACAGAACTCCAGCACCAGCACAGCTGCTTGACTGGTTTCTCCCAGAGGTGCTCAGTGCCCTCTCTGCAGTCACCACTCACTCATATGTGCTCAGCCTCATCCTGGAGCTCTCAGCTCCTCCTGCAGTGGTTTTCAAATTTGAAAGCATCTCTGTGGAGCCCCCTGTGAGGGGCAAGGGATATGGGAGAAGCAATGCCAGAAAGGAAGTTTGCAAGTCTGCCTGCCAGTGTCGACTGAGCCTCTTTTTATCAAGACTGATAATTTCCAGAGCAGGCTTTGGAAATTATCAGTCTTGATAAAAAAAATTCCAGAGATACAAATCTGCTTCAGTTCCCAGTTGCTGGCTTGTGTATCTTTATGTTATTACTCAGGGAATAACCAGTTCATTTGTGTTATCAATTCCTTAGAATTTAACATCCAGAGACTCATAGACTGGTTTGTTCTCCATTTATTCAATCCTTAAGCTCCACAGTAATTATAGGCACCCCACAAATCCTTTTGTCCTCCCAAGTGGTCTCCCTGGACTAATCCTCTAGCGGAAAGACCAACTTCCACAATGCAGGAGGAGGATTTTATCCCCTCCTTGTTCTTACCTGTGCATTTTTTATGGTATTGGCTGATACTCCTTGAGTTGAGAGGTTCTGGAGATAAGAGGCAGCATGAACTGTCCTGGCTGTGGTTGTGAGAAAGCTCTTCAAGTCTCAGTCCCCTGAATTAAAAGCTCAGACTTTCGCACGGGATGTCCCAAATGAGCACTGGGGGAAAATATAGCACCTTTGGATTTTATTCTTGGCTTTGTTTGAGTGGAGCTGTAGGAAAGACAGCAGGATATCACTTTAGCTATGAGAATGTTTTTGCCTTGGGTTGCACTTCCAAAGTTTAAAGTATTATTAATTAATAGTTCTGCTGTTTCCCTTTTCCCTCTGCTCTTCTTAGGCTCATGCAAGCTGTTCTCGACCATGCAATTCCATACCTGCATGTCAGAGAAGCATTTGGACAGAAAATTGGTCACTTCCAGGTGAGGCAGAAAAGGAATTGGGAATTTTTGTCCTCTTTTCTCTTTAAAACTGAGAAGACTGACAGCTTTGTTGTGGGAGCTTTGCATGGAGAAGGTCACCTGCTGTTCCTGCTGGGTCTGCATGATGTGATAATTAATGGCCAGGGCTAGTGAAAGGTTCCTGCTTATGACAAAGAGATGGAGCTGGATGAACTTTAAGGTCCATTCCAACTCACTGAATCCTGGGATTCTATGATGTGGTGAGAAGGTGGAAAGACCTCTGAGCCTGCTGCCCTGAGATCGCTGTTGGTGGGTGAGGAACTGTGGCTGATATCTAGGGGTCTGTGGATCAAGAGAGCCTCCAGCTCCCTCATGTCTGTTGGGTCCCTGTCTCCTCCCGTGTGGTTTCTCTGTGGTATTTTGGGGAAGGGGTGGTCCCCCTCACTCACGTTAACTGACCTCCCTTGTCTTTGGGCTGTGCAGCTCATGCAGGGCAAGATGGCAGATATGTACACACGGCTCATGGCCTGCCGGCAGTATGTCTACAACGTGGCCAAAGCCTGTGACCAGGGACACTTCAACGCCAAGGTGAGCTCAACTCCTGCCTGGGCTGTGTGTCCTGGGAAATTCCTCCAGTCCCAGAGCCTCAGCTTGGGGGAGCCTCTGTACAGTGAGTTCCCACAACCCAAAGGGTGTTTTTTTCACACCCAAAGTACCTTTTTTCATTCACAAACTAAAAGCAAGCCTCCTTCTACAAGGCAAGAGATTTAGCAGCATCAGTAGGGGTTTATTGGAAGCCCAGACAGATGTCCTGGCTGTTGTAAATGCTGTAGCAGTTGTTAGAGGTGTTCTCACCTCCACCTGTCACCACACCTCTGTTAGAGGAGGATGTTGAGTATTTAACAGCAGGAGCACAGAGTTCTACATCCCAAAGCAAATCCTGTTGGTCTCCTGAGGGATTGATGGGCCTTTGTGAGAGTGCCGGCTTCTCTGGGACACTTTTTATTTTTTCCTTCATCTGTCTTCATGTGGCCTTTACAGACCTGCAGTGAGTGTTCTGTAGTAACAAGGACACTGCTGGAGCTCCCTGTGCCTCTGCTTTGTGATCAAGTAGTTCAGGGTTCTTAGCAGGTGTCTGTAGATTGAAAGCAGCATGAGGGCAGCACAGGGACTGGAGATGGGCAGGTGACACCTTTCCTGAATGTCCCGTTGTCACTGTCCTGTAGGACTGCGCCGGAGTGATCCTGTACTCAGCAGAGTGTGCGACACAGGTGGCCCTGGATGGGATCCAGTGCCTGGGTGAGTCACTGACAGCTGGACAGAGCCAAGCACAGTGCAAGAGCATTTCCCCCTGCTTTCCCACCCTCCGCCCTGAAACTGGGGACGAGGAGTGACCTGCGGCTTTTTCTGTGTGGCAGGTGGGAACGGTTACATCAATGACTACCCCATGGGGCGCTTCCTGCGCGACGCCAAGCTCTACGAGATTGGGGCGGGCACCAGCGAGGTGCGCAGGCTCGTCATCGGCAGGGCCTTCAACGCCACCTTCAAGTGACACTGCCAGAGCAGAGGCAGCACCGTGACCACCACGAGGCCTTGACCGCGAGGCTGGAGCGCACAACTCGGCTTCTTCCTGCCTGCCATTCCAGCATCGTCACTTGTGGAGTCCCCTCTGCCTCCTGTGGGGACAGATGCTGCTGGACTGAGCTTGGACAAAATGAATCAGAGGGTACATGGAAGGAGAAGTGGTTTTCCCTCTTTTGTGATCATCCTGATTCATGGTGTTCATGAGCTGTTGATTCTCAGCTTTGCAAGGCAGAGGTTCATCCCCACACCAGGCAGGTTGGCAAAGGGTGTGCAGCCACTCCTGCACACTCCAGAAAGTCAACCCAAACCCACCAAAATGGACAATGAGGGAACAACTTTGTTCTTTCCAAAAAGCCTGAGTGCCATTAAACAGTTAGAATTTAGCATATTGCCATTGGAAGGTGAAACTTCCTGCTGTGACCTTCCAATGGGATTAATACCTTCCGTTTTGGGAACTTGACACCAACCACATTGTGGGGTTGCTAATGTCAGTGCTTAAAATTGTCTGTGCACAAGCAGCATTTTAGGTGCTGATTCCTAAAACCTCCTTAAATCCCATGTGTGTTTCTTTGCAGAATTCCTTTCCTATTTGCAGAATTCCTTTCCTATTCTTGCTGCTTCTGGAGTTATTTGGGTGCAGGGCCGAGTCCTTTCTGTGCTGACTGACTGCTCCCACCAGGTCATTCTCTGAGTTGTCACCATCAATCACTCTGGGGACAGTTAACACATCAAAGCTGTGTCGTGACATCTGTGAATGAAGCAGGCAGAAAGAGCTGACTTCTTTGGGGTTTGGTTCCCTCTGAAGGTTGTTGTTTTGGCCAAGCCTGTCCTCACACTCCAATTCCTGGCAGCTGAGCAATGTGTTTGTGAGTGATCTCAGTGCATCTTGTATCCAGCAAATTGGGGCTTAACCAGCTTCTTAAAGGAAATCTCTCAGCATCCGTCCTGCCAGCCTTTTAAGTGTGAATCACAAATCGAAATGGGCTGCTGGAAATGTGATTGAACAGTTAATTAAACAGTTGCCATGTAGGCAGCTCCTAGCAGTTTTAACAAAACTCATCTTCAACTGTGTGTATTTTTTTGTTGTTGTTGTTGTTGTTGTAGTTGACTCCTGTCTATACCAGGTAGACAGTAGACTAAAACAGAATTTTAAAATGCTACAGATTGAATACAGTTACTTTTCCTGAATTGCCAAGTATGTCACCAAGAATTTGTAAAAGTGAAAAAGGGCAGAAAAAGCTTCTGAAGTCCTGGTGGTAGCACTTTGCTCCAAAGCTTTATATTTATTCAGCTTCAGTGGGTGGCTGTCACTCAGGAAGTGTCCCAGGGTTTAATTTTCAGCCTAAATATCTGGATAGAGGGTGGACAGAGGTGCTTTGTCAGGAATATTTTGTTGAGCTGCATCTGAAAATGCTGTGGAAGTGAACCTTGAGGTGCACTTCATATGGGAAATACTCAGTGTGTTTCTATCCATGGATATAAGAATTTAGTTATGTGACCAGACATTTATATTTTATCACAAAATGATTTCTGGATCACTGTTAAGATCCATTCCTGCCAGAGGAACTTTTCTAGGAAGTGTCAGAGCCATGACAGGATGGTGTGAGGTTCAGATTGTTAAAAATAGGTTTTCTAAGGTGGAAGGAAACCAGAGATTTTTAAACCTGTCCTTCAGCACTAGATAGGTCTGACTTTAATACACATAATAAATAATGCCTTCACTTTCCAGGCTGATCAGCACCTTGGAGTTGAAGGTAAAATGAATCAATATCTAACAAATCTTGGGACAGGGGCAGGGACAGATTCATAAATCCTCAGCAGCAGGGTTGTGTTATTCAAATCTCACTCCCTTTCACAGCAGCTGCCTTGGGAAAAGGATGGGATATCTTTTTTTTTTTTTTTTTTTTTTTTTTTTTTTTAAAAAAAAGGCGTTAATCTTTATGCTATGCTAATAAAATAAGCTTTTGCTGTGGCCTGTGCTCTTGGGGGGGTCCCAGCAGAGGAGAGGTGCAGGCTCTGGTACCCACCAAAGCACATCCAAGCTGGCAGCAAGCAGCAATAGCTGCAGTGTTGCTTTCCCTGCCTATCCCTCTGTCTTCCCAACCACAGCTTTTCCCCATAATTCTCATTTAAAAGAAATACATTTACAGAGATCATGCAGGCTGTGCTTAAGCTCCCCTGGAGAGCAGCAGAGTTAACAGGGTAAACACAGGGCTGTGCCACTGGGTATCATCCCAATAGTTTCTGCTGTGGATATGTGATGGAAATTGTCCTGGCCTGACAGCTTTTGCCTGGTGGCAGGGCTGGATGTGCTGCAGCTTCCCTGTTTTTCAAGATCCTTGCCCGGTTTGCAGCTGGCTGGCGACTGAGCAGAGAAGGCATGGGGAGCAGTGGGGGGAATTATTCATGAAGGTATGCAGTGGGTTGACACTGGCTGGGTGCCAGGCACCCACGGAAGCCTCTCCATCACTGCCCTCCACAGCTGGATGGGGAGAGAAAATGTAACAAACGTTCATGAGTTGAGGTAAGGATTGGGAGAGATCCCTCACCCAAAACTGACTTGAATTAGAGATGTTAATTGAATTTATTACTAACAAAATCACAGCAGGATAATGAGAGATAAAAAAATCTTAAAAACATCTTTTCCCCCACCCTTCCCTGCTCTAGCTCCTCCCCCCACAGCAGCACAGGGAGACGGAAATGATGGTTACAGTCAGTTCATCACAAGTGGTTTCTGCTACTGCTCAGGGAGAAAGAGGAGTCCTTCCCATGCTCCAGATGGGGTCCCTTCCCACAGGAGACAGCTCTCCATGAACTTCTCCAATGTGAGTCTATCCTATAAGCAGCAGTTCTCCATTCTTCCACAGGGTCAGTCCTTCAGACTCAGCCTGCTCCAAGGTGGATCCCCCACGGGTTCACAAGTCCTACCAGGAAACCTGCTTCAGCGTGGGCTCCTCTCTCCATGGGTCTGCAGGGCCCTGGACAGGCATGGGCTTCCTATAGGTTCACACCCTCCTCTCAAGCATCCCCCTGCTCCAATGTGGGGTCCTCCACAGGCCTTAGGTGGATCTCTACACACTCATGGCCCTCCATGGGCTGCAGGGGGACAACCTGCTGCACTGTGCTCTGTACCATGGGCTGTAGGGGAATCTCAGCTCACACCTGGAGCAGCTCCTTCCCTTCTTTCTGCACTGACCACACACCTTCCTGTCTGCTGTTCCTCTCACATATTCTCACCCTACTCTTCTCTGGACCAAATTCTATCTGCTTAATAAGGTTTCTTTTTTTTTTTTTTTTTTTTTCTTAAATATGTTATCTCAGAGATGTCACCACCATTCCTGATTGGCTCAGCCTTGGCCAGCAGCAGGTCCATCTTGGAGCTGCCTGGAATGGGCTCTGCTGGACGTGGTGAAGTCTCCTGGCAGCTTCTCACAGATGCCACTTCTGTAACCCTTTGGCCACCAAAACCTAGACATGCAAACTCAGTACAAGGTAACAGAGAGTTTATTTCAGCAGTGTGGGGTTTGGAATGAGGTTCAGTCAGTGACAGGAAGAGAGGGTGTAGCCCCAAGCTGCGCCGGGGAAGTTCAGATGAGATAAAAAGAATAATTTCTTTACGGAAAGAGTGGTCAGGCGCTGAAAGGGGCTGTCCAGGAAGGTGGTGGAGTCCCCATCCCTGGAAGTGTCCAAGAAATGACTGGACATGGCGCTCAGTGCTCTGGGCTGGGTGACAAGGTGAGGATTTGGCAGAGGTTGGACTTGGTCATCAGCTTATGGTAAAAAAGCTGGGCTCATACTGAGCTGGGGCACTGCCAGTGTTTGATCCAGAAACTCCAGGGAAAAGTGGAATATACAAGGGGGAAGATGGGCTTGGATGTCTCTGGTGTTCTCCCTCATGCTTCTCAGGGCAGAGGGGATCACGTCTCCTTCCACTTTTGGACAGAGCTGGAGTTTAAACAGAGGCTGTGTTTATGGGGCTGCCCACAGCGTGAGGGAGCTGTTTGCTTTATGAACACATCAGGAACATGGTGTTAAAATCTGTTTGTGAGGTAAAACTGCTGCAAGGGTCTGTAAGCCAGGCTTACAGCCCATTTGCCCAAGGAGCCGCAGCCCCTTCATAAGGCTGGGCTGTGGTTAAAGCAAATCCTGCCTTGTCAAGAGAGGTCAAACCACACCAAGAGGTGCAGGATGTGGGAGAGGAACTTGTGTTTGTACGGTGCCTCAGGCAAGGCAGTGGGTCTCCCCAGTCCTCCACAGGGACCTGGGTGTGGTGGTTTACCTCCCCAAAAAAAGATGTCCTGAGTCCTGCTGGGGCTGCCAGATGGGATTCTGTGGGACCATTGGCTCCCTTTCAGTAGCTCCCTGGAGAGCCCCTCTGTCCCCTGCTCTGTCCCACTGCCTGTCCCTCGTACTTTCAGGGCAGTGGGGAGCATGTGTGCTCATGTGTATGTGGGACAGAGGATGTGGTTTCTTGCCTATGGAGCTGGTCCATGAGAGGAAGGGAGGCTTTGGTAACCTGAGTGAAGGATGATGTTTCCCTCCCGTGCTGAGCTCTGAGCAATTTCAGTACTGGGTGACACATAACGAAAGTATCATCGCATCCTGATTTCACTGTACAGAAATGTGCTGAAGCCAAGCCCTACGGTGATGTTGCATCCCTGTTCACAAGCCTCCCTCCCGCTTCTGCCTCCCTCCTGCAGCCCAGCACGATGTGTTATTCAAAATCCCTGTGTGTTTAGATTCCCGCTCGCCTCAGCCTCCCCGCGGCTCCGGGCAGCACTCGCCGGTTCAATGCCGCTGCGGGAGCAGGGACCTGCTGCTGTGTCATCTCCGTGTTCCTCATGTGGGTGATGAGTCGGTTTCTTTCCCAGGCTGGAGCGAGAGCCCACGGAGCCACATGTCTCCGCTGTCACGGATGCAGGCCGAGAGGACGCGATCCCTGCATCCTGGCCGCTCTGTCCCTGCGTCCTGCCCGGCAGCTGCCCGCTCCTCCGCACAGCTGTGCCGGCCACGCTCCCTTCGCAGCGAGGCACCCGCTCCTCCCAGTCACGGCCCCGCAGGAAGATTAGAAAGAGATTTCTTTTCAATCTATACAAGAATTCACAACTGTGAAGGGGAGACAAAAACATTCTTGAGCCGAGGGCACAATATTGTGCGAGGGAGGCCCGGGGGGGCTGCGGGATTACTGTAGCGCAGCCCAGGGTCGCCCCGCTTGCACCTGCTGTTTGCTGAAAGGCTGATGCTGAGCAACAAGCAGCTGATGCTGAGGCCCAGTTGTCAGCCTGAAAGGGGGGAAAAAAGGCTGGAGCAGCGTGCACGCCAAAGGGAAATGGCAGGCGGCCCAGTGACAGCGGGAGGAGGGAGCCGGCAGTGGGGAGACGGCAGCCGGCTCCCCCTTGGCACGTGGACCTCCGGGCAGACCCGGAGATGTGGGTCTGCCTGAGGATCTGTCATTCCAAAGGCATCCAGGAGAAAGGGGATGATCCTGAACCTGTGAAGAGGCTGAGGAGGTTGAGCACGAGCTGCCCCCAAACCACCCTGCTGGCTCCAGCGCTGAGCTGCCACAATGGGCAAGAGATGATGTCTCCACCAAAGCCGAAACTGAAGTAGTGCTACTGCAGGGCACCCTGCCCTTCGCCTCTGCTATTCCTCAGGCAGGAGAAAAGGTACTTTCCAGGAAAAAATTTCTTCATAGAAGGGTTTGTCCAGCATTGTAATGGGCTGCCCATGGAAGTGGTGGAGTCACCATCCCTGTAGGTGTTCAAGGAACAACTGGACCTGGCACTCAGTGCTCCGGTCTGGTTGAGAAGGTGGGGATTGGTCATCAGTTCAACTGGATGATCTTGGACATCTTTTCCAACCTAAATAATTCTGAGATTCTCTGATCCTGCTGTTTCTACTCACAGCCCCCACTCTGGTAGGGACAATGACAATCAGATAGATGTGCCCCGCATCACGAGGATCAGAGTGGCACTTGGGTCACTCTGCATCACCCAGAGGTGTTGAGGCACCTTGATCTCTCTGGGCTCTACAGTGAGCACTGAAGCGCCCTGCTCAGCTCATCCATGGAACATCACCTCTGTCCCCAGCACTGTCCACATGGGGCAGGGCAGAGAGAGAACAGGGAGTTTCTGAAGGATGTCTCAGTGGGCTAAGGGGCTCGGCACAAGCACAGCCCCCTCCTGTGTAGAGCTGTCTGGTGGCAGGGCTGGGACTGGCCAGAGGAGGATTTTCCAGCCCTCTGCTGCAGCTGCCTCCCAGAAGAGAGGGGCAGGAGTGTGTTTTCCTGCAGCTGTTGGTGAGATGAAAATAATCCACGTGCCCTGGGCGTCTGCAGGGTGAACGGAGCTGCGTTGGATTGATGTTCCTCCCGTGAGCCAACCTGTGCCAGAGGCATTAGGAAACAGCCTGTGTCCTCCCTGTGCCTTGTTGCAGAGCTTGGAGCTTCTCCAGAGGGACAACAAGACCAGCATTGGTCTGAAGGAAAGAGTGGTAGCTGCCTGGTCAGTGCGATGCAGAGGAGAAAAGCAAATGGTTGTTTTTGCAGCTCAGTGGGGTTCCTACTGTGATTTACTGCCTGGGTACTCCTGCTGGCATGAGGAGAGGGAGCTGCAGAGAGGGGATGTCCTGGCCCCATCCTTGCCGACCAGACACGCTCAGGAAATCCCCAGGGATGATTTTTATTTTTTTTTTTCCTGCTTGGGTGTAGCTGAAGCTTCCAGCACTGGGAGCCTCCTTGCAGCTCCCCTAGGCCCCACCTCCCCAAGGAGCTGGCGTCGTGAACACGCTCGGCTGGGGCTGGTGCTCCCAAGAGCCAGTGCTTCCAACACAGCTCACAGAGCTGCCTCGTGGGACCGTGACACTGTGTGGAACTCAAGGCTGGTAAGATCTTTCCTGGATCTTTATGGGGACCATCTCCTGCTCTGGGGGCAGCCCTGGTCTCACATCCCTACTGAGATGGGGCATCACTCCTTTGCAGGGATCACTGTGTCCATGGGAGTAGCCACTATATGCCTGGGACTTGGAACTAACTGATTTCTGCATTGCAGCACGCAGGAGCACTCACCCTCCTGTATACTTACTTAGCATGTCTTGGAAAAGTGGAAGTCTTCCTGCACCTTCCACAGGCTACTTTTTTTCTTAGACAACCTCCTTCATCTCTGTTTTCTCCATGGAAATCTCCCAGGAGCCACAGGCATGATTGAACCCTTTTTGCCTGGTGTCCTTTCTACACAGGTGAGAACCTCAGCACTCCTGAGTGCCCCAAAACCGCTGCTGGCAGCGTGCTGGGTCTCCCTTCCTCTGCCCCCAATCCCAGCTGGAGGTGAACATCCTCGGAGGCAGGAATCCTTTGCCTCCTGCTTTTTGCTTGATTTGCCTTTGCTCCCAAGCCAGGGTGCAGCTGGAGAGAGGCTGTCCTCTGGCATGGAGCTCATGCCAGGAGGCCACCAGGAGCCACAGACAGGCAGATGATTGAAAAACCAACACACTCCAGCAGGGCTGGTTTGAGTTGGAAAAAATCTGGTTTTGGTGAAATGCAAAAAATGCTGCGAGTTCTGGCAGGTCCAACTCCGGGCTGTGGTTGGCGAAGGCAGGGGTGGCACTGGGCCCCCAAAACTCAGGCCCTTGGAAGGGCGCAAAGCAGAACCAGCCACAGCATCCCTTGGGAAGAGAGGGCTCTCTTAGGATTAGCAAGATCTTGGGATTCCAGGGAATCCTTACCTCCATGGCAGCTGTGGGTTTGCCAGGGGAATTTATTTACCCCTGCCAGTTGAGCACCTTCCCCACTGGAAGGACTGGGCCATGCTAAGGAGTTAAGTAACTTGCCCAAGGTCGCCAGGGTTGTCTGTAGCAGAGAAGAGCAAAAATCCTGTGGGCTCCTGAGTCACCATTATTTTTGACCCATCTCCTGATTTAAAAATGCAGTTTGGTGTTTCTGGGTCTGGATTTGGTGTTCAACTATCTATGATTATTACATCTTTCTCTGTGGAATTAAAACATGTTTCAAGGCTCAACATATTCCCTTCCCTCCCAGAGCCCCAGGATAACCCAAACAGGCTCATTTCAACTACAGGTGGACCAAGACCAAAATCAGCTTCATTTTCCTCTCCCTGTCTAATATTGAGGTAGGATAAAGAGGTAGAAAAGCCGCAGAACAGCCAAAAAAGAAAGGCTGAGCACAGTCTGCACGGAGGCAAGTCACTGCTGTTCAGACCAGTGTCTTTAATTGCTGCATCTCTTCTGCCCAAGGAGCTGATCCCAGGTGACTCCAACGGACAATGTCATTTAAATCAATTATCTCCCTATTTGCAGCCATCCACCCTCTCTTTCACCACACAGCCACGAGTCCCATAATTTATTCATCCTCGGCTGCACTTAAACATCTGCTCCACTGCCATTTGAGTTTGGCAGAGCATTAGCTTTAAAATTTCATGAAACATAGTGCAGGTGGCAAAATCAGAAATTAAGGATTATAATCACGGCAAAGCCAGGTTGGTGAGCTGGCTCCAGCTCAGGACAAGAGACGCCAGGAGAACTCCTGAGGATTTAATGCCCCTAAGGTGTTCAAATCACATTTTTATTCCCTTTTCCCAAAGGCTAGGGGTATTTTTACATCACCACTGCTCTTAGGTAGATGTTAAAGTGAGGAGAGCATCTTGTGCTCAGTGCTCCTTGGATTTTGTTGCTCCACTACTGCTGCCACAAAATTTTTCTGGCCAAGGTGTTGTGTTTGAAGGGTGATGTATCCCCTGAAAGGTGCCCAAAGACATCTTTGCCCACCAAATTGAGATTATCAGGATTTAATGATATCCTTCACCTGGCTGTGCTTGTGGGAAGAAAGAATCATGTTGGAGCTGTGCCACAGTTCTCACTCCAGCCCTAGGGATGGGCCACAAAGTAGGGATGGGGTGCTGAAGAAATGCTGGTTTTAAGAAAAAATCAGAAATCCATGTGTCCCCAATCCCTGCTTTCACCACAGAGCCACAACCCTCTAAAACATGTAGGGTTATACGCAGCAGTTCCCTGTGTTTATAGCTAATGAAGAGAGCTTTGGAAAGAAAATATTTGCTTTTGCAATTCCTCTTTCATCTATTAACCCAGTTTCCATCGTCACGCAGAGCTGAGTTGGAGGGATAGAGGAGCAGGAAGGAGGGCAGGGGGCTGGCTGGGGAGGTTAGAGGGAATTAAGGGACCTCTGTGCCTCTGGATCTGGCACCGGCAATGCTGAGGAGCTTCAGGATCCAGCAATTTCTGAGCTGTCAGACATCCTGTCCCACAGAGGAGATCAACTCCTACTCCTCTTCCCAAGTGTTAAGAGGAAGACCAAGGGGATTATTTAGTGCTCAGCTGTGCTTTGATGCCTGGGAAGCTTCTGGAGTACGGGAGGTTTTAGATGTATTGAAGCATCTGGCAGATAACCAGGTGATAAAAGAGCCAGCATGGGTTTGCCACACAGAGATCACATCAAACCCTTGAATTCCCCTCTTCGCTGAGGAAACTGGATGTGTGGATGAAGAAGCTGAAATGAGACATATCCTGACTTTAGGAAGGCTTTAGAACTCGTACAACATTTTGGGAAGGAAACAAAGCTGTTTGGGCTAGACACAGACCCACTGTGCTGCACAGCTTGCTGGAAAATTCTCTCTCAAAGGCACAGCCAGCTCCAGCCTTGGCAGTGCTCTGAGGGGCTTCCCTCTGCACCAGCCTCCTGTCTGGTCCCCTGTGTTCAATCTCCCTGGATCAAGGGTGTTTTTTACAGAGAGGAACCAGTCAGCTCTCCAAATCCAGTCCCTGTGCAGCAGGAAGGACCTGTCTGGACACCATCAACCCTCAGTGCTGAGTGAGATGGCACCAATCTGGGCAGTCCAGGGCTGCATGTGTTCTAATGTGACAGAGAACAGCACAAGGACATTTGGTACAGAGACGATCCACTCAGACCCAAATTTAGGGCAAGGCACAGGAGTAAACATGCACTGCTGGAATTTTCAGGTTATGCTTTGAAGTCTCAAGGATAGGAGGAAGGGAGGAGCCATCTCCAAGGGTTTGAGGCTTCAGTTTTAATGGGTTTATGGAAAGAAAACAAGTGGGGGGAAAGAGAGTGACTTTTACCCAGTTTTATGTCCACAGGTTTGGATAAGGCTCCCATCAGGACCTGCATTGTTCCCCATTTTAGCTTTGAAACTTCATACTCTGGAGTCTCAGAGGGCAAACTGAACTTTACACTGACACTTTTTAGCAACTATTCCTCCCATAAACTCAGAAAGGGCCTTTTATGGAGTGGGGGCTGGCTGGAACCTATACCAGCATTCTGAGCAGAACAGTGCCCCAGTTCCCCCTGGTTAGGGGGATAAGGCAGGGTTGGGGCAATCTCTGACCACAGTGATGGAATAAGGAGGATTTATCAGAGCTGCTGCTCTCAGGTGAAGTTTGGGAAGTTCTTACTACACCAGTCCCTCACACCCAAATGCATCCTCAGCACCCCCTGGGGACTTTTTATACTTCAAAAGCCTCCACTAGATCCTGCATAAGCCCAGGCACAGATCTGAGGCTGTGAGGAGCCCCAGGTGTGTGTTCCTGGGCAGGAAGCTTGTTTTGGGGTGTCACTGTGGGTAAGGAGCTGGGGACAGCGGGATGGAACCTGGATGTGGATGGGCAATACTGGGGAAGACTGTAAATAGGACAAACACAGCAGGACTGTCAGCACCTAAAGAGCCCAAGGTGCAGGTCCAGCACTTCCATGTACCCCCAGTGAGCCAGGTTTGTCCAGGGCTTCATTTCCATTTCACAAACCAGGTCCCTGTGAGTGAGGAGCTGTCACTTTGATGGAGTGATCCATAATTTCCCTGGCTAATTGTCAAAGCACAGCACTCAATCCAGGGCACTCTTCCCTCGGGAAAGTGGCTTCTCCTACCTGAACTGGCAGGAGAGCAGCCCCGGCAATTGGGAACATTGCATCATTCCCATGGCAACAGCCTGAGAGGCTGTGAATGGAGAATTATGACTTTGTTCCCCGTTCTGGCACGAGGAGAAGCTGGGCTTTACGGGATTAAGCAGATCCCAGCTCAAACATCCAGGGTACCACTGGAGGGAATAATGAATAGTAATAGCAGAATAAATGGGGTTTGATCCAAGGCTCTGTCCAAACAGTATGAACAACCCACTTTGTTTAAGTTTGGTCGGTTTCCAGGCTGAGTGTGAACCCGCTGGGGGCTTCTGAGCTGGGACACGAGCAAGGCTGTGCCACCATTCACTTCATGAACACTTCTGAGGAATAAACTGGTCATTAAATATTAGGCCAAAAGTGATCACTGTCATCCAGGGTCTCCCGAATTACAGTTCCCTTTACTCCAGGCACCTTCGTAACTCAAAAGAGCAGAAATCTTCACGCTGCAAGAATACGCTGGTGGACTACAAGTCCTCATGTGAGGATCTAATGAGGATATTTGGGTTAATGACTATTTTTGCAAGGGCTGCAGCAGCCAGGACATTGGGATAAGCCTGTGGCTGAGCCCAGGGCTGTGGCCACCTGCAGCCATGAGGCCCACATCTCTCTCTGCAGCAGCTTCCCCATTGTCTGGCACCCTTGCTATCCCTCACTCCATCCCAGGGGAAGATCCTGCCATTGGACATGTGGACAGGACCTCAACATCAATGGCTGTGATAGTTCTGCTTGTTTTCCAGGTTTTTGAGTATGGCTGTTCCTCCCCTGCTCTGGTGTCTCTGCAGCAGGGTTTTTCTGTGCTCTCCCCACAGCGCCGGCACTTGCTCATCGATCTGTCCCCTGACAGCCCTGTCCCTCAAAACCCATCCTGTGTTTCAAAGTCTGGAGGAAATGGTACACTGACCCTTCCTTTTTTCCTTTCCTTCTCTCTCACTGCTATCAAACAAGAGCAAGGAAAGATGTAGGAAAGGAGTTTTCCCCAGCCAATTGCACATCCTCCAGATCCATCCCCAATCCAGATGACTCTCTACAGCAGATCCAAATCCCTGAGCACTGCCTGATTTACTTCCCATAGGAGACACCATCACTGGACAAACCCTCCTTTGCTCCCATCCTTCTCTTTCTGAGTATTTTGTTATTTTAAGCCAACCCCTCAGGGATTCAATTTCTGTGCAGAATGTGGGGATTTAGCTACACAGCCCATGTTAATGCTAATAGGATTATCATAGAATCATGGAATCGTTTAGGTTGGAAAAGACCTTTAAGACCATCGAGTCCAACCGTTCCCCCGGCACTTGCAAGGCCACCACTAAACCATGTCCCTAAGAGGGAGATTTGCACAGGGGAACCCCAAACCTTCCCACTGGGTGCCTGATGTATGGCCAACAAGGAATGGAGATGCAGCAGCTTCAGAGTGTTGAGCCCAAATTCACTCCCCAGCCCCTGGGATGAGGCAGAGGATTAACAGATGTGTGTGTTTGTGTGTATGTGTGTATGCGTATTTTCCCCCAAGACTGAGATTTTTGTTATTGCCTTAATGAAGATTTTGGAGCTTTTCCTAATGTCCCACAAAAAGCCCACGGAGATATCAGTTCCTCCTTGTGCTGGTCTTGCCTCCAGCAGCTGAAAATAAGGAATGAAAAACAACCCTCAGGGCTGAAAATATCTCTGAATGGGACTCTGCACGGGCCTCGGGTGCTGGACATCTTTGGGAGCTTGGGGACAAGGAAACAGTAAAGCATCCAGGTGTGATGTTCCTTTTCACACAGGAAATTAGGAATGTGCCTGTGTCTCTGTGCTGGCAGGATTGTGAAGGAGCAGACACATCTCCCCCACCGAGGAAGGTCCCTGTCCCCATGTCCGTGTGCTGGCACAAGCTCCCACTCACCTGAGGGACACAAAAGAGAGATGAAGATTTCCTGCTGATGCAGCTGTTTCTCTGGAAACGCAGATTGGCTGAGTGGTGCCTTTGGGATTTCTTATTAGGTTTTTCCTGTATTAATTCTGTGCAGAGAGTTGTACAAGCAGCTGTGGGTTTGTTCCCACTGATTTTTCCAAGCAGACCACGGCTAAGTGTTTGCCCCAGCCCAAAAACCCACAGAGGGGTGAAAGACCGGTGCTGGTTCTGCCACAGCCCATCCCACAGCACAGATGGTCTCATAATTGCTACTTGCTTTCCCATCCTGACTTTCTGGGACATGTGTTTTGCATTGCGATCCCCTCAGCCTCCCTGGTTTTGTGAATCACACTTCATAAAAGAATGGCTACCTTGGGAATGCAAGGCAGGACATTTATCCTTCCTGTGTATGCGAGTTTGTCACTCCCTGCCACGGCCCAGCTCATAAAGCAGAGTCCTTGCTTTTAATCCTGATTTTGCAATGTACTGAAGTACACACATTCACCTCCATCCACCGTAACACTCAGGGATGTTCTTGACTCTTGGTCCTGTGATTTTCTGCTTTAATTTAATCCAGTCTCATTTCCTGGCTGTGCTAGTCCCCACTGAGTTATTCTCATTGTCCCTCTGTTTTTTCCCCTCCATCAATAAAATATATTTATTATATATTCCTTACTAAAGGACTTCAAAATGTTAAGATGAGAGGTGAAATAAGAAATAAAACACAGAAAGCCCCTTTCATTTGCTGAACTTCCTTGGCACTGCTGCTTCATAGACAATATTGGATATAAACAGCATTAACTTTTTAAAAACTAAAATAAATTAAAATAAATTACAAATTAAACCTTTGTAGCAGCAACAGCACCAAAAAGCTGCAGATGATTCCCTGAGAAACCAATAATTTGGATTTTTCCAGGTAAGTAATGGGATCCTGTGTGACAGCTCTGTCCTGGCAGATCCCTCTCCTCCAGACTGAATCCCTTCTGGCTTCTTCCGATGGAAAAAGGGGAATATTTCACCCAGCTAAAAACGAGCAAATGCTGATGTTTAAACAGAAATCTCAGAGGAAGCTGCCTCTGTAACCACAGCTGGTTTGCTGCAGACCTGAACACTCATAGCCTATTTGCTTTTTTGGTGTAATAGAATTCCAAGTCAGTCCATGGAGCTCCACCAGGGATTCATTTGGCCTTTTGCAGTTACTGCGTTAACCCTGGAAGGGGGAAGGAAAGGAGGGGACCACCAAAACCCATCTCTTTGCCAGCAAGCCAGTGCAGCACCAGCACCTTTTCTGCAGAGACATCAGGAAGGATGGGATCACACAGCTGTATTTGGGGATGTTTCTTGGTGGGGGATATGCCTGAAAAAGGCAGGATCCTGTCGGGATGCAGCTGAGATGTGCTGAATTAAAGACTTTTGGGCCCAGCCGTGTCACTGCAGTCAGACAGGGGCCACATAAAGACCCCAGGATGGGTTTATCCCCATCTGCGGCCACGAGGCTGTTTGGGGAGGTGGGGCCGGCCATCCTCCCCCTCGCAGATGTGCCGAGCTCTTCCCTGCAGCCAAGTGCTTCCCTGAGGCCCGGCAGAGGAACCAGTCGGTGCAGGATCCTCCACACTGCTGCTCTTAGTGTGTGAGCTCACTGGGATTAAGGCTGTTGCTTAAGCTTCCATGCCTGCTTGCAAGCTGCCGGTGCAATAGAAGCTCTCCATCGGTTTGTGGCTGTGCAGGAAGCTCTGGTGTTCCCAGGGATGCACTGCCTCCCCACTTGGATTAAAAAGACGTGCTGCCAGCCTCTTGCCATCACAGGCACCAGAGCTCCAGGTTCCCTTTCTCTGTCCTTGCAGCACTGCTGGAGCGATTTTTCCTCTCGGATTTCCTGTGACTTTTTAAAACTCACCACAGTTGTTCCTCAAAGTCAGAGAGCTGTGAGAGTGCAGTGCAAACACCCTTCTCCCAGCCTGACCCACAGTGAGATGCTGGGGCTCTTCCCCATTCTCCTGTGGGACAACGGAAGTTTTCAATTCTGAAACTCAGAGTCAAAAAGTGCAAGGATCCTTTTCCCTGTTTTCCCTGTGTTAATGGTGAAATCCTCTTTTTCCTTTTTTTTGCCTTTAGTGCAGGCTCAGCTGTGTGTGCCTGTCCCACTGCAGTACTTAGAGTTGTGGGCTGCACAATGAGGGACAATCTCTTAATCCCTGCTGGTTCCTGGCCCACGTCTCCTACAGCCATGGGGCTTTACAACCCCTATTACCACCAGGTACAACCTCAGCAAGGTGCTGCCACAGCCCAAATTGTGACCTGGGGACAAAGATCCTTGTTGTGCTGCTGTTCAGGCAGTCTATAGCCCTGGATGTTATCCCTTTCCCAAAAAAACAAGCCAGAATTTGGGGTAGGAAGATCTCATGTCGAGGCTTTGGTGGTTTGTTCTTCCCAGGTAATAAGGGAAGAAAAAGCCCAAATGCTGCATCTCAGCTGTGTTGCCACCTGACAGAGGCCGGAGCCTGGCAGACACACAGACATATTGTTCTGGAATCAGCAATTAGCTTCCCATTTTTCCCCCTCATCCCTTTGAAAGAGGGACGAGGAAAGGCCCCACTTCAGAATAAATTAGTATCTCAAAAAAGAGGGAGCTCTGCAGATGGCTCCGTTGTGCTTCACACTCTTGTGCAGCTCTGGAGCACACAGCTCCCCATCCTCAACCTGTCCATTGTCCAGATGTTCTATTCCAAACACCTGGAAGAGGAAAGGTGGCCTCACCTTCACTTTCCCCCAAGAGCAGCTGTTAAATGACATTTGTCATCAAACTTCAGCATGATTTTTTCCCAAGTGTTTCCCTCTGGATCACTGTCACACTGTGGGTTTACAGCTTGAGTTGCAGGGGAGGGGTTCATAACTTTGGAATTCCCAGATTCTTCATTTTTTTGCTCAAATATCATTCTGTTTAGCTATGGGGGTCTGAGGTGGTAGATTTTGGAAGTCACATCTACCAACTGGAGTAAGTTGCTCTGTGTAACACCAAAATTGAACTCTTGATCTCAGACTGCTGTGATTTTCCTCTTGTTCCTGTGGCTCACAGCAGAGGGAAGAACTCCAGTAAGATATCATTTTTAGGGAACAATCTGGCAGCACTATGAGCTGCCTTCACATTTCAGGTGGGGAGCAGCTCTGGTCTGAGGAGACAGAACCTTTGTCCTTGAGGAGTGGCTCTCGGTGATGTCAAGCGGCATTAAATAGAGTCTGGAAAAGTCTCATCCAACAGCTGCATTTCCAAAGGGCAGCAGTGAAATAGGGTAATCACAGAATATCCTGAAGTGGAAAGGATGCACAAGGAACATCCAAGCCCAACTTGTAAACCATATCAGAGAGTTTTTAAGGAGAGTTTCCCTTACTGTACCTTGAGGGTTTCCAGGGGTGTAGCTGTTAAGGTTATTTAGTTTTCCCTGCTCCATCACCAATGACTGGTATTTGTTTCAGGAATCAGTGTCTCCAAATAGCTGAATTTCCTCTTAAGCTTCTCCTGTGTAACATCTGGATCTTGCAATAATCATAGCAGTGCTTGATCCTGCTCTTGTTTGCAAGATCCCTGTGGACCACCGGAACAAGGCAGGAAGTATTTCAGGCTCTTAGGTCTCCTGCAGTTTAGTTGAATTTCAAGCAGATCATCAGGGTCTCGCCCTCATTGTGTGTGTATTTCTCTCCTGGAGCCCCATGGGTTGCTTGTTCCATGTGTCAGTTCCTTCCCAGCTGTTTCCCAAATTTAAAAGAAATAGGACAAATCTGGTACTGGAACAGGCTCCCCAGGGAAGTGGTTACAGCTCCAAGCCTGAGAGAGCTCAAGAAGCGTTTGGACAATGCTCTCAGGCACATGGTGGGATTTTTGGGGTTGTCCTGTGCAGGACTAGGAGTGGGGCTCGATTCCTGTGGACACAACTCAGAAGATTCCATGATTCTATGGAAAAATCCCATTCTGCAACTGATGGAGAGGCTTCGGTGATGGGGACTGTGATATGGATAAAGATACTGATCAAATAACTTCCGTGGCTTGTTGGGTTTGCTTTAGGGCTTTAAACTCCTTTTTCCAGGGAAACATGGAGTTTTCCAGATGTTCTCTTTGCTGCCATGTGTCACCTGCTGGTAAGAGCATGGAACCCACGGACACCTGAGCGCCCCAGAGAGGACGGGTTCTGAGGGGAAGCTCTGGGACACCTGAGAATTCCCGGCTGGCCTTTTCTGCCCTGAAACGCAAGGGGATATTCCCCTGGTGCTGTCGCAGAGGGCTGCTCAGGGACAGCTGCCACACAGGGGCTGTCCGCGGCCTTTCCAGCGCCCACCTCGGGGTGGGAACGATGGGCGCTCAGACCAGCTCTGCCTTTTGCCTCTCCTCCCCGGCAGCTCTCAGCGGAGCTCCCGCCGGACCCCCGGGACTTCCAACTTTCCCAGAGTTTGGATGCAGGGCTCGGTTTAAGTGTGATTGCCCCCGGGATGCGCCGGGCACACCCGGGAGGTGTGAGGACGCCACGGGCACCTCTGTGGGACCCACGGAGGGACCACTGACAGGCGCGCGGGGCCGCCCCACGCCCCCGTCCTGTGAGGGAATTGCGGCCATCGGGGGCCCCCGCAGCGCTCCGGCGGGGCGGTTATCCCGGTTATCCCGGTTATCCCGCGCCACGGGCGGGGGGCGGCAGCGCGGGGGGCTCCGTGAGGGGAGTGGGGGGGCGCCCAGGGGGGCTCGGGGCGGGGGCGGGCGCGGCGGCGATTGGCCGCCGGCGGCGGGGAGAGGCGGCCGTGATTGGCCTGCGCGGCGGGGCGAGCGGCGGGCGGCGGGCGGCGATTGGCTGCGGACGAGGAAGCAGGAAGGAGGCCGGAGGCGCTCGCGGCTTGCGGGGAGTTCGCGGCGGCGGCGGCGGCGGCGCCCCCGGTCCCTCCTCCGGTCCCTCCTCCACCGCCCTCCTCCGCCCCTCCCGGCCCCTCCGCCGCCCGCTCCGGCCTCCGCCCGCCCGCTCCGCGACGCCCCGCGGCCAGGGGCGGGCGGCGGCGGTGGCGCCTCGTCCCCATCCCGCAGCCGAGGAGGCGGCGGCGCTGACGCAGCAGCAGCGCGGAGCTCGGGACTCGCGGCGCTCCCGCCGCTGGATTTCTCCCCCCCGGGGCCTGCGGCAGCCTCCCGGTGAGTCCACGCGCGGTCCTCGCGGCGCCGGCTCGTCCCTCCGCCCCCGGGAACTCCGCCGGGCCGGGAGCAGGTGCCGCCGCCCTGGGGTTCGGGGGGGCGGGGGGTACGCGGGGCCACCGGGAACTTCCCGCGGCGGCGGGGAAGCGCCGGGAGGGCACGGCGGGCTCGGTGGCGGGTGGGCCGGGCCGGGCCGGGCCGCCGTTACCCCTCGCGGTCCCACCGGTGCGAGGCCGGATCGGCCCCGCCGAAAGCCCCCGGGCTCCTCCGCCCCTGCCGCTCGGGCAGCACAAAGGCGGCGGGGCCGGGCCGGGGGGGCCCCGGGGAGTTGCGGGGCCCGTGGCCCCGGGGGACAGCTCGCCCCAGGGGCCGCTCGCCGCGGCATCGCCGGATCGGGGGCCATTCCCGGGGAAAGCCGCCGCTGTCCTCGGCCCCTCCGGATCCGGGAGCTGAGCCGGCGCTGCCCGGCCGGGAGTTGGCACAGGACGGGCTGGCCGGGGGCTGGTGTTTCGGGGCTCCCCGCGCCCGAACGGGGCCAGGAGCCGCTCCCCTGGGGGCTGGACGGCTGAGTCCGTCGAGTTCCCGATGGTTTGCAGAATGTGATGCCGGGCGGGCTGCGAGCCCCGTCTCCCTGTCAGGCAGGTGCCATCGAGCCTCTTTGGGGGACAGCGGAGCAGTTTTCGTTTCCATCGTGATTTTTCCCACTTGCCGTGCGCTCCCCGTGGCTCTGGACATCTCTCCTTTCCTGCCGGCTGCTCCGGTGGCCGACGGCTTGTTTCCTCTTCTCCTTTTGTGTAGCGGTGGCTCCTAATGGAGGCAGCTCCGCTGGCTCCCTCTTTTCCAGCTGCTTCTACAAGGCGCAGGAGCCAGCACATGTGACTGGGCAGATCTCGGGAAGACTAGCAAGTGCTCCCCGGGCTCCTGCTCGACAGCCAGCCCCAACACGGGGATGCCCACACCCCGATGTCCCTTTCCCTGCCCCGGCACAGGGAGGCACAGGGATCCCCTCTCTTTGACGAGAGCAGCCATGAAAACTTAAAAAATACGAGCATTTGGGATCTATTCTGTTTGCCTCTCCCCCTCCCCTCGCTCTTTCCACGAAATGCTTATCTGAAAGAGGTTCTGGTTGTGTTTTGTTTTAAAGAATCCAGCTGCCCCTCGTGCTCGCTCTCCATCTGAAGTCATCATTGTCAGGAGCAGGCGAACCTCAAAGCAAGAGGCTTTGCCGGGCTTTTGCTTGCCTGGTTAATTGATCTGTCCATCAGTTTGCCACAATTAGCAAGTGTTTGCTCCACGCCGAGGGGCTCTGTGGTGTTCTGGGGGGCTTGGGGTTTTATTTTAAGGCTTCTGGTCCTCGTGGTTGTGAGAAAGAGTGACATGAACTGTGTGATAGACTGATGCTTTTGAAATCTTAATGTGATTTAAATACCAGCACGCTGCTGATCGCTTTAACAGAAATATCCTGCTCACATATTCATCCCGAGCCATCCTTCACATTTGTCATGTCCTGGCTACCTGAATCGTTCCTGAGCTTCAGCTGGAACTGTCTAAATGTTTGCTGGTGATAGGAAATCGTGCATTAGTGTGATTTACCAGGACATTTTGGATTCAAACATTGATTTCTGTTTGTTTTCCTCCTGAACTCAGTGCAGCATTTCCAGCTGCTTTCCGGCTGCTCTTCTCGAGCAGAGCAGGGAAGTGTGTAGTACTACTGATAGGTGTAAAATCAGCTGGAAAACGCCAAGCCTGCGGGGAAAAATAATTCCCTGAACTTTGTGCGAGTGGATCCTTTCTGGATGCTTTGTTTGCTGGGGGTCGATGGTAACAGTTGCACAGAACAATAAAATGCAACTTCGAAATGTGGGGTTTGGGGGAAAAACAGTCACACCCTTGTGTCTTGAGGCAGAAGTGTTATTTTGGATGCTACTGACGTGTTCTCATCCGACTGAATCATTCAGTTAAATGTCGGTGCTCTGTCCTTCTTGCCGGTTAGTCTGCATCACCTTTCTGTCTGTGCTCTGGAAGCCTTAGTGTTTTGTTTATTTGGCTTTTGAACCAGTATCACAGGAGAGTTAAGGTTGGGAGGGCCTCTGGGGACCATCCCCATCTAGAGCAGGTGACGCAGAAATGTGTCCAGGTTGGTTTGGAATGTCTCCAGAGAGGGAGACAGCCTAAGCAGCCTGTTCCTGTGCTCTGCCACCCTCAGTGGGAAATTCTTCCTCCTGTTAAGGTGGAATTTGTTGTGTTTTAGGTGATGCAGGTTAATTTTGTTTGCTGTGGTGGTGTTAATCGCTGTTGAGTGACTCAGAGGCTCTGTGTGACACGTGTGCTGGTCCAGTCTGTAGAGATCCGATTTAGGGAATGCCTGGCCATGATTTGGGGGGAAAATCTGTCCAGCTTTTCTAATGCTGCTGCAGCACTGAAAATAAGCCCTTAGCAGCAAATCTGTCCAAAGTAAACAATTGAAAAATAATTAGGAGTGGTAGGCAAAGGCATGCTCACTGCTTGGCATCGTGTTCAGATCACAAGCAAATGAATGGATGATGAGATTTGGCACTGCAAAACCAGGAAGGTGTGCTCAGGTGTGCAGATATCACATCCAAAAGGAGCTGTGTGGGGCGCTTTTTTTTGCCTCATCTCCCAGTTAGTTGTCCCCATTTGGACATCAGGAGGGATTTCATAATGTAAAGGGTTGTCAGGCACTGGAAGGGGCTGCCCAGGGAGGTGGTGGAATGCCCATCCCTGCAGGTGTTCAAGGACATGGCACTCAGTGCTCTGGGCTGGGTGGCAAGGTTGGTGGTTGATCACAGGCTGGACTCGATGATCTCGGAGTTCTTTTCCAAGCTCATTGATTCAGGGATCTCACTTAACCACAGGGATACAACTTATGGAAGCAGTGGTGGAACAACCTCAGCGTCACACCCAGCCAAACTAAGGCACAACTCTCACGTTGGTAATAATAAATGAAGCAGTGTTCAGACGACTGAGAAATAATTTAAAAAAAAATCCAAAATAAGCAGCCCAAAGAAGTCATAAATCTGAAAATAGCTTCAAACAAGCTGTGAGCTGGCAGGGGCTGGGGTGGCTGGGCTGTGACAGAGAGGGACGTGCTGCGATCCCAGGGGATTTATCTGTCCAAGGGCTCTGACCGTCTGGTTTGCTCTCCTGCTTGAACTCATGATGTATTTATGTGCCTGCTTCCAGCAGCTCATAGGTGAGCTGGTTTTATCCCCAGCTGCAGATTTGGGCTGTCTCGAAGTGGGCTGTTCTCCAAGTGGGAAGGCTGGAAGATGTCACAGTTTTGGATGCAGGCAGTGTTTAAGGGGAAGAACAGGGGGTGTTTTGTGGAGGATGCTCTGAAGGAATTGCTCCTTGTGTTCCAACATGAGGACTGGAGGCTTTGGGCCCTTCACAGCTGTCCAGCATGGCAGCTCCTCTTTTATTGAGACCAAAGACATGGATTTAATGGCAGAAAATATTCAAATTCATGGCCAGATTGTTGCCCTCAGTGAATGAGTTACCTGTAAGAAGACCATCACAATTTTAACTCTCTATGCTTTCACTGCCACCTGATATCCTTGAAGTGGGGAAAACACACTTAAATTTGATACTAGTGGTTTTATTTCTTAAAAGACAGAAATAAACAAGATTGTATGGGACAATGCCATAACTTTGTCTAGTTGTTGCCCAGATTTGCTATTTTAGCATGGAGCTTTATTATAAATAAAGTAAAATAAAGTAGAATTAAGTAGAGTCACAGTAATATTTCATGTGAATTAAAAAAAAAAACAACAAACCCCTTCCATTAGAAGAACAAGACACTGGAAAACTTTATCATGCAATAAAGTGAAATGAGGGACTGAAGTTACTAAAAAGAGAAACCAAGGGTGTCATTAAGAAAAATAAATATAAATCGGATTTAAAATCAACTAATTTGGGCCCTGTCAATATTTGTGCCATTGGAGTTTAATTGATCTGTTCCGTGTTAGTTTTTCTCTGGCTGTGTGGGTGAAACCCCTATAAAATCAGAGTATGGAGAGCTGGCAGGATATAACAAGTGCAGTCAGGTGAGGGAACTGAACTTGAACCTCTTATTGAAGTCTCTGGTCTCTCAAAATTACGACTGTATAATTTCCAAAGAATAGCTTGAGTTAAATCATTGTGGAAGCCCCTCAGTGGGGATGGCAGTGCTGCTCTGCTTCTGGAGAAAAGTAGCTGAAAAAGAGGATGGCTGCCCTGGAGGAGCAGTTGTTTTCCCTTTAATCTGCTGATTATTGATACACATTAAATTTCAGGACATCTTCCATAGAGGGTGGGTGGTTATTAACTCCACATGGCTCAAAAATAATTCAAGGGACGCTGTTGATTTTGGCCTGATTCGTGAGTGATGCTCACGTTTGGCAGTGCTGGGCTCTTGCTGCTTGGTGATGGGGAAACGCATGGATGTGTCTTTCCTTAAATTTAACCGTGTGGGAATGAGCAGTGTAACAACACCCTGCGAGCCTGGTGGCACCGGGCAGTCCCCCCAGTGCCGGTAGCGTGCAGCTAAATCAACACTGTTAAATGGGGAGGGAATGTGTGTCACTCCCCGGGAGCACCGCGTGCTCAGGGCCCTGCCGCTGCGCTTTTCCCACGTGGCACGGCCGGGAATGCCGCTTTTGTCATCTCTTTTAGCAGCTCGGATTTAAATTAGAGGGGCATTTTCGGTGGAGATGTTTGGCTGGACCTTGTCTCTGAGGGCTGCTTGGAATCCTTCGGTTTGTCCTTCTCCTTCCTTCACCGTTTAAAATTCCTTTTAAGTGCTTTTGGAGACTTGACGGCGCAGGATTTTGAGGGGTGTTCGCTGTCACACGTGCAGCCAGGCACCGTGACAGGAGCGTGGTGGCATCAGGGTGTCAGCTCATCCCATGGGATGGCACAGCCGGCACGGTGCTGCTTTGGGATCCGTGTTGTCTTGTGGCTCCCTCCTTCTCCTGCCCAGAGAAGATGCAACCCAGGTGGGATTTTTCTGCTGCTGTATTCCCTGGGCACTGCCCTGTTGTGGATGGAGGCGCTCCGGGAAAAGGCACGAGGGAGCGGGTGGGATTTGTGTTAAACGCGTGGTGCTCAGGAGTAAGATGATGCTTGGGCTCCGAGCTGCCGGGTGCTGTATTCCTTGTGTCCCAGTTCTCCTAAACAAAGGTATGACTGAAGAAAATTACGGTTTTTAGGTTTTCCGCCTTTGTAAGGCACGTCACAGGAGCGCTCACTGGGACCCATTGTTCTTCCAGCAGTTTTTGAAGGGCTTTCTCACCCTCCGCTTTGAAACTCTGCAGCTCAGCAGTCTTGATTTTTATTTTTTTCAAATGAAAGATCTTGGCTTTTAGAGGCTGCCTGTATCTCAGTATTTCAAATTATTTACGAGTCTCTTAGAAATAAAAAGCAGGCGTTTTCCTCGCATTGATTGCAATAAAACTGCTTTGCTGGCAGTTGATTTTTCGGTGCCTGAATTATCATCCTTGAAATAAAATCTCAGTGCTTAGGGAAGCATCGAGATCCCAGGCATTGCTTCCTCCTTACACCGTGCCTGGCCTTCTATTGTTCCTGCCTGTGGCCTGTGGGAAGCAGGGAAAATCGGGAGCTTCAGCCAGCCTTCCCGCAGCACAGCATTATCCGGTGCTTGTCTTCATTGTGTCTCTGAGTGCCTGCGGAATACCTGGAACAGGCTGAAATCGGCAGCGGAGGAGAGCGCCGGGCAGTTCGGGGGATGCGGGGAAAGGATGGCTGAGCTGAGTTTCGGAGGCAGGAGGGAGCGGGGCCGAGCTGCCGCGGGTGGATGCTGCTGGAGCCGGGAGCAGCCGGGGCACTCCCGGTGCTCGCATCCTCGCCGGGCAAGTTCGGCAAACTAAGGAGCATCTTCGCTGGAAATGGATCGAGGGTCACATCCCTCGGGAGGGCTCTCTCTGTTAGGGCACTCGGCAGGTTGAGCGTGTTCTCGGCTGGGGATTCAGTCAAAAAGAGCAGGATTTGAGGCGGGGTGGAGAGGAGCTTCGAGGTCTCTGCTGAGGGAGGATGGAGAGGCACCGGGGGGAATACAGGCAACGAGCATTAAGCTGCAATAATCACATATTGATAAATAAGAGCGGCTTGAAAGGAGGGAAAGCAGGAAGGTGCAGGCTTGTGGAGGGAACTAGTGGGCAGCAGGAGGTTTATTTTTAATGAATAAAAAACTTGTAAGAAACAGATGCAAGAGGCGTGTTTGGGTTTGTTCCTTTGTTCAGCTCAGCCAAAGTCAGTGGAAGGATTCAAGGTTGAAGATGGCTCAGAGTAAGGAGACAGAGCAGCTCTCTCCAAGGTGAGCAGGAGAGTAAAGGAAAAGGATTTGGCAGCTATAATCATGTGTAGACAGAGGAAAAAAAGAGATTTTCTTAAAATCCTGGCTAAATGCCAGGCATCAGAACAGGTACGGAAATCCTGAGTTGGATAGGTAAATCCCAACGTGGGAATTCCTTAGGTTTCAGCAAATGGCACAGGCAACAGAAGTGAACCAGGCATTTTGGGGATTTATTCTGTAAAAATTACTTGGTTTGTCTGACTCTGTGGCATGTTCCTAATTCCTGGGGTGGTGATTACCTAGAGATGGCCCCTGCAATAACCAAGCATGTGGTAGGCAGAGCACCTGGGGAATATGCAATGCCCTGCTGTCTTCCCCCTTTTTCCTTCCCAAGAACTCTGTCCTCTTATCCTTCTAGATGTTGGGTTTCATCAGCAATCTCTAGGGATGTAGTTATTTGGGATTTCTACTGTCCTCCTTGTGTTTTGGTTGGAAAGAGGTGAATCCTTTCCAATTCTGTTAGAATAGACAGTGTGGCTGGGAAGCAATGTTCAGCAAACCTTAAAAAAAAAAAAAAAGCTGTTAGCTATTTTCCTTTCTTCACGTTTCTTCTCATGTAGTAGAAGAGGACCCAGGGAATAATTCCCACTTGAGAATAAATTGCCAGCTTTGCTGAAAGTGCAGTGCTGACACGTCTGGGGCTGTAAAGGGGTGATAGGAACCCTGCCCCTCTCGGTGTCTGTGGGTCAGGATCAGTCACCAGGAATAACTTCAGCCTAGGGATGAAGTTTTGGATGCGACTGGCTTAATTACAGTGCGGATGGAGCATCACTGTCTGTGCTCAGCCCACGTGCGATCTGCAGCAGTTCTCCTGCCTGAAACCACTAATGAGCTTAAGAACTCCCCTGTTTTCTCAGCGCTTAACAAAAATTAAATCCTTCCCTCCCAACAAAACTGGTCGCGTGCTCGGCCTGCTGCTTTCATCAGGAACAATGGGTGAGCGCTGACCTTCCTGAGATGCCACCTCAGAGCTCGTTACTGAATAATTAGGTGATCCTTACCCTTCCCACAAAGCTCGGGGGCTGTTTTTTGTATTGATAACGTGACATATCCCAAGGCTCGGCCTTGAATTTCAGGCGCTGGGCTGTTCCAAACTCCATCTGTCCACTAAGTGAATGTCAATCCAATTTAAGCTTGCATATGTTTCCAAGGAAACCATGGGAGGCAGTGGGGAGAAATGGATCATGGAGGGGCAGGGAGGCTAGCGCAGCAGCAGCGCTTTGACTTTTCACTATTTAAATATAATTAAAGCCCAGTTCACTGTAATAACCCTATATAGAGCAGTGTCTGGAGGCCTTGAGAGTCAGATGGTTGATCTTAGGGTAGCCTGTGTTATGTGTAAAACAAACATAGTGAATTTAAAAATAAGAAAGGAAAGGAAAGGGGCTTCAGGGGCTTCCGTGAGACCCCAGTCCAGCTCGTAGAGCTCTGCACTTTCTTATGTAGATCCCAGAATAATTTAGATTGAAAAAGACCTCCAAGGTGGCTGATCACCACCTTGTCAGCCAGACCAGATCACTGAGTGCCATGTCCAGTCATTCCTTAGACACCTCTGGGAATGGTGACTCCATCACTGTCCTGGGCAGCCACTTCCAATGTTTGAAATCATGGCTTTGGGTAGTGAGGTCCTAATTTTCTTTCTCTCAGGCTGGAGGGCTCATGCAGCCATATAAAAACCTATCCAGCCCTCAGCTGAACACAGCAAGCTGTGAATGGACCCAGAGGAGTCTTCAAATATGTATTTAGACCCCCATGAAAATATAAATGGAAAGTGTTTAGATAAATTTAAGACCAGTGTCCTGGTCAAGTTAAAAGAGCCAAATTGGGCAAGTCTTGGGGCAGTCTAGGCTAATGGAAGATGTCCTTGCCTGTGGGTGTTGGAATGGGATGATCATTGAGGTCCCTGCCAACCCAAATCTTTCTGGGATAAAACACGTTAATGCTGCACACTTGGTGTACTTGTGTTTGGAGGGCAGTAACTGTGACAGGCCTTGCCTGGGGAGCAGGAAAATTGGTGAATATTCGGATATTTGGTCCTGATCCCTCAGATAAGCTGCAGGTGCTGTGGTTCCCTGAGGTCTCTTCCTTCACCAGAGGTGTGAGAACTTCAGGCACAGCCCAGCTCGAGCAGAGGCGCGGAAGGGAAGCTGTGAGGTGACAATGAGCAGGAGGCCCCAGGGGTAATTTGGGGTCTGTTCCTTTTGCAGACCCCATGTCAACCAGGGCTGAGACCTGACAGAACTTGTGACATCATCTAAGAAGTGTCACTCAACTCTGCTGGTGCTCCCACGTGTGTGGCAAAATTGTAAGCAGGGTGGGAAGCAGCAGAGCTGGAGACTCAAACACAGACTTTGTGCTTGGTTTCTGTTCAGAAGAAATGAGGGTTCCCCTGCCCCATTTCCAGGAATTCATCTTGAACTGAGAGTTTAAAAGCTGCAGAATGCCTCGGCTATATGTCTGCTGGCTTTCTGAAGCAAAGTGTGTTTCTACCTGTTAATACGGCTGTTAAATAAAATGTTTATCTTAGTTATTGAAATGAGGAGTGAGAAGCTAGCTTTGGAGCTCTAAAATGGGATATTATCTGTCATTTTAGTTTGAAGAATGTAGCAGCCTTAAAATGTTTTACTGTGACAAATAGCTGGAGCTGAAATTCCGGTGTCTGGGGATATCCTGCATGGATACATCTCTCCTTGTGCACTGTAACTGCAATCTGAGGCAGAAACTCCTCAGCTTTGAGCTCTTTGCAGCTGTTGTCCAGCATCAGATCCTCTTTGGGTCAAATCTCCTGGGATTTGGACTGCCAGCAGCAAAACTGGCCGTATGTGCTGGGCACGGGCACTGGGAATTGTCCTTGGGCTGAGCTGTGGGATAGCAGGAGGGTTCTGGCTGCTCGTGGGGGCTTTGCAGCACATTCCTCCTTATCAGCTGTTTACCCTTCCGTGGTGGGCACAGCCTGGGAAAGCAGAGCTTGCTGCAGCTTGCTTGGATCTTCCAGCAGCTCCTGGAAACTTCCTAGCAGCTCCCCCGACGTTCGACCAGTAGCTGAGAGCGTCTCCCGCTGCCACTTTGGCTCTGCTTCAGCTGGCAGCTCGTGCAGCTCAGGAATCCCTCTGGGATCGCCTCTCCAGTCGCATTTCCCGTGGTCTGGCTTCACACGTTGTCTCTTTGTACCTCGCTCCTTGGAGTCTGGTGCTCTGAACCGTGAGCATCTTTTATCCCTGTGCTCGTGTGCCGACTGGGATGGGTGCAGTTTTCCCTTCCCCATCCCTCTGATCCGTGCATTGAACACCTCAATCTGCAATTAATGTCCTCAAATCCTATAGCTGATAACGATGGGGATAATTCTGATTCCTCCACTTGTCAGTGCTAGGAGTGCCTCAAAAGTTTTGCTGTTTTTTCTCTATGATGAATATTCTCCTCGAGGCTGGAGGAAGCACTTGGGCAGTGGTTTTGCAGTATCAGAGCATCATTTGGCAGAACAGTACTTGTAGGACTCCTCTCCCTGCTACTCAGCACACCTGGATGTTTTGAAGCCACGGCCTGACTTCAAGGGACCTTCCTGAAAATTGGTTGGAGGCACCTGTGGCATTTCCATAAAACTAGGCTGCACTCTTTAAAAGCTTTGTGGTTCCCCAGAGGAAGTTGTAATTAGGCTCCTTTGCCAGAGAGCTGTTGGTTTATCCTCTGAAACTCCCACTGGCTCCATGGTGACCTGCACTAGTGGGAGAATAGAAGTGTTCAGCATCCCCCCAGAATTCAACCAAGAGCTCTTGGGACCAAGGGTGTGACTTAGTAATTGTTCTTAACCTTTCCTGATGCTCTTAAGTCTATTCTCCTCCTGGCTGTGCAAGGTGCAGTGAAATCCAGGTAATGTTTCGGTGTGATGGAGTGTATGTGGCCCACCTTAGTGAAGCAAGTCTGATCCTAGCCGCGGCTGGGGGAGCTGAGTGTGTTTAATTGCTGCCTTTCCGAAGGGCCAAGCGGCGTCACGCCCGTGTGGGTCGATAAATGCTCCCTAATGAGTGCATATAAACCAGATCACTCCCAGCACGGGCTGCAAACTCCTTCCAGTCTATTTAAAGGTGGTATTTGTTGCCTTGACTGATCAAACCCGGGGCACAAGCAAAGGTGTGTGTTTAAATTCACCTCTAACGATGTGGGTAAGGGATGAAAGAGCTGGGGCAGCTCCTAATGGGAGTTAAACGGGCTCTCATGGAAGCGTGAGCTAGGTTTCTCCTTGTCTGAAGTGGCTGAATTGCCTGTGTTTGGCTTGTGGTTCCTGGGATTTTAACATGTTAAAACATCCAGCTCCTGCTTGAGTTTTCTCTCACCAGATTTCTGATCTGTGCCAACTGCTGGTTCCTAGAAATGCTCCTCTGGCTCAGCTCAGGACCCTTGGCAGCACTGAGTCCCCTGCTTCCTGGGCTTAAATGATCCAATTGGACCTAAATTTAAGTGATTCCTCTGCTAACACCATAGGAATTAAGGAACTTGTTCCCCTTGGAGGCATCAGCTGCTGCAGCACCATTCAGCAGCGCTACATCTCCTCGGACTGATCTAATGCATGAAACCAGTTGAGTTGTGAAATTTTAGGTGGAACTTCTTCACTTACCTTGTGGGTTAATGATTTGTAAATACTGTCTCTGGCACTAATGAGAGGGAGGAAGTGTTTCAAGCAGGTTTAGGTAGGCTTGGCAGTTCTGTCTTGGCTAAAATGATGTCACCGGAAGATGTGTGAATATACACCTATATTTGTGGTGGTGATTGGTCCTGTATTTTGTGAAGGAAAAAAAAAATGTGTATTTTCAAGCCATGTCTGGACGTTTATTCCAGAAGTTCCCAAACAATTCAATGATTCATGGAATGACAGAATGTTTTGAGTGGGAAGGGACCCTAAAGCTCCTCCATTTCCACCCACTGCTATGGGCAGTGACACCTTCCATCAACCTGTGCCAGGACCTCACCACCCTCACAGGGAAGAATTAGATTCTCTGATTGTAGTTCAAACCCTACAGAATTTCCTCCAGATTTAAGCTCTGCTCAGCATTCGGTGCAGCACTGTGGTTTACAAGACATCAGGGAAGGAGAGGGTTTGGTTCCAGGAATTGCAGTGGGAATGCAAGAGTTCTGTAAAGTCTTTCTTTGACTTGAGTTTCGGATTGGGATTGAAACTCTCAAACACAAAAATGCTCAGCATAACTCATCCTCTCTCGCCTTTGTCCTCAGCTGGGAACGTGTGGGGTTAAGGCTGGTGTTTCAAGTGATGATCAGAAAGTGAGAATAAAGAAGTAGAAAGGCTGTTTTCTTTTGAAATGTCGGTTAAACTTTGAATAGAAAGAGGAATCAAAACCTTTGATGAAGGAAATCCCAGAGAGCTGTTTTGCTGTATGGACAACTCGCAAGCTCGCTGAGGGTGAAGTAGCTTGCTATTACTTCTTAAACTGTATAGAAACAAAAGGTACTTCCAAATGCAAGATGATACTGTCTGAAGTGCTTATGCTAGAACTGAAAATAATTCAGGTAGCAGTTTCAGTCTGAAGAAGTAGTTCTGGTCAGTGTATTTTGGATGGAGATGAGTCAGAACACAAGAATCCTCAAAAATCCTACATGAACTTGTTCTTTTACAGAGTTTTGTTTTGCCTGCTTGGGTTTAAAGCTTCTGTAAATTTATGTCGAGGTTATAAACATGCGTGTCTGTTAAATTTTTTAATTCAGGCTGTCTTTTGCACTCCTCAGAGATGATAATCCTTAGAGTCCATACCTGGAGCCATAGTGCCAAGGATTTGGACGCTGAGGTGGGGCACAGGCAGTTTAGAGGAACACTGAAGTGAGGAAAATAAGATGAAGATTATTTAAAGGAAAAAAAAATATATTTAAACCAGATATTTAGTTAAATGTTACATTGAAGGAGTGCCTTGCCCTTCCCTGAATTTCTTGCATTTCTTTTATCTCCCCTAAAGCCAGTTTTGAACTTGTGGAGTAGGAATGTGTTGTCTTTGGATCCTGAGGGTGTCGTGCCACCAGTTCCCAGTCAGGAGAGAGTGAATGGAGACCTTTGTGGGAGAGACGTACCAGAGGGAGGAGAAGGGAAATCCGGATCCAGAGATAAGATGGCAGTAACAGCTCCATGACATGGAGAGGAGCTGGCAGGGATGCACCTGCCCTTGAAATTCCCACAGGCAGCACAGTTTGCAGCCGCACGTGTAGAACACGGAATCACGGCGCAGCTTGAATTATTTAAGCTCAGCAGCCTGAAGGAAGCTCCTAAAACAGTCATGGAAGGGTGCGATTATAATATATGGAAGAGCTTTAATATTTACTATAGAAAAACCTTACACCTTGTTCCTCAAAATAAAGCCTTGGGAATAATTTGTTATTCCATTTTGTCCGTGAAACAGGAAGAGTGCCAGAGCTATCTGAGCAAAGTGACATGTGATTGATATTTTACCAGACTCAGCCTTCTGCCTCAAAGGAATCAAGTTTGCATTTTGCATATATGAAAAATCAGATGAGCAGGGCTTGTGTGGGTTATTTTTTAAAAACCTTGATTGGCAAAGCTTGTACTCTTTCTATAAACATGACTGCAAAAGCTGTCCCGGAATATTTTTGACTTGGTTTTTCAAACTACTTATAGGCATGTTTTAGGGTGTTGTTGGCGTAGCTGTCACATGGCAGCTTTGTACAGAACCTGTTTAAAATTGTAACAGGCAATTCTGTGTAAATGAGTGATATTTAATAGATCTGGTATTTTATAGAGTCAGAGAATCCCAGAATGATTTGGGTTGGAAGGGACCTTAAGGATCATCTCATTCCACACCCTGCTACAGGCAGGGACACCTTCCACTATCCCAGGTTGCTTCAAGCCTTGTCCAGCCTGGCCTTGGACACTGCCAGGGATGGGGCAGCCACAGCTGCTCTGGGCATCGTGTGCTGGGGCCTCAGCACCCTCACAAGGAAGAATTTCCTCCCAGTATCCTGTCTAACCCTGCACTCTGGCAGTGGGAAGCCAATTCCCCTTATCCTGGCACTACCTGCTCTTTTAAAAAGTCCCATTCTTTCTTGTTGCTGCTGTTCCCTGGCGTATTTCAGGATTGCAATATCTGCGTAAGCTTCAGCCTTCCCAGTTTTTCCAAGTGGTCTGGTGTTCGCCTCCCATCTTTTCCCGTGTTTCTCTTGCCTAATCGCTGGACTCTGAATGCCTTCATTAAAAGGAAACCTTAGTAACTAGTTCACTGGGGAGTGATGTAGCAAAAGCCAAGTGTCAAAGCATCTCTTTCCATCAAATTGTCAGCCTGGAGACAAGCTCAGTCTCATTTCCACCCCCACATCCTTGTACTTACCTGCAAATGCCAGGGAATTCCTTTGCCCTACCTGAGCTTTCCTTGCAGCAGCATGCTTAAGGCCGCTTATCCATGGTTCTCCATGGGTTGCTGCTACTGTGGGAAGCACGAGTGATGGATGTTGTTTGGGAATTGCCATATGTTCTATCACACTCTAGAATCCATTAATTCCAAGTTTCCTTCTCCTCCTGGTGCGTCCCTCCCGAACTTGTTGAAAGGCAAAGAAAATACGTTCCCTCTTGAGAGTGGGAAGGTAGTCATGTAATCCATCTCTGAGCAAACTGAGGGCACAGAAACAAATCCTGGTCTCTGCTTCCAGTTTTCCCTTGCTTTGGAGTGGGTTTGGAGTTTGGGGAGACAAGGATAGCTTTGCCTGTGGGTAAGCACAGCTTTTGCCTCTTCTGCACAGAGGCAGTATGAAATTGTGGCTGTGCCATTGCCTCTCAAGCTCTGACCCCATTCGGGCCAATTTTGGTGGGATTTGGAAGGCTGTGAAGAGCAGAAGAGACACCAGAGCTTCCCACAGACACACAGAACAATGCTGCTTTATGTTGGGGTCACAAGCAAAAGGCTTATGACAGCTCTTGGAGTGGAAATCTGCAGTTCTTCAAGGCAGTAGGAAGTGGTTTTGCCAGTGTTGATCACGGGTGTTCAGTGAAAGCTTTGCTTTCAGGAACTTGGGGTTTGCTTTAATGCAAATATGTGCCGGACCCCAAAGCTTTAGGGCTCCAAACTTGATCAGGGTTTGGTGCCTGATGTTGGAGTCGCTGAAGTCCCTTATCAGTCCCCGCATTTGTTTTTTGCTTCATCATTTCCTGCCTGTTCTGCTCGGTGGCAGGCTGTCACTGGCAACGTGACACAGTGTTACAGCTTCTTACCATCCCTAAAGGAGAGAGGAAAGCTGGTGCCTTTCCGAGAAGGAAGGAGTGTGCTTTTCCCGGAGTCGTGTTAATTAGCCAAACAACCTGCCCTGTTGTTGATTTTGAGGAAATATTCTGTGACTCCCCCACACCTGTACGTTGTTCACTTCCACTGGTGTTTTCCTGCCTGTCCCCTTATTTCCTCCCTTGTTTTCCTACCCCATTTCCCTCCCCCTTTTCCCCCACTTTTTCCCCCATTTCTTTTCACCCCCTCATTTTTTCCCCTTTTTTTAATCTCCCTCTTCTTTTTCCCCCTCCTTTTCCCCTATTTTTCCCCTTTCCTCTTCCCTGAGAATGCTGCTTGCTGAGGCTGTGGCGAGTGTGAGAACAGCCAGAGAAATGTAATTTTGGCTTCCCCAGACAGAGCACTGCCACTAGGCAAGATCTGAAACCAGATAACCAAGGCTGAGCCAGACCTTCCCAAGGAATCATCCGGGGAGCTCCTCGGGCGTGTTCCCAGCTCTGGCTCCGGGTAGTGCGGGTCAGGCCTGCTCCCAGCCGGATTCGCTCCCTGTGCCGCTGCTGTCGGACACGCTCGGCACTCAGGGTGTGAAGCCCCGGGCTCTCATTGCAGTCGGCTGTGATTTATCACGGCCACACACAGGCTGCAAAACTCCCAGCCGGGTGGCTGAGCACACACAGGCTTTCGCAACGGGGCGTTGGAGCAGGGAGTGAAGCAGAGCCCAGTCCAGGACAGCTCCCAGAGATCCTCTTGGCTGTGCCAGAGTTGCCCCACATCCCTTTTTATAAGCCTTTTGGGAGCTGTGGAGGCCGTGCGTCCTCATGGCTTTCAGGAGCTGCTGGCAGTGAATCATAGGATCTTGGAATGGTTTGAATTGGAAGGGATCTTAAAGATCTGTCCTCCCCGCCATGGGCAGGGACACCTTCCACTATTCCGGGTTGCTCCAGGCCACATTCAGCCTGGCCTTGGACACTGCCTGGGATGGGGCAGCCACAGCTTCTGTGGGCAAATCTGTGCCAGTGCCTGAGCACCCTCACAGGGAAGAATTTCTTCCCAGTATCCCATTTAACCCTGCTCTGGTACGATGGTCAGAGCTGTGCTGATGAGTGAGAGAAAGCAGCCCTTGCTGCAGCCTAATGAGCTCTGTATAAAGAGTTTCCTCCAGAGCATGTGGATGATGGAGCTTTCAGTGTGTCTCGGGAGAAAAATCAGGACTAGACCCTGGGAAGACGAATTGCAGCTTCCAGCAGCTACAGATTTTCTGAATGTTTGAGAGGGAGGTGATGTTTCCACTCACGGGACGTGCATGGCATTCAAGGAACTCAGCCTGGGATACCTGATGCTGCTGTGATTTATCCGGATTTCCCATAGCTCCTGCAAGGCTTCTTCCATGCAGCATGTTCCTTAGAGCACTGGGAATTACTCACCTGCAAAAGCAGCAGGGAGAAAGGAGCCAATCCTCCAGATACTCACAGTTGCAGGGCTGTTGTCACAGCATAAAGTGTTCCAACGGAAGTGAATAGACAGGATTCAAGTAGATGGGGCTGAGAGTCATCGGAGCGATGCCGTGCACGGAGAGGAGGATTGGTGTTGTCGTAACTCTTTGTGTGTTATTGAAGTGCCAAATGGATTAGGAGCTTTAAAAGCTTTAATTTCTGTGCTTTTGGCATCGTCTCTTGGAACGTGTGCGTCTCCGTAGTGAAGCTCTGGAGAGGAAATGGGGCTTGAAGGGGTAGTCCCAGACTAGTTTCTTCTAATTTCACTTGCAATCAAGTGCTGGAGAGGGAGAGACAGATGCTGCAGCTGCATGATTACAGAACATGCAGCTGTTATCACACTTGCTTCTTTTCCTGCTAATGAGGCATCAGCTCTCTCCTGAGTTTGCTGTTTGGGTAATGGTTTTATTCTAGTACAAAACTAGAAGTGGTTTTAATTTTTTTTTCCTGATCTGGTTTGGGTTCAGCAGCTGGCAAGATGGTTTTTCAGAACTGGTCTGGTTTGAGGAAGGAGTTATCAGAGGAGCATTGCCCAGAGAAGCTGTGGCTGTTCCATCCCTGGAAGTGCTCAAGGCCAGGTTGGACAGAGTTTGGAGCAACTTGGGCCAGTGGAAGGTGTCCCTGCCCACAGCAGGGAGTTGGAATGGGATGAGCTTTAAGGTCCCTTCCAATACAAACCATTCTGTGATTGTAGGATAAGGATAAGGATGCAGCTGGATAGACTGAGCTGCTTGGAACTTTAATTTCCATCACCTCAATGTCTTCTCACCGTTAATCCAGTTTCTCAGCCACAAGCAGTAAATGGGTGGTTCTGATTTAAGTACTTTCAGTTCTTGACATTCTCTTGCACTTTCTTGGAGACTTCTGGGCACAGGCAGCTTTTCTGTGCTTTGTGAAGCAATACAAAGGTGGAGAGAGGATGAAGAGCTCAGCCACTCTCCCTTCCTAGCTGGCAGGAGCACAATACTCGCTGGAAGGAAGCTCGACAGGCCTCTGATTTTGAGGAATGATGCATTTGCCTGTCAGAGGGCTGAGTTTTGAGCTGTGTTCAAAAGCTCTGTCTCTGTGTTGTGCGGAGGGAAGAGGAGGTAATTGCTGAATCCTAGGTGAGCTGGGAGCAGGAGCATCCCCCTCACAAAGGAATCCATGCAGTGCAGGTGATTGCCGAGGTGTGAAAAAACATCTGAGTAGTCCAGCATATTAAGGATAGGTTTTGTTCCATAGGTGCTGGCAATGAATCACAGAATCCTGGAATAGTCTGAGTTGGGAGGAATCTTAAAGCTCAAACAGGTTACCCCCTGCCATGGGGCACTTCCACTATCCCAGGTTGCTCCAAGCCCCATCCAACCTGGCCTTGGACCCTGCCAGGGATAGGGCAGCCACAGCTTCTTTGGGCAACCTGTGCCAGGGTCTCATCACGCTCACAGGGAATTTGTTCCTAATATGTCATCTAACCCAGCCCTCTCTCAGGGTGGAGCCATTCCCACTTGTCCTGTCACTCCAGGCCCTTGTTCAAAGCCCCTCTCCAACTTTCCTGTAGGTCCCTTCAGCTACTGAAATGGACAGTTAGGTCACCTCAAAGCTTCTCCAGGCTGAGCAATCCCAGTTCTCTTATACCCCCTTCCCTCAGTCTCTCCCAACCTTTTCCTAACTTTAGAGTATCTATGGCATGAGCAGTCACACCTACAGCACCCAGTTTTTTGCAGTTATTCCAACTCATTTGAACACAAACCCCCCAGGATGTATGGTGCCAGACTGGGTCAGGCTCCTGCCTATGGAAACCTGAGAAGAACAAGGTGCCTGATGCTGGGTTTAAGGCAAACCATGGCTTTTTATTTTGGGATTTTCATCTCTGCCAGAAGCTCAGTCTCTCAGTAGGGACAGTAGAAAATAGGATCAAAGTTGCAAGGAAACCACTGGTCCATGTAGCCAGGGAAGAATTGTCCTCCTCAGGGCATGTTCTGCAGGATACCTGTTTTCCCTCTGCCAAATCCTGCTCTGCCTGATCCATTTTTTAAAACTGTCGTCCTCTTCCGAACTCCAGAGGTTGCATATGGTCAGTTTAGCCTCTTGTGCGAGAAGAGTTCTGGCGGAAATTCTGCCTGACTTGATCCTCCTATTTCCCAGAGCCTGATTTTCCAATGAGAAAAACGTGGACGCATAAGAATGTTTGTTCCCCACTGAGCTGTCCTCCTGGGGCAGCAGCCATGGGATATACCCTGTTTAAACAGGTGGAGGAACTCAGTCACCCCAAAACACATTGCCAAGAGCATGACATCTAGAAAAGCACCGTGCAAACCCCAGCGGGATTCAATTCCTGACTTTCTTTTAGTTAATGCATATATAAGTAAGGCAATTAAAACACATCGGGCTTATTTCAAATAGATAATCTAATTATCAGCTTGATTAAACCATATCAAATGAACAGTTCTTGTAATTCGGGAGCTTTGTTCTAATCACTGCCAAAGCAGTAGGAGCTTTAATTAAAAGCCTCAAAAGTGGCAGACCAGTGTCAATTGAGGGGAGTTACAGCCTGAATCTTGATTGCAGGGAAGAGCAAACACATCCTAGGTGGATGCTGATAAAAAGATCAGCTCATTGCTGCCAATAAATGGAATTTGACTATTTTGTAAATACAATTGGATGAAAGTAATTGTCGTTTGCTGCTGTTTCAGATGCTGAGAGACAGACTTCATTAAATCTATTCCACTGTCACTCATTTACACTGACATTTTAAATGTCTGTAGGTTGGTATCACCCAGCCATATCCTGTCTCAGCCTTGGACCTACAGCTTCTTATGCTAACATGTGCTCCTTCAGACTGCAGAATTCCTTAATTAAAAGTTGGGTGCTGGATAACTCGAGAAGCCCAGACTTCTTTTTCCTGCCATGAATGTATCTTTAGGGCCTCTCTGCCCATCGTGATTTGGTGTTCAATGCCCACAACTTTTATAAAACACAACTACAGGGAATGACAAGAGCAGCGGGCAGCCAGGTTCCAACCTGCACAGGGATTTGCATGTATTTAGTTTATTAATGTTGGCAGGTCTCTGCTTAATAGCCCAAGTTTTCTTTACACCTGAGTAGGTGGACTTTTTGTTTTTCTTTTGCCTAATTGTCTCAGAAAATGATACTGGAACGGGCTGCCTGTATCAACATGCAGGCAGTCACAGACCCGGGGTTATTTCTGCTCTGTGCCCTGGACCAGCCTTCAGATTTTGGAGATTTGATGGGAATTTGTAAAGTGATAGGAACAGCATCAGTGGAAGAGGGAGCTGTGTGAACAGCTCTCTGTCCAGATCCAGCTTTCCCCAGCTGCTGTGGCATTTGCCATCACCACCTTGCATTTAATTACTGTCGTGTTCCGTGGCTTAATATTAAACCACATCTAATTGCATCCTGTCTCTTAATTGGCTTAACTGGCCATCACCCAAATAGGCTCTGCTGTATAGAAACAAGCTTCCCCAAATATTTCCTAATTGGCAGTTGGTGCTTTGTGAGGAGATGGGACCCTCTCAGCGATATTAATAGCTGTTTTCTCCCGTTCGTTCCCAGGATTGGACATTGATCCTATGACGCATGCCCGGAAAAAACAACTTTTCCTTGTGAAACATCCAGCTGGTTCTGCTGGCCAGGCCTCGTCGCCAACAGGCAGCAGGAGGATGGACAGGGCCAACGCAGAGCAGCGGGACGGAGATGCCTCGGAGGCTCCGAACTGTCCCAGTGGGTTTGTAGGGAATAACAAAAGCAAGAGTTTGCGCGAAGTGCGAAAGACGTACCCGCTGAGGAGGCGGCTGCCCCCCTCAGTGAGCAAAAAGACCTGCAAGGTGCTCCTCACCAGGCTGGAGGATGTGGCTGGCTCTCTGTCCAAACAGACCCCGAGCTGTAAAAAAAAGCACCTTCCCAGCTGGGTTGAGGGTTTGGGATCTGCTTTGTTCTCTGAACAAGTTCAGCCTGTGGGAGTGAGCAAGAGTGAGTCATCCGGGGAGAAGTGCACAGTAACTTATCCCGGGCCGGAGCAGGACTTTGATCCTGCTCCCTCGGAGCCCAGGAAGCGCCGACTGGCCTCGCTGAACGCAGAGGCAGTGAACAACCTGCTGTTCGAACGGGACGATGGCTTGTTATCCGGCAGGCGCTTCCGCAGGGACTCGGGGAAAGCTGCTGGGGACTGTACCCTCAAGGGCTTGCAGTGCAAAGCCGGTGACAACTGGCCTGCCCTGGAAAAACCGGCTGTGAAAACAGGGAAAGGAAAGAACCGGCATGAGCCCAGTCAGAAATGCAATAACTGTGAGCATTCGGTGGACGAGGTCTTTGATGATGGGGCAAAGAGGGAGGATGGTGCCATCTCCTACCATCCCACCCCAAAGAGACTGGCCAGTCTGAACGCCGTGGCCTTCCTGAAGCTGACCCACGAGAAAGACCAACCCCTGAAACAGAGGAGTAAGTCGGATGGAGAGGGCAAGTCCGAGAACCACTGTTCTAAATCTACACTCAAATGGGCCAAAGCCGGTCGGAAGAACTGTGTCAAATCCAAGAAGGAAGTGGCTAGCTTGAAAATAGATGGGCAGCACGGCTGGCAAGGCCAGACCCTGGGCACGTTTGGGAAAGGGGAGCAGCGGGACTCTTCCAGGCTCTATGGGACGACAGAGCCCGTCCCTTACGAGTCGCTGTCTGGCTCCTTCGCCAGCACGGAGGGCTTCTACCACAGACTGCCTCTGCTCATGGGAGGACAAGCTTCCATGAAGCCGGAGTATGGAAGACCTGGAGAGAAATCCCCAACCCCCAAACAGGAATTTCATCAGCCTTCCTTTCCCGTGCAGCAGTTCCCTCCCTTGCCTGTGCCCGGGAATCACGCGGATTGTGGATGTCTCTATGAATCCTCAGATCTGACTCCTTTGAACGGGTTTTATGTTTATTACGGCCAAAGTGGATACAGTGGCTATTCCCCCTGCTCCATTTATCCCAAGGACGAGCTTTCGCAGGCCACGACCTGCGAGGGGCTCCTGGTATCTTCCGGTTCCTTGCCATCAGGTGCTCATTTCCAGCCCCTGCACTGGTGCAGCTCCCCGTACTGCTGCGGGGAGGGAGCGGCCGTGAGCAGCTACAGCGTCTGCGGCGTGGTGCATGTGCCGGAGGGCAGGATCGGCAGCGTGCACGCCGGACGGAGCAGCTACCCCTACAAAATGCCTTTTGCAGCAGGTAAGGTGCAAAGTGCACGCAAATCCCAGCCGGCCTGGGAGAAGAGGGTGGCTCGGTGCGGTGCCTGCTTGCCTGGAGGCTGGTTCCCTCTGCTAGCAGTTCTCAGCTCCACAGCCGAGCTGCGGCTTGGAAGGGATCCGCCTTCCACCTCCCCTTCCCCCGTTCTTAGCCCGGAGGGTTTTTCCCGCTGAAAGGTCTTGTTGGTGTGGAAAGCAGAGAATCGGTGAAAGCGTTTGGGCAGCAAGAAGTTGACTCACGGCTTGTCACGCTGGAGCTAAGGCTGAGCTTTGATCTGTGTAAAACGAGCAGGGTTCAACTCCTGCCCACCATCCCGCTGTGCCACGCCGAACGGAGGGTCGGGAGCACACCCAGATGAGTTACTCTTCCTGTCCCAAATCCTTGCTCTGGGGGCTGAGGCATCCTCACAGAGCCTGTGGAGAAGCAGGCATTGCCTCTGCTGTTAGACTTTCATGGTGCCAGCTGGGGGCTGCAGGCTTTTTGGATTCTGTGGATCGATCAGAGCTGGTAGGGCGGCAGAGGGAGTTTCACTGTGGTGGTCTAAGTGCCTGGCGCTCTGTTAGTTTGGGAATTCTTGATCCCGTCTTTGCTCTCCGTATCTGACAATGACGCGCTGGAACGAGGAGGGGTGAGGGGATATGGAAATGTCGTTGCTTGCCTGGCTCTCCTCTGTCCCCGCCTGCTTTTCAGACTTCCTGCTTTATCTTGGAGCTTTGCCTCTGCTGTTGAAAAATACCTTTTTAAATATTTAAAAGTGGAGTGCTGTGTGGGGGTTATCAGATACCAGTACTGTATGTAAAGCCATCAGGCTGGACAGTGCTGCAAAGTCGGTCTGTAGAGGAGGCTGCTCTCCAGCTGCTGGGAGTGCCGGCGTGGGATCTTTCCACTAACCACGTGCTCCAGCCAAGAGCTGGCATAACTTACCCTCTGAGAACAGATTTTCAGGTAGGTGGATGGAGTTCTGGTTCAGGCGAGGCTTTGTCATCTTCCGTTGTAGGAAGCTACTGAAACTCAGGAACGTTTGGTTGAAGTGTAATTTCTGTTTTCCCGAAATATCCCTGCTGTCATGGCTTCTTCCTATAGCAGCAGCCAGACAGGGCTTGCTGGTGCCTTCAGAGCTCTTGAAGGTGGAGTGCTCACAAGACAACCAGCTCAGCAGTGTGTTCTTGCCTGACAGTTTCTGTGTAGTGCCCCGAGGTCATACCAGTCTACTTTGTTCCTCAGCTTTTGCATGCTGGTGCCTCTGATTTTGTGCAGCCAGAAGGATGCAGGCAGTGCAAACGGAATATTTTCCAGAGCTCAGCCCTCCCTGTGGGTTCAGTGATTCTTCCTGGTGCTGGCAAGGGCAGCAGCAGTTCCAGGAGTGGGTATTTGCTAGTGCATCACCTTGCTACTGAGATCTCCCTTGCAGTGATTTCCTTCCTGGGGGAAACTTGGATTTAAAAACCTATAACACTGGAATCATTGAGATTTTAGTTTGTGGATTGAAGCATATAAGAAGGTCTCACAGAATACTGACAGGGCCTTAGGCTTAAGGATTGATTTTTATATAATTATGCACCTCTGAAATATTTTCCTTCCCTAGAGTGAGGCATTTTAGTGAACTGAAGAAGCACTTTGGCTGCAAGCAGCAGGCTCCCATCAGAGAAGGATACAGCCTGACGTGCCGAATGCTGTGTGTTACATCTGTCTGATTTGGTGTCTTCCACGTGTTTGCAGGGAAATATCAGTATCTGTGTGGTACAAATCTGAGGACTGGGCTGTGATCTTGGGTGATGGTTGGGCAGTGTGGAAGCAGAGGGGTGGAAAGGAGCTGGGACAAGCTGTGAGTGCTGCTTTAGTGCCAGTGCTGTTGGAGAGGCTGGAAGTATGTGTGACCAAGGAAGGAGTCCTGGGATGCCACCAAGAGCAGCTCTGCTCTTCTTCTTCTACAGGGCCCTGATGTTCAGTAGAGATTTTTGTGAAGCTTCATCCTGCTCTAGCTCTAGCTTAAAAGCTTAAAAGCTGCTTTTGTAAGCAAAATACCTGAGAGGTGATTCCTTGCTTCACGTGTCCTGTGCCTGCTGGTGCCTGCATCCTGATGTCCGTGCACTCTTGGGGGTTCCTGTGGCCTTCGCTACTCGGGGTTGATTTGATTAATTGATTGATTGATTGATGAGGATGATCTGTGGCATCCCTTGCACTCACAGCTCCACAGTGGTTTGGCTGCAGCCCTTAGGGAGCATAAGGTGGGGAGGCAGGAGTGAGTAACTTCCTGTCTCTGTGAATGAGGGGTCCCAGCAGTTCTTTGGCTGGAACTGTGTGGCTTTAGATGGAATTTTCCCTTCAGATTTGTAAGCTCTGGTCTGAGGCATCTTCTGGAGCCTGACTGGAGCTGTCTTTTAGTCACCCCAAAAAGCACAGTCTCAGGTTTAGGGAACAAGAGTGCTCCTATGTTGGTCCGGGAGCTCTTTTCCCGCTGATAGGGCGTAATTACAACTGGTTCTTCCATTGGCCTTGGCCTGGGTTGAGGCTTGTTTGTGACTCCTGAGCGGAGCAAGGAATTTCTGGGATGCTCTGAGAAGCAGCGTCAGCCGAATTCCAACCTGCTGAGGTTCCTGTGTCTGCTGCAGGGACACGGTTTTGCTGAGGGTGCAGCATCTTGTGGTCATGTTCCACCTTGTTTCATCTCTCTGGATTTATTTTGGAGAATCTTCTCAATTTTCCCTGATTAGTAGAATTTGGCTTTTTGAAAGAAGCTGGCTGCTTTTGGCAGTGTGATTTAATCCTCCCCATTGTTTCGATAAGCCTTTTATTTCCTTTATACATATTGACAGGCTGGAACTCCTTTGGACACTGGCCAGCCTTGTGTGTATTCCTGGCTGGCATTACTTGGGATTCAGATGGGTTTGTTGTGGTGCAGTGTCATCAGTGGAGCACTGGAACACGCAGGCTCGGAAATGGCTTTGCTTTTACAATCCAGTGACAGTGCAAAACGAAATTACAGCCTGGAGAGTCTTTACAGCTATAATGCAATAAAGGGGATTTCGGGGAAAAGCGGCCGTGGTGTGGGACAGTCCCGGCTGTGTGGTTGCTGTATGTTCCAGATGAGATCCGTGACTCATTTCTTCCCTTCCCTTAGAAGGCTGCAAGTCTCTGGACCAGCTGAACCTCACAATCCCAGTGGCAGGACACCCCGCGTCGCCTGCCCACCCGCTCTCAGGATGTCCTGTGCCCAGCGTGCCGCCGGCTGCAGAGCCCGTCCCTCACCTGCAGACCCCCAACTCTGACCCTCAGACCATGGCCCGAGAATGTCCTCAGAGCTCCAAGCCTCCCAGCGGCTCCAAGTCTGGGCTGCGGAATACTCCAGGCTGCCTGCACGCCTCCAACAGCAAAGCGGCGGGAGGCCATTCCCACCCCAAGCAGCAGCGGATCAGCCGGCGCAGGGCCACCAACGGCTGGATCCCCGTGGGCACGGCCTGCGAGAAGGCCGTCTACGTCGTGGTAGGTGTCTTGAGTGCTGGGGCTGGGCAGGGACAGCTGCCTGTGCACCTCCTTGGGGTTTCTGGGGCTCGCTTCCAGCTGGAGTGGTCACTAGATGCTGTGTAGGACCTCTCAGTGAAATTCCGATGGGAGTGGAGGAGCTGCTGGCTCTGTTCCCTGTGTGCCCTGGTGTTACCTTGCACAGTGTGGTTTGGGAGGGGAGGAGAACCTGCTGCTCCTGTGCTGGCCTCAGCTGCAAGGTGACGGATCCTCCCAGCTCTGGCATGTACAAGGGTGGCACCTGAGGCACGTGGGAGTCCATCCTACAGGTATCATCCTCCAGCTGCTTTCTCCTGGGTAGGGCAAACCTGTCTGAGAAGCTGAGGGTTGCTGTAGCCTCAATTATAAGGGGCAGGTCTAGAGGCAGCTCTCATAAGGTGGCTCTCACTTACAGTGTCTGTAGCCCCACAAGGGTCTCCCAGAGCACAGAGGACTGAGACAGTATACTGGCTCCCAGATGGAATTTTTCTAGCACCCAAAATCCCCTTTCTTGTAACTTGCATGGTGGCACAGTGAGCTGCACCTCCAGGGATTTCCTGTCTGTACTTTCCCATTTGTTGCGTTCAGAGGCAGAGACTGGTTCCTGTAAGATGGGAGATTTCCTGCCAGAGAATTCAATTAGCTCCAGTCAAGTCCACTTCAGTCGCAAGAGAAGGCAATATCCTTCATCTTATTAAAGCATAAGAGCTTGAAATGGGCCCCACGTGGTGTCTGGGAAGGTTGGACAAGGCATTGATATGTGGTAGATGTCAGGAGGAAGGAGGGCTGTGGTCTGGGCACGATCTATGCTGCTGCTTGGTGTGGTGGCACAACCTTGGGCTGCTGAGAGCAGCAGCCAGGGCAGGTTTTGGAGCTTTAGCCTTTGGAGCTGTGTCCAGGTGCCAAGGACTGTGCCAGAATTAGGCCTGTCAAGGCCAGGGACTGGCCTTGTGCATCTATCCCTCAGGCTGTCACATCCCAAAGGAGCAGCGAGGCATTAATCTCCTTAAGATGCTTCCAATCCTGCCTGGGAGATCTGGCAGGAGGTTAAACCATCCTGCTCAGGCGTTTTGAAATGAAACTCAGAGCAAAAGCGAACTAAAAACACCCGGTTCATAGTCCCAAAAGTGATTATTTCGTACTGTCAGAGGCTACAAAGGAATCATTGGCAGTCCCACTAAGGAAGGCTTTGTGCTATGGCCTCCCCTGCCACTCTCTGCCCTGCTTATGTCAAATATTTCGTGTTTTATTGGTTTGTTACTATGTTTGTATCAGAGAAATAGCATTCAAAACACACTTAGTTTTTGGTCCCTGTGACTGGGAAGGAAAAGCAGGCCTCCAGGTAGGCAGATGGAAAGGTGATTTTTCCTGAACGTTGCAGTTTTGCGTGCAGAATGGAAGGAGTGAGTGCATTTTAATTAGCAATTGGAGTATTAATTTTAGCAATTAGGGCATTTGTGAGCTGTGCTGTCCCCCTGGTGAGCTGCTCCTCACTGCAGCACTATGGAGGAGAAGCAGGAAGTGAAGTGGCCCTTTGGCCGTTCACTGGGGTTGTTTTGGTTCCTGTGTGTGCAGAACGAGCCGGAGCCGGCCGTGCGCAAGAGCTACCAGGCTGTGGAGAGGGACGGGGAGATCATCCGGGTGCGGGACACCGTGCTCCTCAAATCGGGGCCCCGCAAGAAATCCATGCCCTACGTCGCCAAGATCTCCGCACTCTGGGAGGACCCCAAGACAGGTACTGTGCCAGGAGGCTGTGTGTGCGCTCCACAGAGCGAGCTGGAAGCAGGGAAGGGATGGTTCTTGGGAGAGCTGCGGGGCTGGTTGGGGTACCAGAGTGATGGAGAGGAGATTAGCGCCGTGGCTTCCATTTGGATTGTTCCAGGAATTGAAATGCTCCTTAATCACTCGTCTGGGGCTGATAAATGGAAATCTTCCTGGATGTGAAAGCACATAACATTTGCCAAGTGCCCGTCTTAGCAGCCCTCTCCTGTATTATTTCATTACTCAAACATCAGGGGAGCTGCTGTTTGCTCCAATCCAGCATCTGGGCTGGGAGCTGGTGGGAGCAGGGCTCTTCTGCAGCAGCTCTGATGGACCCCAGTGGTGCTGGGGATGGGAGTTGTGGGGACCTATGGTGAGATATGGTGCCTGACTTGCAATCCCTGATCCAAGGATGCTGAGCCAAATGCTTTAAAGTAGAGATAGTGCTTAAAAGAGGGGAAAAGAAACCCCAAAAATTCTGTGTAGAAGACATAAATCAAGATGTGGTGAGGCCCACTGTAGTTGTGTCAGTGCAGCAGCAATTCTGCCCTTGAACCTGGGAATCAATGCTGCAAGTTCCCACCGTTGGACGAGCATCTTTTCCGGCTTGTGTCCTGAGTGGATTCTCTTTTCAGGTGGAAACATTTGATTTTTGAGTATTGGGGGAGTTTTTTGTGCCTGACTTCTTTAGGATGTGGTAACCTGAGTAGAATGAGGCAAAGGTGTAGTGGAAAAGCAACATGACTGACTCCATGCAGCTTCTTGCTGTAACAAAGGGACACCTAGTTCAGCATGAAATATTTATCAGCCACAGCTGCCTCTCCGTGAGCGCTGTGGGAATGAAGGGGATGGAGCAGCAGGAGGAAGCCGGGAATGAGTGGGAGAACACTTGGAGAAAACTGAGGCCTGACTTGTTTTGATCCGTGTTGTTGCAGGAGAGCTGATGATGAGCCTCCTGTGGTATTACAGACCAGAGCACACTCAGGGAGGCCGCAACCCCAGCATGCACCAGGTGAGTGTGGATCAGGGCAGGGCATCCCGGGCTCTCTGTGCTCCTGCAGCAAAAGGGACTGCCTCTCCCTGCATTCCTGGCTGGCCTCAAGCTGAGTACAGCAGAGCACTCTTGGCTGTTATGCAGATGTTGCCAGATGTGTTGAGCGGTGGTGTCCCATAGTTGGGCTTTTCCCCCAGATTCATTGTCCTCTGGAGAAAACTGCTGAGTTCCTTACATGGAGGCTTTAACAGAAACTGCTGAGTGCTGATGTTTCTCCCTTTAATCTGAGAAAATTCCACATATTAAGTAAATAGTAATTTTGACTGTTACCTTAAGAATGAGGAAGAATAAGTTTATACTGAATCAAGATCAGACACCTTTCCAAAAGCATATTCTAATTCCTACAGGACTGCAGAGCCTGATGCAAAAGCTCCTGCTGCCATTTTGCAGGAAACTGGAGTGCCTGTGTCATGTGCTGCCTTTTAATAAATCTCTTAATCTGCTTCTTAAACTCCAAAAACGTGTTAGTTTAGTACAGGAACGTGGATGCATCATCCTTGCTTGCCCTGCAAAGATTTATGATGAGAACTAAAGTCTGAGTTGAGGATGCTGTGCCAGGATAATGGAGTTGCTTTATAAAGAAAAAACATGTGAATCACTGTGACTTCACGCCTTGCTCTGCTTTGCATGGGCTTGCGTTGGGTGACAGAACAAGCTGGTTTTAACTGGGAATGAAGAATTCACTGCTGTGTTCAACCCTATTTTAAACACTTCGTGCTTTCTTAATTTCTATTACTTTGTTAAATAAAAAGGGAGGGAGGGTTTTAGAGCAGGACTTGGGAGCAGTCAGGGAATTGTAAATGCCTCGCTTGCAGGGCACTGGTGAGTTTCCAAACCAAAACGTGGCACTTTATAAATGAAAGGTGAGTGTCTCCAGTTGCATTTCAGTCCAGAGAGAATGCCAGGGGGAATTAAGCCAGGTTTTTGCAAACCCACTTAAATTACACAATTCTTCAAACAAGAGAGAGCCCGGGCTAAGGGCTGGGCCAGGCTTGCCACGGTGACTAAGGTAGTTTGGACTCAAGGAGTGAGCCAGAACCCCAAGGTGCAGAAGGCAGGTGTGGCACTCTCAGTGTCCCTGATCAACCCCATCCCGAGATGTTCACCCTTTTTTGAGTTTTCCCTTCCAGCAAAGCAGAAATGGAGCCTTCAGGGAATGCTTCCAGACTTGTGCAGGGCATCTGTGTGTTCCCAGAGATCATCTTTGCTGATCTAACCATACCTGAATTTTTTCTCAGTGGTTCTGTCTGGGTTACCCTGTGTATAACCAAACCTGCGTGCTGCAGAGCCAAATTCCCTAAATTACTGTGGGAAAAAAGAAGTTTGCCAGTAGAGGTTGTGGCTGCTCCTCCTTGGATGTGTTCAAGGCCAGGTTGGATGGGGCTTGGAGCAACCTGGGATAGTGGAAGGTGTCCCTGCCCATGGCAGGGGATGGAACAAGATAATCCTTAAGGTCCCTACCAATCCAAACTGCTCCAGGATTCTTTTCCATGATTATGAAAAAGTCTGTTGCTACTTCTCTCACTAAAGCAGCCTTTTTAGCTGAATTTGGAGGAGAAAGTGATTGGATAAGAAGGGTTTCCTTAAGTTTTGATATAAAAGTGGATTAGAGAATTCAGGAGGAAAGGGGAGACTGAGGGGTGAAACCATGGCCTTGCTGCTGAAGAGCTTCTGACATAGGAAATCCATGTGGGATTGGGGCACTCAGTCTCAAAATGTGCTGGGCAGGGTGAAATGGTGGGAGAGTCAGTGCTTTGCTCACTGTTGCTGGATGAAAATGTGGTGCACAGAGCACGGGGCAGGTGCCTGGGTTGTGTGGAGTGTTCACCGTGGGCATGCTTTGGTGACTCCACCTTAAGGTGATGGGTGAAGGTGCAGAGCTCACCTTTCCCTCTCTGGGTGGGTGAGGGTGAGGAGCTGGCCGTGCCTCCCGGGGCTCCGGGCCGGCTGTGTGACCTGTCCCCTCCCCTGTCCCCTCCCGTCCTCGCACAGAATGAGATCTTTGCCTCGCGGCACCAGGACGAGAACAGCGTCGCCTGCATCGAGGAGAAGTGCTACGTGCTGACCTTCGCGGAGTACTGCAGGTAGGTGGAGCTCTGAACCTGCTGCACTTCCCAAACCTCTCCCTGCCTCCAGCCTCTCTCACCCTGCCTGTTTCCAGCCAGCCCAGCTGTCCCAGCCCTGCGGGAGCTGGGGTAGTGACACCTGCTCTGCTTCGGGCTGGGGGCTTCTCCCACTCCAGGTCCATTACATGTCTGGATTGTATAGGGTCATGGAATCATTTGGGTTGGAAAAGACCCTTAAGATCATTGAGTCCAGCTGTCCCCTTGGAACTGCCAGGGCCACCACTTGACCCATGTCCCCAGGTGCCACATCCACACAGCTTTTAAATCCCTCCACGGATGGTGACTCCACCACAGCCTGTTCCAAGGTCTGACCACCCTTTCCCTGAAGGAATTTTCCTAATATCCAACCTCTACCTCCCCTGGTGCAACTTCCTGCTTCCTCTCAACCTGTCCCTCGTCCCCTGGGAGCAGAGCCTGACAGTCTCTGGCTGCACCCTCTTGGCTGGGAGATGTAGAGAGCCAGAAGGTCCCTCATGAGCCTGCTTTTCTCCAGGCTGAGCCCCTTCCAGCTTCCTCATCCGCTCCTGGTCCTCCCAACCCTTCCGCAGCCTCTTCTGCTCCTCTCAAGGGACACCCAAATGTTGATACTTGTATGACCACTGCACATGGTTTCAAGGAAGACAGGAACATGTGTGCAGGAAAAGATGGAACTTGTAGCTAAAAACTAAGTGAGCTAGGAAGAGATCCTATATATCCATCCCTTGTGGGACGCAGGTGCCCAAAAACCTGCTGATACAAGTGCCA